>NW_024744357.1:1704491-2074605 GCF_018991925.1 Homarus americanus | reverse complement strand
TTTTTCACATTTGCTTAAATTTGGAATTATGAGATATTTATGAATATAGATGACATACTTGTTGCCATGGGATCTGACTGCACGTCTCAGTGTAAACAAAGTACTATACGAGTCATGCGTGTTGGACCTGTCGGTCACGGTCAGTTTATGTTGGTCAGGTGTGAAATGTAGATGTACAGTCTAGTGCGCAAGCTTCTTTTCACTTGTTTTCCCATCATTGCCCAGTGTTTGAGCCATTATACCTGATTACCATGGACCAAGCACCTAAATCTCCTTGTGAGGTACTGTACTTAGTAACTTTTAAATTTTGCTTGAGGCAGTTAACGGAGGAGTGCCGTTTTTTCCCCCGACAGGAGAAAGTGCACCCCACATTTTGTAAAATCTTGGAATTGGTAAAGGTTAGAGCCTCTATTATTGCAAATTATGGGGTTTTTACTGTACTGTACAGTATTGGGAATACATCTCCGTACATGATATCTGCATGATAATGATACTTAGTTGATGGTTTATCTAGCCCTCCCACCACCATCAAGAATAAACATCAGCAGTAGCACAAAGTTAATATATATTTACATTCAAAAAGACTGATTACTGGACATGATCGAATGTTGCATTACATTTTAATCATCAAAAAAACATAAAGGAAATTTATTTTACTATTAACTCAATTTAATTAATGTACAAAACTATATCAAGTAATAAATGGTTAAAACAATGGAATCAAAGATGTGAGGCGATGAAGACAGTGTTCGGGAGGAAACGAACC
The DNA here is from genome assembly GCF_018991925.1 of Homarus americanus. Classification (NCBI taxonomy): domain Eukaryota; kingdom Metazoa; phylum Arthropoda; class Malacostraca; order Decapoda; family Nephropidae; genus Homarus; species Homarus americanus. The sequence goes on along the minus strand of NW_024744357.1, from coordinate 2,073,839 downwards.
CAAATACAGTAATGTTGAGTTTGTTGAGGCCCCCAGCAGTGAGGAAAAATAATGATGCTCACTCCCCATCGTGGGTGCCGTGATAGGGGACCATGTGCACCCCAGCCACAACAGTACGCGAGTGACTGCACTAGTTTTATGCCTGAAATACTAGTTTTCGACTGTGCATTGTTTAGAGGATCTGCCGAGTCTTAAGTCGCCCAGGGCATAAGGGTTAGGAAGGTTCTAAATTAAATGCATGATGTTGTCAGTGTTGTAAAATCAATAAATTTAGGTACTGTATAGATGATGTTTATAATCTCTAGTCTTCTATATTCCTGAAAATATTGGAAATGTTGAAGTAAAGAAATATTTCCAAGATGCCAATTACTCCAAGTCAAAAGTCAGAAGGTAGAAAAACCAACTGCGTAGACTGAAGAGTAAGTGAACTATGAGTGGCAATGACCATAGATTTACCTCTCCTCAAAGGCAAGCTATTTATAATATTTGCTTTGTCATTAACCATTTCGACTGTGAATTAATTCTATGTTGTTGTGATGATGGAAAAAAAGATATTCCAAACTTTACACCTTGTAGATCCTCTTAAAAGTAGTATTATTCCTGGTGTACCACATTGTTATACCACCTCTATCTATCTGACTGATAGTAACACCAGTGCCAACAGTGAATAGTATTCTGGGGGACAGCAATAGTTCTTTACCGAGATATGTAAAATGACTTTCTGCAAAAATACCGATTCACAGAAAAGTTTTGACAAAGGAAAATCAACAGTAGTTAGCAAGAAATATAAAACTATAAAAAACAATAATAATAAGTTGATTACATAAGAAGGTAAACAATAGTGTACTTTATGAGTGTACAAAAAGCAGCATATGCAACAATGTAAAATAATTTCCATATGTATGGAAATCATGAGCTGAGACATGCATAGCCACTGATAACTTTTCAGTAGCTACTGCAATTCTGTTTATTTGAATGTGGTCAAATTTTCTTGATAGGAGATATTTATACAGTATTCTACATATCATATACTGTATGTCATAATATTTCATGCCTTAAATAATATAAAAAATATCCTTAAACATGTAAACTGCAGCATTACACTAGTTTTTTCTTATTGCCACTTCTCACTAACACATACAGTTGTACCCCACTTAACGCGGTCAATAGAACCCAGAGGGTCCAGCGTTAAGTGAAATCCGCGTTAAGTGAACAACAGAACATATGGGATTAATTCCAATAGAAACCGGCCCGACCCCCAAACTCCACTTTTTGAAGACACATAACTATGTTGTAGTAAAAATAACATCTTAATTTTATGATGGTACATGCACACAATTAATACTTAAGAGAAATAGAGAAATACAGTCGCCAAGTTAATGTCCATTCAAATAATGGACTCAACTCCCTCCCCCTCTCACACTACACTGCCGGCTCTTCCCTCTCTGAGAAATTTTTGGGGGAAAACCACTAAATTTTAATAAATAATACCTCAAACTAAAGTTAGGATAATACAATTGACATTGCTGGATTCCTTGTAAGACCAGGAATATTTTGAATATAAATGTCATATATTTTGCACAAAAGATAACATAGTTACCCAGAGAAAAAATTTTATCTAAAATTTGTATGTCTAATGCAAAATATATGATGTTTATATTCAAAATGATCACCAAATTATAAGAATTCCAGCAATGTAAATTATATTCTGACCGGGTAATTTGTATGAATTTTATGAGCTAAAACAAATATCTTCAGTTAATAAAAAAAAAAATAATCTTCACGACACTATCTGTCAATCAAAGTACCCCACCTTGCCTCCCCCCCTCTTCCAACCGCGCGGTCAGTCCCAACCCTCCCCCCCACCCCCCACCAATCCTCCCTTCAAGAGATGTGGGTGAAAAAAATAAATTTTAACATTTTGTATTAAATAATACCTCAGATTAAAGTTAGGATAATATAATTGACATTGCTGGATTCCTTGTAAGACCAGGAATATTTTGAATATAAATGTCATATATTTTGCACAAAAGATAACATTCTTACTCAGATTAAACATTTTATCTAAAATTTGTATGTCTAATGCAAAATATATGATGTTTATATTCAAAATGATCATCAAATTATAAGAATTCCAGCAATGTAAATTATATTCTGACCGGGTAATTTGTATGAATTTTATGAGCTAAAACAAATATCTTCAGTTAATAAAAAAAAAAATATATTCTTCACAGGGTAACAGATGGTCGGTCGGTCCCTCCCTCCCCCCCACCCCCCACCAACCGTCCCAAGGAGATGTGTGGGAAAACCAGAATACTTAACTTTTTTGTAATAAATAATACCTCAAACTAAAGTTAGGATAATATAATTGACATTGCTGGATTCCTTGTAAGACCAGGAATATTTTGAATATAAATGTCATATATTTTGCACAAAAGATAACATATTTACTCAAGAGTAAACATTTTATCTAAAATTTGTATGTCTAATGCAAAATATATGATGTTTATATTCAAAATGATCACCAAATTATAAGAATTCCAGCAATGTAAATTATATTCTGGCCGGGTAATTTGTATGAATTTTATGAGCTAAAACAGGCAGTCAGGCAGGGTGGTGGGTGGGGCAAATCTAAAAATAGCGTCTGGAGCCGGACACTCACCGCGTATATGTGGGAAAAATCCGTGTTAAGTGAAAGTTCAGCTCTGGCGAGGCACCGCGTATATGATAAAACGCGTTAAGTGAAACCGCGTTAGGCAGGGTAATACTGTATTCCATCTTCATTTCCCCAAGTAGAAAATTCAGTTGAATTCAATTTCAAAATGGTGGCATCAAAAAAAGTTCATCCAGAGATTCATACGTCTCCTTCATACCATTTTCTACAACATACTGTACTTGGTGGTGACCCCTGGGGAGGCAGGTTAGGTTACCCCAAGTCACTGATATGGCTAGTTGATCTACTCAGTGCACAGTGCAGGGGAGCCCCAACTTAAGAATGTCCGACTTACGAACGCCCGCCGATACGAACGAGGTTAAACTTTAAATTTACAGTATTTTATTTACCTCATGACTTATTTTTTACTTTCATTTACTGTATTTTGTCCCTCTATTTCTTCTTTTCTCTTATTTTAGGTGATTTTACATGTATATAAGGACTTATGCTATGATACAGTGGGATCTTAAACATTGTTCTGTAAGTACGGTATGCACATAGCATGTGTTTCGACTTACATACATTTTCGACTTAAGAGCGCCCAGTGGAAAGGAACCCGTTTGTAGCTCGGGGACCCCATGTACAGCAGAATAATGCCCTACCAACCCCAACCCCAACTTACCACGGGACTGAACCCGAGTCCCAGTGTTGCCAAGTGAGCCATGGGACGTATGTTGTCTAAAATTTAAGGCCTTATATGTACAGAGGAGGATGACAAGACTAATCCCAGGCATTAAGAACCTTGAGTACAGAGACAGATTAAAGCATCTGAATCTGCACTCACTCAAGAGACGTAGAGTGAGGGGCGATATGACTGAGGTGTATAAATAGAAGTCAGGGCCAAACAAAGGTGATATAACAACGGTACTTAAATTATTTAACCAGGAACTAACTTGTAGCAATGGTTTCAAATTAGACAAATTTAGATTTAGGTGCGAGATAGGTTTGGAAATAGAGTAGTGGATGAGTGGAACAAGTTACCAAACAGCATCATTAAATTGAACACGCTGAATAGCTTCAAATATAGGTTGGACAGATATATGAGCGATAGGGGTAGGGTGTAAACAGGACTGTATGGTATGGGCCAATAAGCCCACTGCAGTTTTTTCCATTCTTATGTTCTTATGTACCAGACAAGGTACATACAGTGCATACTATTTACTAGGGATGGCAAGGTGCTATTATATTATTAAAACATTCAGGTACAGTATTCTGTATATAAGATATCCCAAAATAGTCTCTAATTTTTTCCACAGTTATTGATTCCCTTAAATAATCTACAGCTAAAACCAACAGAACGCAGCTTACCTATCAGCCCCTCTCTGGAAGAGTGCCGCTATTTCCTCGAAGGTCTTGTTCTTTGTCTCTGGAACTTTGTAGTAGGTGAAGACCCAGAAGCAGGCTAACAAAACACTAAACGGCAAAAATGTGTAGTTCTCAAATGTTTCCTGAAGAGAGACATAATAAGACACTGGTCAATACTTACTGACTTCCACATCTGGGAAGGTTCTGTAACATTCATATACAGCATGCCCTTCGCGGGGGATAGATTCTCAAAATGGCCGCAGATAGCCAGATCCGCGAATAACATTTGCTGACCAGGGGGGGTACATTATTACTCGTGTGCAAAGAAATGTATATTCCTTTTATGTGTTTGCCCTTAGGATAATTATTTCTTTTACCTGTATTGTATATATGTGTGTGTGTGTGTGTGTGTGTAGACACACACACACATATAGACACACAAAACACATACAAATAAACAATAATGGGAAAATCCTCTTACAAATAATCAGAAACAAGACAAAAAAAATGTATTAAAAATGTGAGTCTACCCTAAAGTCAACTTCGTGCTTTGTTATAACTTTAATAACAAAGCACGGAGTTGACATTTTTATTAAATTTTTGTTGTGTTGTTTCTGATAATATATGAGAGGATTTTTCCCATTATTATTTATTTGTATGTGTTGTATGTCTACATACACACATATACAATACAGGTAAAATAAATTACTGTCTCTAGAAAGAATGGCTCCATCTCCTGGCTGCAAAAATGCCAGCAACTTTTAAACTACCCATAGACATTCTTGGATACATTCAGGGTGTCATCCGTGAATAATCGAGGTCCACAAATTAAAAATCCGCGAATTGTCAGGGCATGCTGTACAGATGAACAGACCATAAATTTTTTGCTACCTCTTTCTTTAACTGTTTAACTTGGGATTTTTATCATGGTCAGTAGTGGTTGAGTTAAATATAAGTTCAAATATTAACTATAAAAATCAGAATAAGAGCTAATACTTTAAAGATGATTATAAATTGTATTGAAGCACAACTTTCTAGAACAATATCTACAGCCACTTCTTTAAACTCAATGGACCACGACTCCAAAATCATACATTTGGAAGCTCACATGGTAATGATTATACACAACTTATTTTTATATTTTTTACTATGAGTAGTTCCATAAGATATTGATGTGTTAAATCCATAGGAACATACTGTACAGTGTTATTGATATATCCCCCCCAACTCTTTGAGGAGGGAGAATAAAAATAAATAAACAAATAAAAGGCAAAAATCATTCAATAATGTGTTAATGTCCTCATTATAATATTAAAGACAACCAAGATTGACAGAAGACATTGACCTATTGCTAACATATTTGTGCACTGTAGAACTAACTTGTAAGTCACATAAACAACAAATAAAGCTCAGTATTACATGGAAAACTCAAACTTAATTTTCCTGTCACTCATCAGATAATGTACATAAGTGCTCTAGGCTGTGTTCCTTACCTGCATTTTAGGAAAACCAATGCCAACAATAAAGTTTGAGAGCCAGTTGACTAGAACAGCAATGGACATGGCAGCTGGCCGTGGGCCCTGGGAAAAGAGCTCAGCTGTGATCATCCAGGGAATACTGCCGGGACCCACCGAGAAGAAGATCACGAAGCAGAGCGTACTTATCACAGAGATGAATGTCATCCATCCCATCATTTCCTGTAAAAATTAACATGTTACTTTTACATACCATACATGATATCATATTCCATTCTGACAAAAACAATTACAAATACAGTACAGTACAGTATAATACAGTAATATTGAGAGAAGGAGTAGCATTATGGTTGTTCTGTCTTTTAGCTTACTCCATTTCTATCTACATGACTTGGTAGACATACACAAAGCAACATGCAGAGAATATGGAAATAAAGTAACAAGTGAAACACTGCACATCAATACAAACTTCTCTACTGGTGCCCAAAGTTGACATCCTTGACAGAGAACAAAATTAACTGCCAAATATCCATTTTCAATAATTGACTAAATATTGTTTTAATGTGCAACAGAGTATAGTACTGTGATACAGTATAGTACTTTACACTTGTGTTATATATAAATTAAATCTATATAGTGGTTAACCATTTAAAGTGTCACCATTTAAAGTGTCAGTCAATGTTCCAAATCTAAAAATATTAGTCAATGGTCCAACTCCAACAAAATATTAGTCAATGGGTCAATAGTCCAATTACACATGAGTATTATATAATGGTCCAGACATGTAGGAGTATTGGTCAGTGGCCTAACTACTGTACATAAAACTACAGTATTAGTCGGTCAATGGTTCACAGGTATCCCTCACTATATGAACTGATTAGTTTCCTTGAAAACCATTCATTACGTGAATATTTAACATCAAGTAACTTAATGTGTGGAAAAAATAGGGTCTGGTTGCCAGTGACAAGAACACCCCAACACACACACAAAAAATACATAATTGCCATAAATTAGTACAGTACCTAACTACCTTAAGTTGGTACTTAACTACTGTACTGCAATTTAGTACCTAACTACTGCAATTCAGAGGTTAACACATTAAAAATTAATAAAATAAAAATTTGGTACAATACCTTAAGGGATCATATTTGCATAAGCAAAAATAGCTTTCATATAGTGAAAAAAAATGTGTAAGAATAGAATATTTGTGGAAGTGAATATTGGTATTTCCCTATCAACACTTCACAAGCATCAACTTCTGAAGCAACCTACATCATGTTTACCACAAAACATTATAGCAATTTTGTTAATTAATACATTTTGCTTATGTTTCTTAGTTGAATCAGGAATACTGTAGAAAAATAGTACAGTAAAAATATTTCATAAATTCCTTCATGGAGATAAAATAAAAATACATTTTACAATCCTACATTATTTTAAATTATATTATTATAGACATGAATGATTTTTTAGCTGATATTTTATAAAGACAAAACTTTAGTAAAAGACTAAACTTAGATACCTTTTGGCATGTATGGTAATGTAAACAAGTGTCATATATCATCACTGAAGAATCCATAAAATAAAAAGTATTGGTTGGTGGCAACTTAGAGCTATACCTGTACAGTACAGTCTGGCTAGCTGACATACCTTGATGAGGAGGCTGATGGTGATAAAGATGGAGAAGATAAACATGCCACCGAGACCATACAGATGAAGTGTCCGTCGTCCAGCGCGGTCCATGAGCGGAATCGATACTAGAGTCATTATGACCATGACCGACCCCACCCCAAGAGTTGCATATTTGGACTGCCACTCCTCCAGGCCCGCAGCAGTGAACAGTGACGTGGAGTAGTACAGCACCTGGGGCATTACCAAGTAAGCTATTTGTAATTAAATTGGGCTGAGGCAATATGCAGAAAGTATATGAATGAATTGAAGAAAACATAATTAGGATACAACAGGATAAGAATCAAGAGTAGATCATTATATAAAAGAGTTGAGGCACATTTCAGATGCTCCAGAAATATTGGTCTTGGTGAGAGAAATATCCATGAGAGATGATTCTAGTGACTTTAAGTAGATTCATAGTCTAAAAAGTTGCTATGTCTTTAATATTAGTGGTAGTGGCTTAGAGGGACAGTGGGGGTACTTGAACTTTAGGGGCGGTACTTTTTAGCACTTTTTACACAGTACTAACTTAATCAAAGTTATTGGAATATATTCAAATATTTGTCTGTTGTTCCCAGCATGATTAATATTTATAAAACAATATGACTTTCTTATGAAATTAGGGTAAATCATCAAAAGATGCACACAATACACTTCTCAAACAAGAAGCATTTAGGCCTATATGTTGAAATTATTTAGAAACAAATAAAATGAACATTCCAGAGGTGAATAAAAACCAAAAATAAAATTTGAATGCAATATACAGTCACATACATTAAGGGAATTTGCTATCAAACACTCAATTCAATGTCAAACATTGGGAAAGTTCATGCCCCAGTGTTGGTAACAGAGGAAAATGGCAGTGTCAACACTAGCAGAGTTAATAAAGAAAAGTTACTATTTTTACTGTGACCTAAATGTATCAGAATTTAATTAATCGCCTGCATATGGTCAGCCCACAATGATATGTTGCTATGGCAATGAAAGAGCCTGGCAAAATGAGGATAAGACACTTGAAATGTACGTAATTTCAAGCACTCTCAAACAGCAAGCAGTGGCATGGCTTCACCAATAAAGCTAGCAGTTTCTCAGCTAGAATAAGCATATAGTGAAAAATATATAAATGTACATGAGCCAATCTAACCTTGTAATCTTTTAAAGTATTTCAATTTCATGGCATTGCTTTTATCAAGTAAGAAGAATATTTTATGACTGAAGGTAAAATGTATAAACATGGTAGATAAGGCAACACAGAGTAAAGCATAATACATGAACTGGCAACTTTAAGAAGATGAAAACTGTTCCTAATTCTCCTTTATAATCATTCTGGGATTTTAAATTAACATAAAGCATAAAAATTACCCAAATTTGTATTATAGGAGGCTTCATATTTAGTAATAACTACAGGTATATCAGTATTATCATCAATTAGGTGTGGAAAAATAAAACAAAACTTCTTGTTTATTAAAATTCAAACTCCAATCTTGATTCTGTTTGAGAACATCCAACACCTTACAAGATGATCTGAGGCTAAAACAAAACTCCACCTCCTGACAGACTGTGGTTATGGTCATATGTTAGGAGTGTGTTGTCTTTTCCTTACTTTCTTGCCAGGTTCTTCAAAATTTTATGAAATTTTGCTACAAAAGTGGTTTTACTGATTATTATTCTGCTGGAGGTTTACAACAGCTAAATACAGCTTTCAAACAGCTAAAGATAGCCTTAAAACAGTTAGGACATAGCTTTACATGAGCTAGAGCATAGCTTTACACCAGCTATAATATAAATATATAACTGCTAGAACAGCTTTAAAACTGCTAAAAACATAGCTTTAAATTAGCTAAAGTATAGCTTAACAGTAGATATATAATAACTTTAAACATGAGCTAGAATATAAGTTGTCTTAGCTCAGGACTAGTGATTCCTGGTTGCCAATGTTGGCCATCCCTCCCTACCCAGATATTTTAATGAATATATCCATTCAAGAATAATGAGAGACTCAACTGTAGCCTCCTCTTACTGGGGATTAAACTGAGGACCTCCAGATGTTCATTCCAGGTGTTAAAAACTTGCCAACACCTGAGATTTGTATTTTGGTAGTTCTTGATTCATGTCCTGATACGGGGATGTTTTGGTTGCACTGACATACGCAGATGATATTTATTTGTTCGAATAATGAGTCGTAAATCACCATAATAAACAACACCAGCACCCCGTCAAAACAAAAGCGTGAGCAATTTTTACCAAGGAACCTTAATGTCTATGACCGTACTGTACAATGAGGACACAGGGTGTAAGTAGTTCCCACACTAAGTGCAGAGAAAATTGCTGCTTTTACTTGCATTGTTTCAGAAAATTGCCTTTTATAAAAAATGTGGTGAAAATTGCCTTTTATAAAAAATGTGGTGTTTTATTAAAAAAAAATACAAAAGAGTCAAGTAAAACATTACCAGAGATGATGAAGATACAAATGGAGTTTTGAGAGTAAAATCAAAAGTTGTAGCACAGAAACAGCAACTTGGAAAATCTATACTACAGTATATTGTTTAGAACCATCATTAAACAGACTAATAATAAAGTTAAATAATTTATGAATATATCTGAAAGTAAACCAATACAAAATGAGAGAAGAGTAACAAGTTGTGTGTGTGTGTGTGTGTGTGTGTGTGTGTGTGTGTGTGTGTGTGTGTGTGTGTGTGTGTGTTGCAAGCTATGCAATTTTCTGATTGGTCAGGCTGGTGTTAAAATTTTGATCAATGACCCATTAGTGATCAGGAGCACAACACAAACCATTAAATATTTCATCCAAGTTCTGTACTTCTGTTGCATCATGTTGCTTCTTATATATTATCATTATTATGTTGCTCAAATGTTTCTGACTTAGTGATGATGTACAGCTAGTGAGAACATTACAAATATCAAGGTATTCTTTAAACAACTATGAAATATACAAGTTACTAATAACATCTGCTAGGCAAAAACAAAAAACTAAATAAAACACACATTAGATACAGTACAGTACCACACATGCTCTGACAACAGTGTGTGTAGTAAGTAGGTGTGTAAGGAGGCCAGTTAAAGCCAGTTTTTCTATTTAATTTCATGGATAATTCAAAAATTTTCTTGAATGCTAGAGTTTCCCTTCAATGAGGTAATGTTAAACTTTCATATCTCACTATACAATAATTCACATCTGAACTGTAATAAGCTGAGTCCTTTTCAATGAAGTGAATCTCAAACATCATAATGGCAAGGGACACTGCATCTACTAATTGTCTTCTATATTGTAATATTCAATACCAAAGTGAATATTCAAGTACAAGTGCAGTAGTGAAAGCCAAAAAACTTTCTCAACTGATATCAACAGTAATTTGATAGGGTAAATATTTTATCTCTTCATTACAAGCCATTTTGTAGATACTTGTACATAATTGTGTAAATCAAGTTACACATTCGAGTTGCTGCCAACACCTATATTATTATATATTTCAGAAACTGTCATCAATGGATGAAGTATTGTGTCTGTGAGCCAGTTACAGCACAGGTTTATGAGCTGTAATTCAGACAACAGTATGTTTGATTTTTTCAAGTGGGAGTGGACTAAGACAAGGGTATGACTCACCTCCACGTCATCATAACTCATGGTACAGCAGGAAAATAAAGGCTAATTACACTGACTGTCAAACCTACATTTGCTGGCCTCTAATGCGAATCATCATATAGGAAGTTATAAGTAGTAAAACCTGTTATTAATAAGTGCTTTAAACTGTTTCATGTTATGGTGGGCAGATGGTCCATTCCTCCCCCTTCACTAACAATATGCCACTAAAGTGACTGACAAAAAGTTACCAGCTCTGTAAATACCATATTATTGCAACTGGGTAAAATTTTTTTGAAATGATCCATGATATGTGGACAACTGCTGTGAATTATTTATACTTCATGAATGATAAAGATCTTTTATTGCTATCACAGACTGATGCATCTTGGGTAGAGTCTACAAGTAACCACTCCAACTTCTGGAAGGAACAAAGTGATTTAATGTGGTTAGGTGGTTACTACGTGCAATATAAATACCTGTACTCTTAACTCTATTGTTGCTTTGAAAAAATTAAATCATAACTTGAATTTACTACTAAAAGTAGTGGGTCAGTTGTCTCTGGTCTCCACTGCATGTACTGTACTACAGTGTTCAGCATGTGATTTGAATGTTGTTATATTTTCTTTGTTAAATATAACGACTTACACTGTGACTCATGCCTTTAGTAATATTCTTCCTACCCCCAATTTCATACCAGTGAAGATAATGGAAAAAACATTGCAGACAGATTTTAATAATTATTTATGTTTAAACACATGATGAGATGAGAAACGAAAGATTGTTGAAATGTTTATGACTCGAACCCAAGACTTCCTTCCTTTCTGGGAAGTGTCCTCACCACAATTACACAATGGTTCACCACTCTCGCTTACCACACTGATCACCATATAGCCTTTCACTTGTGGGCAAGGTGGTCTTTCAAGTACAATACAGGGTATATACAGTACTGTACTCGCTTTACACCGCTCGCCATTGCATTATGCGCGAGGGGGCCGACAGGAAATGATGTTGCGGTAAGTGACACAAACCTTTCCACACCAGCCAGCTGGGGCTGAGGCAGGCATCATATGTCTGGCAGCAAAAGGAGACTCAAGGACCAAAGACTACATAAGAAAGACGGGAAAGCAAGGTGAAAACAACGTAAGCCACATAGCATATAGATGGCTTCGGGATCAACAGTTGGCGTTAGTGTGCAGGGTGCGGGTCGTCTGTACATCATCTGTTTGTTTACACGAAGACTGGGACATTTAACCATGAGTGGGCGTCGCCATCACCCGTGTGCCGTATGCACATGTACAAAAATAGATCACCGTGAGGTTGTGTCTCACGTTTTCATGTTAATATATATCATTGATCATATAGAATTTACTGTTTGATATTGTATGTCTGTGTGTCAGTGTGTATGTGTGTGTGCATGTATACACATTAAGAATGTAAAGGCAAAGACATCAAGGAAATATCAGCTCACTCTGCGGGTTACTGTACCATGGAAACATGGACACGCTTCCCTCACGAGCCCGGTCTTTTAATTTGCCACGATGCCAACAGATGATGTTGATCGGAGCTCAGTGGTTCACGTTTTTTTTATCGAAAAAGGTAGACGCTTTCCTGTCTTTCTTATACAGGCAGTCCCCGACTTACGATGGGGTTAGGGACCTAAATCCAGGTCATAAGTCGAATTGGTCGTAAGTCGAAAATGCGAAAATAATACATATAAAATCTAAAATGGGTGTCTCTTTATCTCCTCAGCACCACAAAACTCTCACTTTTAAGCTTGTCAGCCATTTTAAAGGGAATTACAAACGAAAATTTTGTCAGTACACAGTGCAATCACTAACGTTGGGACTCGAAAATACTTAATTTGAAAAAATTTTGTTACAACTGGGGCAGTCGTATGTCCGGGTGGTCGTAAGTCGAGTAGGTCGTAAGTCGAGGAGTACCTGTATACTCTTTGCCCAAGGACAAGTGAGCCAGGCATCAAAACGGCCACCAGTTGCCCGTGTAAATTTGGTGATTGAAGATTTATGTTTTACCCCCCCCCCACCGACATTACCCCTATTTATTGACATAACGCCTGTTACTTCTTTGCTTTTTTTACCACAATGGGCAAGAGGAAAAATTTAACAAAGGAGCAGATAGCATCAATTATTAGTCTGCACATGTGCAAGAAACCTATAAAGGATATATCAAGAATTGTTGGTGTGAGTGAACGATCAATTCAAATTTGGATTAAACAATTTTGAGATGATGGCGGGGTGGCAACACCAGTGCACAATAGACGGCCACGGAAGGCTCGAAATCTTCTCAACGCATGTTAACTGTTCTTAAGAGGCAACTTGATGCTAATCCATGTCTGTCAGCAAGGGAATTGAAAGAAAAAAAAAACGTGCTTCTAGATGATGTTTCTGTAAGGACCGTTCACCGCCGCATCCATGACGACCTGCAGTTTCGTAGCTACCGCGCACACAAGAAGCCACTCCTCACCCTTGTCCAGTGGCAGCGTAGGGTCGCTTTTGCCAAGGCTAACGCTCAGTGGGATACGACCAAGTGGCAGCACGTACTGTGGAGGCAACATTTTCCGTAACTGGAAGTCATACTTTTAATGTGTACAGGCACCTCGGGAGTGATTCGCTTGACCCCAAGTTCACTTTTAGCACAGTTAAGCATCCTGAGTCACTAATGGTGTGGAGTTGCTTCTTGTACTTTGGAACTGGTGACTTTGTTGTACCAACTAGGAATGTGATGATTAACCAACTCAACTACTTGGAGCTGCTTTGTGATAATTTGCCTTTCACTACCCCGTGCATAATGCAATGGCGAGCAGTGTGCAGTAAATATTCCTAATAACAGACACTAGTGACTGAAGATGGATGTTCAATATTATTGTAAAAATACTTAAAATTACTACTGTAGCAATACAGTGCCAGCCTAGACAAGCTCATTAATCCCTATTACATGTCAAGAAATAAAAACAGCGAATAATGTAGTTGCAGGTAATTATAAAATGTAAAAGATATTCCATACTAGAACATGGATAAATGTTTCTATTGGTTCATCCCTCTGTTTGGATGTCCACTTACTGCTCTTAGCAGCTTTAACTCTGTTGGCATGTGGGGTGATGGTACCCAGGGTGGTTCTAAGGCGAATGACAATAGCAAGGGTTTGCATTTAAGGGGGATAAAAAGTACATCTGCAAATACTGTACAGTATTGATCAGCTGTCATGTGGGATATGTGGAGCACAGTATAGTACAGTATTATCAATTCACCTTTATTGTAAGTTTAACATCATACTGAAATAATTTTTTTTATAGTACTTGAGTTTCAACTATAATACAAGAAGTTAAAGTTCTTCGATATTTTTCTATAGATTCAAAATCACAAAAATATGGTTGTCACTAAACTTGTACAAATCCTTCACCATGCCACAGCAAAGTTGAAAGTACATAAATTTAGACGTTGTTGAAAGAAAATGATGGTTAGTGTTGAGATTCTTTGTAACTATCATTAAACATCCATAAGCAAAAGTCAGTCAAAATCCATCACTATTTGAGCCATTGTGTTCACAGTTGCTAGAGAGAGGAACAGACAGACAGCAGACATTCCCATAAAGTACATTTCTCCATATCATTTCATAATAAGTTTTTATTAAGGGAAACCAGACTTTTGTGATAAAGATAACACTTCAGTCGAGAAACATGGCTGAAAAAAGAATGAGGTTTCATCTCATTGTAAGCCAGTGACAGTCTCTTTTTACAATTTAACCCTTCACTATGGGGACACCACTTTTAAGGTTTTATTTAGGTGGTTTTACTCGGCACAGAGGGACCCCCGTATGCAAAGGTTTAATGGTATTTCGCATCATACAAACAAGAGTTTAACAAATAATTTAAAACCTAGTCTCATCCTCAACACATCCTTCCTATCAGACAAAAAATAAAATACAAAATATAAAATAAGTAAGAGTAAACTGTTATATTGCCCTTTTCACATCTGCTGTTTCTATATATCTACTTTTTTTTTTCATTTATGTACAGTATTATATTCATTTCACTTGGAGTACAAAGACAACATTCTTCACTTAGCACCTATGAGACATGGGTTTTGTCCCAATGCCAAGGACAGCTGACACACACAACTCATGACACAACAAACTGTTCTCACCTACAAAAATGCAAAATGGCATATTGATGTTTAGCCTTTTACTAAGTTGCATAAATCTCAACACAATCAGGATCCAGCAACATGAGTGAGGCTCGGATCATCGAGGGTGTGTACAGTTGCGGACAAAATTCCCTGGACACTTGGCAGTACAGTTTCTGGCATGTAAGTACAGTACAGTGATATCTTCTTTAGCTGGAACAATTGGTGCAGAGCACTTCGGGGAATGTGAGATTTCTGGGTAACGAGACGACTCTCTCAATGCCGGAAAAAAAATCCCTCATCCCCGGAATTCTCCTGAATTTTCCGAGTAACGGAGAAATGTTCTCAGAAGTTCCAGAAATTGCCCATTACTTCATCTCTCGAACACACAAAAAAAATCCCTCATCCCCGGAATTTTCCGGGTAATGGAAAAGTTTTCTCGGAATTTCCAGAAAATACGCCTGATTTTTATCTCTCAAACCCAGAAAAAAACCTATCCCATCCCCGGAATTTACCAAGTACCGGGAAAAATTTCTCGGAATTTCCAGAATATGTGCCAATCGAAAAATCGTTCCCAAAGCAGGAATTTTCCAAAAATTTTTGGCTTTGGGAACGATTTTACGAGAAAATTTAAATTCCGGTTATTGGAGACTTCCGGGTTTGAGGGATTCTGGCTAACAGAGATATTACTGTCTTTGAGGAACATTAGGAGAGGGGGATTAGAATTTTAATGTATTTTTTCCAAATTTTCTTTGTATTAATGATTTTTTTCTTTTTGTACAGTAGTTCCAACATTATACTGTATGTCATAAAAAGCCGAGTTATTAAACATAAACCAATCATATACAGTATAACGTCGATATAACACGAGATAGGTTCAAGAGAGGTCGCTTTAAACCGAATTCGCACAAAATCGAAGTGTTGTTTCAATGGAATAATTTAGTTTGGTACTTGAGAGAAACACAAAATACTAAAAAGACTGACAGTCTACCCAGATGCACCTCAGTCCATCTCCTAGAATAAACAAAACATTGTTTTTTGTAGTACTGTATTATGTTAAAAGAAAGCCTCATAAATCAACACAGCTAAAATTAAGGGATGCGAAATGGTCTGTTTACTGGCTGGGAAGATGGGGGGGGGAGGGAGGAGAGAGGGAGGGAGGGAGGGAGGGAGGGAGGGAGGTGAGGTGATATGTTTGACAGTTGATGCCACGGTCTAGTGCTTATTTATTTATCTGTTCTTAAGAGTGACTAAGTTTTTCTCTTAGAAAATGTCACTGAACTGATATGGGAGAATATAATTAACATTGCTGGAATTCTTATAAGATAGTGATTAATTTGAATATAAACATGCAATAGCTCGCATTAGACATAAAAATTTTAGTTCTGACTTAAGAATTTTAATACAGTACAAGGAGCAAAAATTTTTATCTCTTTTGCAAAATATATGACGTTTATATTCAAATTATTCGCCGTCTTGCAAGGAACCCAGAAATACAAATAATATTCTCCTAACTTTAGTCGGTGATATTACATAAGATAAAAACTTAAAGCTTACTGTATAACCACCAAACACTGGGAAGGAGGAAGGGGAGGTGACAGTGACATGTTTGACAGTTGGCGCCGAAGGCGTTTATGTTTTTTGCTTATAAAATGTCACAGAAGTAACCGAGGAGAATATAATTTACATTACTGAAATTCTTATAAGATAGTGATTAATTTGAATATAAAAATGCTTTAGTTTGCATAGACAAAAATTTTAGTAATCATTTAGTACATTATTTTGAGTACATGTACAGTACAGCTTTGCCCTTAGGACAGTGTAGCGTGCCCAGAGAAATATTAGGCGCAAAATTTTAAATATGATGCGCCAGATTGACTCACGCAAAATAAGAAAGATTTGCTTTAAATTAAAACATTGTCCTTAATTGTGGGTGTCGCTTTAAATCAATAATCTTAAATTGAATGGCTTTAAATCAACGTTCTACTGTACATGACCAGATATAGATACCAGATACAGTACTGCCAAGTGTTCAGGAAACTTTGTCTGCAACTGTACCTTCCCCTTAGTTGAAGATGTGAGAATACATTTCAGGGTAAAAGGAAGCTACAGTATGGCACCAAGACAGTGACAATAACAGTATCAAAATTATACTCAGATGCAACAAACTAGATAGATAAAGTCTCTAATTCCAATTTAAGATATAATATTTGAAGAACAAATGTCTGAGAACCTTGACATCAAGCCTTCTTCCCCACCCAGAAAAAAATAGTACAGTAATCATTCTATATACTGGAACAAAGCTTGCAGAATGATTCAACAAAAGGGAGGATTCAGCTTAATTGAAAGGAGTTATACTTCTTTCAATGAAGTGGATGTGTTCATGAAATCCACTTCATTCTCGGAAATTTCGTTGTCGAGTTAGATTTAAATGGGAATAGGTTCCAGTCCTTCATTAAGCCCTCCTCCAATGTGTTGGAGCTGGAGGAGTTTATTATGTTATGAGAATAAGACGATTTGGGGAATGTGGCCGCGTAAATTCTCCTATTATTAAGTTCATACGTATCTTTTTATATACTGTACTGTACCCAAAAATGATAAACTCTACCAGTACTGTGTTGAATATAAACTTGAAATATAATAAAATCAAATGTAAAGACATTCCCATATGATAAAAAGAAAATCCACTTCATTCTTAGGAACTTATTTGTCAGAGAAACATTATTTAATATGGAGTAAATGGGAATGGGGTCCAGTCCTTCATTATTCTATATTTTATATATGTGAAAAATTAACAAAAACTGCAATAAACAATACTAATGATTCATAGCTAACATAAAATAAAATAGCATATATTTTGATGTACAAAAAACATCTTCCACTCTCAAAACACCCTCTGTGAGATGCCGAGAGTGAGCCACACAGTTCAGCCAGCCAGCTCACTCAGACGCGTGTGTCTGCCATGACATCACATTGGGGAAGGCAGGCAGCTGGGCTAGCAACGCAGAGGCAACAAACCATAGAGGCATTATAATAGAAAATAATTATTTTGAGCTAAGCTTAAATTTAACCGAAATTATCTTGACAATCAGTGGTGAAGAGGATAAAGTAAACTTATATCAGAGGTGTGTGCAAGGTGCACGTGTTTAAACTGAAATAGGCCTAAAGAGTCAAGTGGCCAGACGTGCTTTTGACAAACTGCCCACTGCCTCCACACATTTACTTCCCACCCATACAAACAC
The DNA here is from genome assembly GCF_018991925.1 of Homarus americanus. NCBI lineage: Eukaryota > Metazoa > Arthropoda > Malacostraca > Decapoda > Nephropidae > Homarus > Homarus americanus. Next base: position 2,055,690 of record NW_024744357.1, on the reverse strand, counting down.
ATGCTCTTCATTTTTCTTATTTTATAGTTTTATTTTTTTTTCTAAGTCACATTAGAGTACTGTACAGTATTTAAATAATTTTTCCACAACTTATATAGTTTCATTACTTGTAACTAACAGGGAGTTCTGTTATTAATTATAATAGTTACTTTACATGATATCAGATGGTCTTCACACTACAATAATCATATGTCATTCTCAGACACTGAGTGGTTAAGCAGTAAATAGGTTGTCACAAACCACAAGTAAAAAATGTGGGGGAGAGTGAGTGGGTTGTCAGCCACCCAAAAACCGTCAAAACTGGTAAAAATGCCCAACAAGGCCATGAACCCAACATAAACATCCCAAACCATCCAAATGTACACAGCTTACGATTTTGCAATTTTTTAATTATTTTTATTAATTTTATTTTTATTTTTACAGGGAATAGCCCACCTTGGCACAGGTCATCGACCCACAGATTGTATGAGTATGGAAACACAGAAGAAGGCAGAGCATTCTACAGTTTGGCTGCGTGAGGAAAGAAGGATGTACTATAACAGGTTATTCTAGTTGAATCAAGTGTAACCGACATCCACAGAGAAACGGTGGGCACTGCAGGATATTAGCCAAATAAATAATGAAATAACTAATAAAAACTTCTAGCACTGTATCTGCAAAGCTGATAGATGCACTCCGTTACTATTATCTTCACTTTAGGCATGGCGACAGTAATATACGTGTACACACACATCAGGAGAGCACGAAAAAACCTAGACAACAATAATGTGTGGAGAGGAATGATGGGAAACTGACCGACTGTAGCAAAACAATGATGCAATGAGCATTACCGGAAACTCCCTTCTTCTAGTGGAAGGCTCCCCAAGTTCGCGGATTTTTACTTCGTGGTTCTCGGTTATTCGCGGATGACACCCTGGATGTACTGTACCCAAGAATGTCTATGGGCAGTTTTAAAGTTGCCGGCATTTTAGCGGCTGGGACGGGGAGCCATTCTTTATAGAGACAGTAATTTCCTTTTCCTGTATTGTAAATAGGTGTGTGTGTGTATGTGTGTGTGTGTGTGGACACACACACACACACACAAAATACATACAAATAAATAATAATTGGAAAATCGTCTCACAAATAATCAGAAACAAATTTATTAAAAATGTAACATTCTACCCTCAAGTCTGTGCTTTATTACTTTATCAAGAGAGAAAGGACTTGAAGGTAGACTGTCATATATTTAATAAATTTGTTTCTGATTATGTGTGAGAAGATTTTCCAATTATTATTTATTTGTATGTGTTTTGTGTGTGTGTATGTATGTGTGTGTGTGTGTGTCTACACACACATATATACAATACTATAGGTAAAGCAAATAATTGTCCCAAGCAATTCAGATTTGGGAAGTTTGACTGCATAAACCAGTTAAATAAAACAAACACAAAAGTCAAACTAAAACAATCACATGAGCATTCATGAAAAAGTATACTGTACAATTGCATTCTTATCTTCTCTTGCAATTTGTGGTTGTAAACACCTTGTTGTGTCTCCTTAAAACTATGTGACCATATATACTATCACGAGTCTTTTTATAATTCTGTGGTAGTGAGCACACCATCATCTGTCCCCTTATAATGCTCTTCATCAAATATTAAGGCTTACTTACACACATACACATCCACTGATTAATAATAACAATAATGGTTGCTCCTCGTGTTTGAGGATGGCCTGCCCTAGGGCCAGTTAGGCGTGAATTTGTTTAAGATGTAAAAGCTGTCGCCAACACAACAACCACACCCCTAAGTAAACGAACTGCAGGACCCAGTGTCAAGGAATGATCCAAAAGACTGGACACCTCACCAACTGCACTGGCTAACCATTACCCCGGAACATGATCGGCAAATTGATTAACATTCAGGTTCCCAATTACTGCTGGGTAGACAGACAGATGCACACACAAAGTACTGCTTGTTAGCTCACACCCCATGAAACTTATGGGGCCTGTATCACTTTATAAGAACATAAGAATGGAGGAAACTGCAGTGGGCCTATTGGCCCATACTAGGAAGCCCCGTTTACACCCAATCCCTATAGTTCATATATCCATCCAACCTATATTTGAAGCTTCCTGGTGTGTTTGAGCTAATGATGATGTTTGGTAACTTGTTCCACCAATCCACTACTCTATTTCAAAACCAGTGTTTACCTATCTCGCGCCTAAATCTAAATTTGTTGAATTTAAAACACTGCTACAAGTTCGTTCCTGGTTGGATAATTTAAGTACTTTTATTTAGCCCTGACTTCCACTTATACACCTTGATCATATCGCTCCTAACTCTACGACTCTTGAGGGAGTGAAAATTAAGATGCTTTAATCTGTCTCTATAATCAAGGTTCCTAATGCCCGGGATTAGTCTTGTCATCCTTCTCTGTATGCTTTCTAGGGATTCGATATCCATTCTGTAGTACGGTGACCAAAATTGAACGGCATAATTCAAGTGAGGTCTCATAAGTGCAAGATATAGTTTTACATGGCATGAAAGAAAAAATTCAGGTGCTAAGATGATATACCAGTGAAGGTTTTACAATCAACAATGATGATGTCTGCAACCATCAACATTTCTATGTCAAACAGGAAACATTACAGAAGATGCTGATTATTATCAAACTTTGTCTAAATATTCATGATATGAGGCTGGACAACAAACTTCATTCTGATCAATGAAGTTTTTCTCAAGTTATTGAAAATGGAAAAATGTTGTATAAGTAGATGAAAGGAAGACTGAGGTAACACTTCCTGTTTCCCATATTCTCTACCAGGAGTACAACGTGTAGCAAGAGGAGGAACCTAAACAAACATTAACATATATTCTGTGTTGGATTTATTGTACAGTATTGATTGATTCTTGAACTTCAAGAACTAAAAACATATTAACAAGCTGAATGCAAATGTACAGTACAAGTGTAACTGAAAAATAATGGGGACTAATTCAATTCACAATCTTATCACATACTGTATAAATCTAACACAATGTACTGTACACGTACCTCGATATTTTACCAGCTTTGATGATGGGAAACCTCTTACAGGAATTAAAATATCCACATGTATACACTGTGTATCCAGTCATACTAACAATAATGTGACAAAACATAAATAAATCCAAAAGTTAATCTTCACAAAGTGTTTACTTCTGCGGACCCAAAAAACAGTCTCCTGGGGAAATCTGTTGTTAACTTCAATTACATACCAACTAAGTGCTAACTGATCTGTGTGCTGATAGCTTAAGCACAGCTATAATAATACATGCAATACGTGAAATCTCCATTAGCCGGAACAATTGGTGCAGAGCACTTCGGGAATGAGAGATTTCCGGGTAACGAGTCGACTCTCTCAAAGCCTGAAAAAAGCCGGGTTTACCTTCTCCTGAGAACATGAGAGAACTGAACCATCAAGTGAGTTGAGGGAAAAGGATGAGATACTTCTGAAACTGTATTCTCAATTATCAAAATGGCAATACAAGGTGACTAGAATCATTCCTGAACAAATACATCTCAAGTACCTAGGTTTGCTAAAGGCTTTGTGACTTGGACTAACAAGACAGGTTCCCTTCCCCTGACTAGACCACTACTAGAGTTGGTGGCCACTAAGTAAACAAGGTAAGCAGGGACACACCCTCAGTGGATTTTTAAGGAAGAGTTCCAGGACAAGAAAGATTTACCACAGACAATGAAATACATGCCTGAGGGTTGATCTCATGGTCAAGTGGCCCTCAGAGAGTATATCATGACCACTTAGTGAGCAGTGGGGTTCAGGTGGCACAGGGCGAGTGAAAAGTTTTCTTCGTACATAAAGGAATCAGTGAGTCAAAATTGATGTTCACAGAACTGGCGATACAACTAAAAATTGTGATGAAAAAAAATGGAGGTGAACATATTCAATATGTATCTGATTGATGTAGAAGGTGTAATGAAGTCCTATATGAAAGCTTTTCTTAAATGATTGACACAAACTGAAAACAACACACACACTATGCATGTGAATGCTCCATATATTTTAGGAAATAACATTCAATGAGATGAAAAAGTTCTTGTCAAAAGAAGAAATCACTACAAATATTAATCCTTTCTAGCAACATTGTAAACATTAAGTTATGGCATTTCATGAACAGTTGGTGCCTACAACTATTCAAAGAATGTCAAATCTTTAAGTCTGACAAATATCTGCACCCATTCAGCCACAAAACAAATTCAATTTCCCATTTGGTAAACAACTTGAACAAGAATATCTACAGTGTATAATAACAAGGGTCACACAGTACATATTGCCTGTTAAAAAACTTTGACCTTTGGCTTATACTGTATTTAGTGTTCTGAATATTGTATGGTCTTGACATATATTCAGGTGAAGTTTCATTAAATCATCAGCGGTGTACAAGAGTTATGGTCCAGACAAGAGATGGTTGACCAACAGACTGATCCATCGACCCATCACATTGTCATCTACAATTACTGACTAATTACATGCACTTGGCTATCTGGATGTTTCTCCACTTATCAGCAGTGTACCTGGATATTAATCTTAACTTTCAGCCAATGATAAGAAAGACAAGGCATATTCCTTATCTATATATTTACAGCCTTTGGAGAACGAGCTGCTTTTAGAATACAATGTGAACGACTACAATAAACTCAAATTATTCTTTCACACACACACACTCTTTCAGTTTGTCCACCTCTTGCTGCTGTGCCACCAAGGACACTGAGCTACTGAGTTTCTTTCACAATCTTCTTTTACACAACCAGTGATAAAGTTACTCAAACTATGAGTTTCATCATCACCAAGAACATTACTCTATCAACCTCTGTATTTTGTTTTCAAGGGCAACAATTTCTTTCAGAGGAACTTTAACATATTATCATAAATTGTTCTGGTTTCATTCATTAAAATGCTTCATTTATATAAAGTGCTACACAAAATTTTCAACTTCCAAAATGTGTCATTTATAACAGCTAATAGTATACCCATTATTATATGAAATGTTATTCAAAACTCTCAACTTTTTAAATCTGGCAATTTTCTAAAAGTCGGTGCTGAGAAACTTTGATCATATGCTGTACTATATCAACACGAAATCAGCCATCTAGTCCTGCAGTGATCTATAACTATCATCAGTTTGACCTATGTTAAACTGCATGTTGAGGAATATACACAGAAATGGTCACTTGTTACTGCCCCATTACTGGATGACTTTTCTAGTTTGGAAGAAAGCAACATAACTACCGAATTGTGTAACACAAAATAAACAGTTGATTGTAGCATATTTACTAATTTACCAAAAAAGAGCTACTGTCAGTTTTCTGAACAAGGTGAACAAGTCACTTGCTATGTCAGTACCCAGAGGTAAGCTAACACTTCTCAAGCACAGGCTGCCACCAGAGAGGAATGGTGTAACAGACACTAGCTTTTGCTAGAATGACACTTGCAGAACAAATTTAATACCTTTTAAGCTAGGAAAAATTATTTTATAAAATTAGTTATAAAAAATGTTATAAAAAAAAATAATGGGCAATAACACCTACAGTACTTATAAAACACTATCTGGATATCAATACTGTATGAGATGTTTCCCACCTGGAGGTCATGCAAAACTGTGAACTAAAACTTGAGCGACCAAAGCTTCCTACTCTGAAGAATGAAAGAGGAAACAAGAGAGAGAAAAAAAAGGAGGCAAAACTAACCCTTGGACTTGGCTCTGAATTTTTATACTACAATCATAGGTTGGGTTAAGGATAAGTGAAATGAGATTAGATTAGGCTAAACTGGGTTAGATTAAAATATTATATTTGGTTTGGTTTTATTATGTTAATTTAGGTTTGGTTAGGTACAGACAGATTAGATCTGGTAAGGCTGGATTAGATTCTCAGATTTTGTTCGGTCAGTTTAAAATAGCAGTATATTTGGTCAGGTTGTTTGAGTGTGTTAAATTATAATGAGTGGATTAGGGTAACTTAAGTTGGGAAAGATAGGTTAGGTTAGGTTAGGTTAGGCAATGTAATGTAATGTCAGACCAGGATAGGTTAAGCTAGGTTAGGTTAGGCTAGATTAGGTTTGAGGTACAAGTCCAGTGATTAGTGCTTCCCATCATAACTACCTACACCTTGAAGACTCAACAACAACTACTACAACATAAAGCTTTTATCATCAAACAAAAGAGCCAGTTTCTCACCTCCTGACAATGTATAAAAAATACACCAAAAGAAAATAAAGATGGCTCACTTGACAAGACTTAACCAAGACACATTGGTGGACAAGCAGAAGTAAACAGACTACAAAAGAGACAGAAATAAGATTACAGTAACTGTACCATACATAAGCATCAATCTTGAGGATATGGAAGAGGAACACCAAGTGAGTCGTCACTGTGCATGAACCAATAACAATACTGTAACTATTTGAAAGAAGTTGTCTAAACAAAGGTGTAAGTATCTTTTGTTAAATTTTTCTAGCACTCAAACAAAATTTGTAAGAGTATATGTAAACATTTTGATGTGTGTGTGTGTGTGTGTGTGTGTGTGTGTGTGTGTGTGTGTGTGTGTGTGTGTGTGTGTATGTGTGTGTGTGTGTGTATGTGTGTGTGTGTGTGTGTGTGAGTATGTGTGTGTGTGTGTGTGTGTGTATGTGTGTGTGTGTGTGTGTGTGTGTGTGTGTGTGTGTGTGTGTGTGTGTGTGTGTGTGTGTGTGTGTGTGTGTGTGTGTGTGTGTGTGTGTGTGTGTGTGTGTGTGTGTGTGAGTATGTGTGTGTGTGTTTGTTTCCTCATGCTGCATGCATCTGTATACATGTACTGTACAGTACATGTATGTGTGTGCATGTGTGTGTGTGCACACACACACGCACACACACACACACAATTTGCTAGTTATAAAACTTAAAAAAAATTAAGAAAGAACTTTGAGGCCTTCCAAAAATAAATGTTAAGGGGCACAAGTGTTGACACAGGTGGTAATCAGTTCTCCATCATAAACACTTTTGATGATTTACCCTTCATTACCCTTGAGGAGACCATGCAAACACCTACTGTAACACCAACGTTAACCACACTTAATACTCCTCTGTGTTAGGCACGACTCTTTTACTCTGCAACAGTGAGAGCGCGTCCCAACTACTTGGCAGAGTCTATCAGTCAGTCATAACAGTAAACTTGACTTTCATATAAACATTTACCATATCAACTGCCACTTCATATAGCAGACCATATTAATCTTTTATATTAATGACATGATTAATAAATTGATATATTGTAATACATGACGTAGTCAACAGTAAGTACTGTATAGACGTTTTCCATGACAAGGCTACCAGAGGCAACTTTGTATATACTGTCACAACATATCAAAAGATTTAAATTTCTTGTAAAGTGACATTTTCAAAGCTCATTATACTTCCAGGTACCGAATGAATATTATAAATCATTACTATAAATATCAAGCAGCTTATGCTTGCTCCAGATATGACTACATGTACTTTATGAAATAAAAACAAAGGTAGAAATGTGTGAGATATGAAGCCTTCCCCCACCTTGCTGAATGAGAGTCTACCTCTTCAATTATAACTTTCTTCACATTATATATATATATATATATATATATATATATATATATATATATATATATATATATATATATGCTGTACATATTATTTATCAGTCAGCTAATATCTTTGCTCAATGTTCCAAACTGATTATATTGTTTTATACATCTGTTTAAGTTTTAATAAGCTATAGCTGTTTGGCATTTTCTTCTTACTGAAAATATTTTAAAGCCTTAGCTGCAAATAAAAATAAAAACTATATAAAATATACATTTTGTTAATTTGAATAAAAAAATACTTATCTTTTTAAAGGGTGTGCAGAGTAATGACAACACTTCATATTTCAATATCTCCAAGGCATACCTGGATACCTTACAATGTAGTAGGTGTCCAGTAAGTGAGCATACTGTACTGTATATGTTTATGGCTTTTTCATCAGACAACCCATATTAAAATCTGTTATTTATAAATACTTGTACGTTAAACTATTTATTTATTTAAATATTTAAGATAAAATTTAGCTCTGATTTATGTGCTTGTACACATTTTATACTCTAACCATGTATAGCCGTATGTAGTAAGTGCAATAACACATACTAGGTCAAGAGCTGCCATCGAGTCTTAAAAGCTGTATCTAGACATATTCTTGTTATTCCTAAACAAATTGGGTAAATGACCACTAAAACAGACCACATGTTGTACACCATAATGCACGCTGTACATCACAATTAATGGAACAATTATTGCTAATTAAATATTTGCCCATAATCAAGACAAGTTTTCCAGTACTCTTCCATCTATGAAATGTTGGTGCCTACAACTTTTCATAAGACATGAGAAAACTGCAGAACCGCATCACATGTGCAATTATCTAATGTCACGTTATTCCATATGACAAAGCTGCTTTTTTAGTCATTTACTCATAATTCCACATAAGCAACGACATGTTTGACATATGACCGAGCAAAGGAACAGCTCACAACAAGTGTTCAGGCAGTGTTACTCATCTCATCTGGTGCTTGGGGTTCAACATCAATATTCTATATCCCTAAAGGTTGCAAAACTTTTACCTCAAAAGGGACTGGAATATTTTGGACTTTTATTGTCAGTCATCCCCTACAATATACTGTAGTGTGTGTGCAACAGCAGCTGTTGACACCACTGTATGATGACTTTTTATTTAACATAGTGTTTCTAGTTCTTATGATGTACAACCATATTTTATATATATATTGTATATATATATATATATATATATATATATATATATATATATATATATATATATATATATATATATATATATATATATATATATATATATATATATATATATATATAAATGAATTACATACATAGGTATATATACAGTACTTGTATGTATGGTTGTATGTACAACTTAATTTAGAAAGTCCCTGATATCGATTTCATGATCAATTTCATTTAATTTTTGCAAATCTCTAGTAGCATGTTAGAGTGAAGTAATCTTAGGTATTACTTGTTATGTTTGATGTTAATTTGTGTGGAGCAACTAAACTATATACAGGAATAAAGCATTACTTCTCCTACTTACTGCCTATGACTAACTGTAGTTACAGTACTTCATGAATTGACTTAAAATCCATGCATGGAACAGAAACCCCCATGCAGGCCTACATACTGTCTGGACAATTACAGTACGTTTAGTTAAAAAAATCATGTAGAGCATGAGAATAAATTAGGTAACCAACAGAAACAAATCACTCAAACATGTCTGCCACTGTACAATATATTACAAATATAAGGAAAACACTTACCAACTGGCAATGTTCAAGTATTGAAAACTATCATTTAGATAAAGTTCTTGCTGACAGTAAATGACCAAAAATGCACACAAAACCATACTATGAGACAGAGGGTGTCCAACTGAGGGGAGTCCTGTAAAAATATACTTTTGCAGTTTCTTATACAACTGATAAGTTGTAGGCACCAGCTTCTACAGAATTTAAGAAACCTACAAATGTGTATTTTCTGCGGAAAGCTCGACAGTTCACTCTCTGCTTCATAGTGTGATTTTGTATGCATTTTTGTCCTCTACCTTTTGACATGTTTATGGTATAATCACACTACTTTGGTCACATGTATGTGTTTCTTTAAAATTTTACCCACAGGTCAATTCATAAGAGATATTCCTATCTCATCCATTGCTTACAATTTATTCAAGTCACTTAATATGATAATATGACATGTCTACATAGAAAAGTATTTGAATATATTCTAAACCCCTTCTAAATTAGTTGAGGTTAGAGAAAACTGTATTGTTATTGATGAATACTCAGTCTTACATCAGCAATACAGATATCTTCTATTACCATTACCAAGTTTAAATATCAATAAACACAGTCCCGTATGTCTACTCACCGCATTAATGCCAGACAACTGCTGAGAGAGTTGCATCACAACACCAATAGTCAACGGCATGCGGAGAGATGATGACCGCACCAGCTGGAACACAGTCATGTGAGCCTCCGACTGACTAGCTGCTTCCTCCGCTCTCATCTCTTCAATATCTTCCTCTACGTGGGTCGATGCTCGTAGTCTCCGCAGGGCTGTAGAGTTAAAAGTTAATATTATGGATAGCTTGATAAATGGATAGGTCTTGGTCCTTCTGCAATGACAGAAAACATCTTTTCATAAAACCCAAGATCACTAAAACTGTTAACAGGTATACCTAATGTGTCCCGTGCCTTGAATGAGATTATCAATCTATTTTCTCTCTCCATATATGTATATAAAACAACTTACATTAATGGACATCCAACGTGTTATAACCCCTGAATTAGTATGGTTATGGGATGAACAGTCGAGATTCAAAAAGTAAAGGCCACTTAAAGTGTTCATTAAATAATTCACAATTATTGCTGGAAGTACAGTATATCAGTCACTTTGTTTCATGCTATACATGCATCCTTGATAATCGCGGGGGTTAGGTTACAGAAAACTACCGTTATAAGAAACACTGTACATATCGAAGCACATAACATATGGGAAAAATTAGTTTCATCCCACAACCCCAAAAATGCATCCCCTAAATGACAAAATTATACCTCCAAAAATGTGAAGGTACACTAAAAGATATAATACGAGTAACATATCTTTTGTCATTAAAGAATAACAAGTAAACAATGTACAGTACTGTACAATATTGTATTATGAATGACAGTCATACTGTAGTGGAATGAGAGGCAAAGTGTCAGTGAGACACTGGGTGGGAGGGAAGGAGGAAACTGGGAAGTGGGTGTGATATCGTGCAGTGGACATCATGCTAATCTGCTCTGGTCTAAAGCAAATCCATCACTGAAATTATGATTAAGGTGGTGATAATAGAGGTAGTGTTGTGATGGTGGTGATCATACAGCTGGTGGTGGAGGGGAAAATTGTGGTAAGTGGTGAGATGATGCATCAATCGGTTTGCTTGGTAACGCTGGCTAATGCACTGCCAGATACAACTGAACAGCTGAAGTCTACCCACAAAATTGAGTGCAAGAACTATCATGAACAACGTCGTATTCCTTCCACAATATGTTACATAAATTTCAAATTGAACCGGCTGGTTAATTCCAATGTTAACCAGGTTGGTTCATGTATATTATATTGGGCTTTAGAAACGAAACCCAATTGAAGTTTCTTCATTTATTAAAAAGTATTATTTGTATAATTCCTGAGTGAAGATCAACTGTAAGTTCCACTATTTATGAGTGTAGTGAGAAAGGGACGGCGTCTATGTAAATACAGTAGACGTGAATCAACGTCCATTCAAAATTAGCTTGTGAGTGAGACTTTGAGTAGTGACCCATCGAGGGAGAACGGAATTGGGACTTCGTCCTCCCTCGAGGGAAGACGGAGCCATCCACTGCGGCTCTCAAATAACGTCTTCCTCTAGTCAAGGATATCAAGCTACTGCCCGCTTTAGGTGGCCAGGAGCCGGCTACTTTATGCTTTTACTCAGCATAGTATGACGCAGCTTCCCGTGGGCACACCTTATCACACGCATTGAACATGTCACCTCATAGCCAGTGGAAAGTTACAGGGGATGACTCAGTATATAAATCAAATGTAATTAACCCATTTATATAATTCTTATGTTTATGAAACAAGGGCCATTACAAAATTATGATGTGAGAATGCAGAAAGGTGGGGGTGATTAGAAGTGGAGTGGAAGGAAGTGGTAAAACGCAATGAGTGTGTAGCCAAGCGCATACTTATCCTTGTCGGGAACATCGGAACATTCAACCAGAGAATATGCACGTCTTCATCGCTTGGCTGGATCAGGAACCTTAACACTCTTCTTGTTCACAGGTGCCATGGTGGAGGGTAAGTAAAAGTAAAAAAAAAATTGCACCAAAAACAAGCATGGAGCAGAAAACCATCTTCAAACATCGACCAAAACAGTGCAGGGAAACAAATGCTGTCACTGGAAGCTGGCGCCACTAGCTGTGCTGCCATCTCTTGGCAGTCACTGTTACCGCTCTCTCTCGCAGACCCGCCACTATCCCATGATAATTCTGCGATAACCCAGATCAATCAGTGATAAGCGTATACGTGGTCACAATTGAGTAGGACACCGTGATAAGCCAGATCAGCGATTATCGGGTCTCGAGATTATCGAGGATACATGCGTGTGTATATGTGTGTGTGTGTGTGTGTATGTGTATATATATATATATATATATATATATATATATATATATATATATATATATATATATATATATATATATATATATATATATATATATATATATATATATATATATTTATATATATATATATACACAAAGTAATATTTTCTTTAATGAGATTCTCTTAATCAAATCTCTCTCATTACCAGACTTAAGTGACGATTGAGGTTCATGTCTTGAATTTTCATTGAAGTAGTCACAGTTAACTACTTGGGTCAAATGTTTAAGCGAGACTATCTGGATGTCATAATGTTCTGGCAGAAATGATGAAGTCTGTCTGAAATACAGTCTCTGGTTATCAGGGGTTTTCCTGTAATGAACAAAAATTCTCCTTGAATCTACAGCCATCTGAAGGATCTTTTACAACAATTACAGTACCGGTAACCCCCAATATAACAGACACTGTCTATAATGGACCTAGGCTTTAATGAACACACTGACCCATTCGGACTAGGTTCATATATTACAGACTAAGGTCCATTAATGTAAAAAATAACGGATTATTCTTATCCAAATTATCACAAATATTTAGAGTAATACCCCATTTAGTCCCACCCCACATAAAGCTGATTCATTATAAAACTCTTTGGTCCCCTCATGGAGTTATTTTTTAATAGAAAAAAAAAATGATGAAAATCCATAATAGAAGGCAGAAGTTACAGGACGGAACACTTGGGACTCGCCTACAGCGGCCAGACTTCTTTACAGCTAATGAGAGTGACACATACCCATCAACGCTCGCAACTACCAGCGCTCTCTTCATGTAAAAAATTTCCTGGTAGTATTCAACTTACTTGACATGCTCACTGTTTATATAATTTATTTCTGCATATTATAGTGAATATTTGTGACCCAAGTAAAGTTTTTACCAGAAAAAAAAAATGAATATCCATAATGCATACATAATACACCTGTCAGTGCAGCAGTCATTATTACACATAATTACCCCCCCCCCCACTTACAGTACAACTAATCAGTACCGTAAGTGTTACTAATATGTAGAGAAACTCTTTATTCTGCTAGCCCACAGGCCGCCACCACAGTTTGAATGCGCTGGCATCCTGTAAACACCAGTTAGTGGTTGTGAATGTGACTGGTGGTGATGAGTGTTGGTGGTAATTATAGTGATTGGTGGTGATGCAAGAGTCATCCTGCTCTATACAATATGAAAATATTGACTTAACACTCTCACACAGAGAGAGAGAGAGAGAGAGAGACTAACCTCTGCGTGCCTCGTCTTCCAACTGGCGAGACATGAGCAGGTAGCGCGGGGATTCCGGGCACACCGGCAGCAGCACCATTTGCATGATGGCTGGAACAATCGCAAGACCTGTGAAAGTACAAATGATTTATCTGTTAGTAAGGGAATTTAGTTTGATATGAATTAAAAGATCATAAGAAAAATATATTAAAAAAATTTAATTCAACTCAGAATATAAAAATCAAATGATCTGATTTTGAACTTAAATGTCTGAACCAGTTTAAATATTTTATTTTATCTCCATAACTAAACAAAACATTGAAAAGTGTCTCATAATTTATCAACCCCAATACAGTATATTTACCAAAAAAAAAAGTTTCGTTCCTGAAAAAAAAATGTAAATAGATTTTTCATAAATCGGATCTCAAATTTCCATAAACTCTCATGTTTGTCAAAAAAAATAAAATAAATAAATAAATAAAAAAAATAAAAAAAAATAAATAAAAAATTCCATAAAGCATTCCTCAAAGAAAAATTGTCGTGTACAAAATTATAAGTGAAAACCGGCAGTGCCCAAGTTACAAAACCTGCACTTACGAATGGGACCCCAAAACGGTATATTTATCACAAAAATCTGTAACTAAAATCCCATTTTTTACATTACTTTCTATTGTTCAACATCACTTTCCATACATTATTTAGTATGTATGGGATACTATTATTATTTTTTGGGGGGGCAGGGTTGTGCATTAACCTAAGCTAACCTTTAAAATTAACACTGTTCCTACTTACAAACAGACTGACTTAGGAACAGGGTCAAGGAATGTAACCCATTCATAACTCAGGGACTGCATGTAGTAAACATAAGTGAAATACCTGATGTACAGTACAGTACAGCAATAATTTTATACCTGTACTTATGGAAATCAGATGAGGTTTGAAACAAAGTAGACAGTATGAAATGCTAAGCCAACAACTATACTGCAATAAATACCGTACTCTACATTATATAATTGTAATAAATACATTAATTTCAATTCTATAATTGGAGATGTGTTCTTTAAAATAAAAAAAAATTCATGCTCAGTCCATAATGAGTTATTGTGTCATCCTAAGTTCCCGCTGTTTCACTTGTATGGCGTGATCACTACCGGCAGTTAGCTGATGCTACACTTGCTACACTCACGCTCTCTCACGTGTTACTGGTAATTCCACACTTCCAAAACTTTCTTCACTTCCAAATTCCACATTTTCTTTTACAACGCTCCACCTTTACTGTACATAATTAGCATATGCAGTTTCAGAATACAGAATACAGAGGAAAGTCTACTTGTCCCCAGTGAGTTTGAAGAGTAAGTTATAGTGTGATTGTAGGAGAATAATGGCACATTGAAAGTTTATTTGAGGTGTTTAGAACCAGAAGGACGACCACATTAATTTCAAAATTTGAGAATAACCACTTCAAATTTTGTGCAAATATAAATAGCTATAGCACAAAATAAAATGTACAAATGTACTTATTTTTGTTTATTACTTTAAAGCAAAACATTGTAATAATAAAAGTTTTAAATGAGACACATACCCCAAATTATGATAAAGAATAAGAACACTGCAACATGTTAGCAAATCCAGTGAGTACAAATACAAACTAATATTAATAAATACTTTTAAAAACCTAATAGCAAAATTAATATGTTGTTCATAGTCCATTTTATAGTTATTTACATGGATTTCAGCCATCATAAATAGCAAAAATAAGGCACAAACACAGAGAAGCTTCTTCACTGTTTACCAAACGCGCGAGACTGCCTTGGGATGGAGGGATGCAACACGCTCAGTAACTGTAGCGCGGCACTGATTGGCTGCTGGCTCTCGTATGGTCGTGTCTGCTCGCCCCTCTGGCATGAATGCTAGGAACCGCAGTGTGATGAAAGAACATGACCAATATACCCACTATTTCAATGGCAGAAATGCACTAGATGGGCAAACAAAGGTGCTTTGAGAATCAGTCCATCTGATAGAGCATGGATGAGAGAAAATGGAGATACAGAAAATTGATTTTACCACCCCTGGCAGACTCATCCTTCTGGCACTGAACACCTCACTTGTAGATATAATAACATTGCAAGTGTTAGAGAATAATAAGGTAGGTTAATGAAATAAATAAGCATGACGGTAGTCAAAAAAAAAGCATTATTTTAACGTATTTTTATTATTACTTAGGCAAAAATAATGATAAGTGTTCATTCTTTTCTTAACTTTGGATTTTTAATTCATAAATCAAACCAACAGATAATTTTTTTAACCATATTTTTCCATTCGTACAGCAAACCTTCACAAATCGAGGACTGCCCGTATAAAGGAGATGAGGAAAGTACAGTACTGTATATACAGTACAGTATATATATTCTGTATACAGTGTATACAGTAGAATCCCAGTTATCCGGCACCCACAGGGATTGAGAGGTGCCGAATAAAGAGATCTTCCGATTAGTTGAAACTCAATTTTAGGTTCCCAATAAATCTTACAAAGCATAGTGCTATTGGC
The DNA here is from genome assembly GCF_018991925.1 of Homarus americanus. NCBI lineage: Eukaryota > Metazoa > Arthropoda > Malacostraca > Decapoda > Nephropidae > Homarus > Homarus americanus. The sequence continues at coordinate 2,039,640 of NW_024744357.1, read as the reverse complement.
TGACCTTATAATTTCATGTCTCAGAAAAATGGACTTTTTAACACTTATTCCACTCTATATAAACGATCTGGCTTAGATATAAAGAAAATATAATACCGTATAAAACCATAAATAAAAAAAATTAAGAGCATGGGTGCGTATGTGTGAGAACCGAGTGTGTGTGGAGGTGGCAGGCTATAACTATGTCACCGACTCACCAGCCCAGCTGCCACATTTATTGTTACTTGCAATAAAACTATAAAAGTTGTCAAAAAATCATTACAAATACTCAAATGTGGCTTGGAAATAAAAAATATTTAATACAAAACAAGAAAAAGAAGAGCATGGGTGTGTGTATGAGTGAGAAGTGAACATGTGTGGAGGTAGTTATAGCCAAGGCCTTGGCTATAACTACATTGCCATACTTGCCGGCCTCATATGTATTCTGTTACTCGTAATGAAAATACATAAGTTGTAGAAAAATCATTACAATACTCTAATGTGGCTTAGAAATAAATAAATTACAGTATAATGTAAAACTATAAAATAAGACAAATGAAGAGCATCAGTGTGTATATGTGTGGGAAGTGAATGTGCACTGAGGCTGTGGGTTACTGGGCTATAGCTGTGTTCCCTTCCAATGTGACGTCAAGGCATACACACAGGCAGTGTGGCAGCCACACGTCTGTGAGTCTGCTGGTTGACTGCCTGAACTGTATCGCATTGAGTGTGGAAGGAGCTATTTTTTTTTACACAAAATATGTGCTATTGTATTTTACAGTATGCTATGTATTTATTTTATTGTTTATAATAGCAACAAATACGGCAACTCATCCCCGTTGCATGCGGTATTCAAACTTATGATTCTAGCTGATTTGGGAGGAGTTTATATTATTGCTATTATTTAATTTTGGAGCAGGTTAGTTGAATCTGCCAGTTGCCCCCATACTGGATAACTGGGATTCTACTGTATACCTATTCTTTATTTATTTACATCCACTTAATTAAATGACCTCCGTGCCTGTCAACTAAAAATAATTAAGATGTTGTAAAAAAAATAAAGCAATGAATGACTAATATCCCATATGCCTTGTCTGGACGAAAGATAATTTAACACAGAACTAATAACAAATAAAAAACAATTGTACATGAATATCCCCAAATTATTAGGTTTAACTTTTTAACAATTCATCATATATACAAAAGTCATTAAAAGATCTCCCAGCCATTGACACTAATTATGAAAACGAAGAGACTGTGGATCTAGAAACATCCATGCATGAAGGGGAGAACAGTAAATCTAAAAAAAAAGAGAAAAAAATCAGTAATGAAATACCCAGGAGAATTGGCCATGCGTTGCTATTCCCAAGAAGTTGCTCTATGCCGAGAATCTGGGAGAGGAGCAGACCAACGGTGACGGCGAGCTGGTTGACGGTGCCCAGACCACCTCGAAGGTTGAGCGGGGCTATCTCACTGATGTACATAGGCACTAAAGAAGTGTTCAAACCTGTTGGCATAAACAACATTGAAATGGGCAAAAAAATGAATCACAATTAATAAACGAATGTGATGTACATTCTTTAGGGAGGAGGATTTTCCCACAAGGCAGAAAGACAAGCAATGAAGTTGTTTCAGAATACACGAATAATCCAGTCTACACGTAATGCAATTATTGGTAAACTGGGTAAGGGCAGAGTGACAGAGCACCAAGTACCAACAGATGGACAGAGCACTAAGTACAGTACATATAGAGGGACAGAGCATTAAGAATATATAGATGGACAGAGCATTAAGAATATATAGATGGACAGAACATGAAGTACAGAAAGGTGGACAGAGCAGCAAGAATAGGTTCTCCAACAAAATCTTGAGTGAAAGTAAATGTTCAAACATTTCCAAAATAACAACCATATAAAGAAGACATTCTTAATAATACCAAACGGAGGGACTGAAGTACAAGAGGGAAAGCTGCCAGCTGATTACCAGGATCAGTGCAGGGCTAACAGGTGGGTCATAAGGGCAAGTTATTCTGTTCATAAATAACATCTTTATACCAGACCTGGAGGTAAGTTGCTGTCATTGTGTTCCACATAGTCAATTAATTTATTGTTGAAGTCTTCCTCTTAGTGAAACATTTCTCCAGAATCATAAATACAAAATTAACAAATGTTTGTCACTAAAGGAGGCCAAGTTCCCTGCTGCTGAGAAGTACAAGGAACTATTACTGTACTCTGGGCAATAATAATGTAAAATGCTGATTATGAAAGTGATCTGAGAGTTTGTTATGATGCATATATAAACTATGTTTAAAATCACTTGCTATTTATTAAACCATTTGTTCATGAATTCGCACGCACGCACGCACGCACGCACGCACGCACGCACGCACACACACACACACACACACATTGAGTAATGAGAACAAATATACAAACTTTTTAGAAATCGATACAGTACTGTACAGTATAACCATAATAAAGAAAGCAAGATATGATGAAAAAAAACTCTGCTTTTCACGATTCCAAAAATTTTAAGGAATGCATCCTGTAGTCAACCATTTAAAAAGAAAGAGAAAAAACTAGAACTAAACCTGGAATTCCCACTTTATGGAAAAGGAGAGGAGCTAAGTGGTTTATGAAGTTCCCACCAGCAGTACTTCCTCATTTAGGGGACTACATACATGGACTGGTGAGAGCTAAATAAGTTACTCATCGGGTAGCAATAACAAGGACAGAACCTAATCTTGATACATGTAATATGAATGGTCACAGGGATGAATTTCTCGTCCTATCATAAGACTCAAAACGCTCCAGTCATACACTTGGATCTTTGAAGTTCAATCCTAACATTTACCACCAATGAGGTAGGAGAAAAGGATTCTATGTCACTTGAATCTTCCCCTCAACCATAAAATGGGATTTCCTAGTTCAATTTGTGGTTTTATGTTCTATGTAACCTTTATCAATAAATTAAGGCACAACCAAACATCTAAATCACAGATTGATAACCCACATATCATAATGCTACTTTGGCGAAGGAATTATTTATATAATGATGTTTCTGAATATACTGTAGGTATGAATATGAATTAATTAACTCTTAAAATCCTACAGGTAGAACTCATGACCATCATAAACACAATGACCTGTAATGTATTCCCTAGATTTATAAATATTTGCTAAATCAATTTGTACACTTACCCTTACCTGTACTTTCAATATGTAGAAGGAAAGTGTTGATGTTTAAGTAATTTTTATGGCCTTGTAGTGAAACATAAACTACTGCAATTAATCCCTGTAAAAAAACTTGATCCCACAGAACGCATTATGTATTACTATAATTTGTATGGTATGGGGCAGAACCTTCTACTAACCATTTTGATGGATAGAGCAGCTCCAGTCACCAAGTGTTTCACAATGCCCCATATGTTATGACTTGTTTGTACCTTCAATATAGATGCTAGTTGTGTGTAAATCATAATTATTCTCATGTTGCTACAGCTAATAAGAAAATGAGAAAGAGTTTCAACTCAACAAGTAAGTAAGGTAGACCTCCAGCAACCCACTGACCAACCACTGCCTGAGAGGTAGGTTTAGATTCACTCACACATCTCTCAGTATATTAAATGATGCACTGTGTTTATAGTTTCTGTGTTCTATTTCTTTAAGTAATGTAATGGTTTTGGTGATTTTGTGGTCAGCCAAAAATGAGGGAGGATTTCTACTTAGAAACTAAAACAGAAATGTGGCAGCTTACTATCTTGACTGCTAAATACCACACCATCACCCATCAATATCTCCAAAACATTTATGAGCTGAATGTACTTGCTTTTAGTATAAATGGTGTAATTTTATACTGTACTGAGTGTGAATGCTTACTGACTATTAGAATTACAAATCTTTGTTTAAAATCTTGTGCTGTGGTGGGATCAATCATACTGTACATATTTTATAGGTAGGTACCCAAATCTAGCCTGCTATTCCTCATTAGATGTTAACTTCTCTAAAGCATGATCTAATATTTTGAAAACCCTAGGTCATGCCAAACCTTAAGCAGCAGAACCAGGTAAGAAAAATATGCAAAATGAACACCCAAAACCCAAATTTATGATGGGAAGTTTATGTCATGTGATCTGGGATTTGTCCTGGCAACAATCAAGTCACTTTGCTTTTTGAAGCAATTCTGTGCATATACAGTATTATGTTTGAGGTTCTGACCTCATTTAATGTTAATACACTTGGTGAGTAGCTGCTTATGCAGCCATTCACTGATCTAAATAAGACAGTCCCTACCTCAGAGTGCACATAGTGTAGCAGTTGTTGTTCTACAGGAGGGAATCTCACAAGTCACTTCATTAATGACCTATAGGACATAGATATTCAACAATAATATAATAAAAAAAATATATATATTTTATGAGATGTATGCATTCCCATACTAGAAGTTCTGCAGCTAGCATTACATCAATAACTGTTACATAAACTGAACAAAAATTATTTTTAGAAAACTCACATGTTCACTCAAATTTTTTAAATACTGTACTGTAAAAAATGTAGAAAAAAAGACCCTTAACATATTATGAACTTAGGTATATGAGTATCAACTGTGTATTCCTCAATGACAGTCTTTTAGCACAACTCATATACAGTACTGTACAATATATTGTACTGTACGCTATGGTATTTATGTTGTGCACGGCCTAAGAAAACCTTGTACAATAACAGTACTTCCTCCTACCAAAGGAACTTACTCTGAGGGTTGCGTAAATAAATATAAACAGGAGGATAAGTGTAATACACAATACAGAATTTATGTCTTCCACGGAAGTCAGTATCATGTCACATACAGTACAGGAAAATATTTTACGATGAGAAGCATACATATTAACGGTGAACTATTGTATTGTCCCATTATGCATATTAACTTTGAACCATTGTCCCCATTAATACAAGCAGGAAATTACTGTATCTCACAGAGACCTGAACAGATTCCTGTACAATAGGAAACACCAATAAACAGCCATTAATAGTCAACAACTTTAACTTTTACAACCATACAGTACAGTGACCCCTCGTTTAACGAACACCTCGGTTAATGTAATTTCGATTAACGAACTGCCTTCCATAAGGATCTTCAATTCGGTTAACGAAAAAAAATTCGGTGAACGAAGTTCTTACAAACCGACCTCAACATGTTTTCGCTTGCACTGACCGGGCAACCAGCTTTAGTATCAGTCCGCCAATATATTAATCGGTTCTAGGGCTTAAATTCCTTACTATTTTAGTAAATATCAAGAAGTTTATACTATTCAATAATTTTAAAAGTTTAATATTCAATTTTTTAGTCATTTTAACAATTATTGAACATAACTGAAGGTAAAGTGACTAGTTTAATGCGCGGCATCCAGCCTCTTAACACAGCAAACAGGAGTTAGTCTCTCTCTGTTTTCACTGGAGGTAACATCTTGCTTGAGACTCTCTTCAACTAAACGCTTTTTTTCTGTGTTTCCAAGCAAATTATTGGTCATTTTGAAATATATTTTACATATTGACAATATATAATGCAGTGCAGTGTTGATTTAAAGAAAATAATCTTGAATTACACCAAGAGAGCTAAAATTTTATGGGAGAAATTGCGCCATGGGGTGACTTCTCTTCCACCCCAATGCCTTCTCTTTTTCCTTCTCCTCCACCCCCATTCTAAATCCCATCATCATCATCCAGGAGCCTTCTACATACACACCTCAAAGTAAGTGAACTTTTCTACCATTTTTGTTGAATTTAGGAAATTTTCGGTGAGCTGGAACCAATTACCCAAAAACCCATTGAAACAATGGTTTCGGTTAACGAACTTTTCGGTTAACGAACGACCTTCTGGAACGGATTGAGTTCGTTAACGGAGGGGTCACTGTACAGTGCATTACCCTTATTCAAGAGGCCATCAAGTGGAAGTGACTGCAGTAGTGCAAAAAGAAGCTGCAAAGGCATTACATTGGATGTTAAACTTGATGTTTTAAGAAGGTATATCATAAATTATTTAATGAACTGTAATGTATTGTTATGTGTTTATAAATGTTTATTTTCATTCATAAAAGTGCTTGAATTACTTTTTTGGGGCCGAAAAAAATTCCTTAGGAACACATCTCCAGTTTTATAATGGAAGTCAATGGGAAAATAGGTTTCGAGTTACGGAATTTTGCGATACGGTCAATTTTCCAGGGACGCAACCCTTCCGTAATGCGGGGGATGCCTGTACGGTACTTGACAGCATTAAATAACTATGGTACATCACATTAAACATCACTAAATATGTGGCTAATTTATATATTCTCAGGTTGGCAAAAAATTTGTAAAGAAGGATATTATGTAAAACTAAACCATACAAAATTAATAAAAATATAAAATTCTGGTATCCATCTTGTTTTTCAGATGCAAGCACTGTACTGTATTACCTGTGGTACAGAACACAAGGGATGCATTTAAAAAATAAAAATAAATGTAATGTGCAATTCCATAACACAAAACCCATTACTGTACAGTGAGTTCTGCTATAACGCGTGTTTTGATAACGCGAATTTGCTCTAACGCGATTTATGAATTCGGAACAATATTTGTATAACGCGATCGCTTGTTTGCTATAACGCGATTTTTGCTTACTATTTCTCCAATTTTGTGGTATTAACTGTGAATATGGTAAAGAAGAATATCTCCAAAAAGCATTCTGATGATAGAATTCCCGGTGATTATCGTAAAAGAAAGGATATAACACTTGAAGAGAAGCTTGATGTTATCAACCTCAAAATCACCCTTCTCCCCCATCAAGTTACATTCATATTTTTTCAAGGTAAAGTGTTAAATTTACTGTATGATTTCATTATTAGATATGAATGTAACATTTATTTAGACTGTGCTATCCTTTGTGTTAGGCTAACTACTAAATTTTTTCGATTTCGAGTAAACTGCACCTAACCCTATTTTCTCCATAAGCCCTGTTATTTCTATTACGCGATTTTCTATAACACGATATTTTACAAGAACACAATTATCGCGTTATAGCAGAACTACCTGTACTGGGTTAATCGAGGGTCGGTTAATCGACGACACAGCCATCGCTGAATTTTTATAGAAAATTAATTTTAAAATGCCGCAATTTCACTGTGTTTTGCAGTGGATACTGTCGTTGTTGGGGCAAATATGTTAAAATGGGATTAATTCTAAATTGAACCTAACCTAAACTAACCTTTGTTGACAAGAAACACAAGCGGCCGAAGCATTGTTAACAGGCAGCTAACACCAACCTAACCAAAGAAACGTACCTAACCTTACCCAGATCACCAGGCATATTAAAAAGAATGAACTTACTTTAATATCTGGCAACAATGAAAGCAATATTCTCTAAGTGGCATGGTGTACTTTTTTATTTTTTTGTGGACGTGAGATTACGTTCGGACGGAGTGGACAACAACATCGAGCGTGGATCGGGTCACTATGCTGTTTCACAGCCAAGAAAGACGAAGTAATGCGAGCCTAGGGTACTTATCTACCAGTAATTATCTATTGAATGAAGCATTTATCTAAGAAATGAATATCATATCTGAACTCAATGATGAAAATATACTGTATTAAGAAAAGATCCATTAAAACAAATTACATGGCGACGAGCAGTGGCGTCAATATTAGACAAATTTTTTTAAAAATAACCTCATTTCTGTACGGGAGAAATTTTTTGGTCAGTTTACAAATTTTGTATGGGCAAATTTCCATAACCTGAATGTTCATAATACAGGAGAGGACTGTAAGTATAATAAATAAATAAAAAATTATGTGATATAAGTAAGAGTTTATCTTATCGAGATAAGACATTCTTCCTGAAGATCTGCAGATGCTTGTAAACAATAGTCATAAGGAGAAGGTTTTCATATCATACCAAAGTACTGTACAGCGTGTTATATATTACATGTTAAAGGCGAACTCTTGAGTACATGTACACATAATAGAAACCATCAGAGCATGCACAAGACTTCTTTAAAACCTGCATGAAATCAAATTTTCTCAAAACAGTTTAATCCATAAAAAAATTCATGTTGTGTGTTAAACTTTGAAATGTTAAAAGGATAAATCGTGAACAATTTGTTTTTAAGTGTTATGTTGGTGGAGAACAGTTGTCCTACCAGTAAAACAGATGAAAACATGAGAAATTTTGTTGTAACATAGGTACTTGTCTTAGCAGAAGACCATTACAAACATCTTTGCCCTCAGTGTGGGTGTGACACTATCAAAGATATTCATCACTAACACACAAAGGAGCCTACACTATTGAACGAAGTGGGTCATGTTTCTTTAATAATGCTATATATAAAAATCTCCTTTCAAGAAGTTTAAACACAAATTTACATGGGAATTAAACAATACAGTACTGCACTGTACAAATTTAAGAGTAGCTAAAACACATCACATAATGCTTCAACATCAACTAACAGACACTAAGGCCGGTCCTCCCACACACTGATGCTGTTAACTGGTGACTTATAAAAAAAAAGTGAATTGGTAACTAAGACACAAATATTTATAAGAAAGATTTATATTTTACTAAGTTTTTCTTAAGGACTGTGCATTTTTTTTCCTACTCTGCTGCTGGGCAACAACCATCTTGGTCTCATTAAATATATTGCAAACTCTGAATAATTTAACAACCAAATATAACATTAATGGGTGTTTGGAACTTCCTTCTTCAGCTATCCGTGTTGTAAGAATGATGGCCACTCCAGTACAAGCATTAGACTGCATAAAGCATGGTACAGTACTGCTCACACTAGTAAATTAAACCAAAGTGTCACTTGATTATACAGAATATTATTTAGAAGGAAAAGATCAAAGTTTGACATAGTTTGGTGATAGTTTGTTTACTTGATGGAGTGTGTGTCAGCATGTGGAGGCAGTGACCTACTTAGCCTCCATGATGGTTGCCATTTCCTGAGTGGAAAATTTGTATTTTGTTGTTGTGATGCCAAACACTCTGATACATGAATTGTAAACTGAAGGTTCGGTACATTGAAGTAAAATGCGTTATACAGTTTACTAACTTCCCACAACCACAAATTTAATGGTGTCTATTTTTAATAGAAGATAAACAAGGCATCGGGCTTGGTAATGGTAGCTAGTGAGAGCCATGATCATCATTAAAACAACCAGGACGAATGTGAGAGAGTAAATAAAACTTGTATATTTACAAGTTTTTATTCTAATGATGTGATGGCACCCTACCACAGAAATATTCTTCGGTACAGTACTGTATACACAAAATTAGTCCCATAGAAAATTATTTGATTTAAATAATCATCAAAATATCTTCAGTGAATCAAATTTGTTGAGGTTAATTGCTGGATTTCCACCACTCACATCATTACTGCACAATGAACCAACAGCAAAGCATCTCAGCTGACCCTCATTAAATGCACATGGAATGGCCACTCTTTTCAGCAAAATATTAATGGCTGTACTGCAATTTATGTAGTTAATGGTAATCCTAATAACTAATAGGATAAAAATAAGATGCTTAGCCAGCATTTATTACCTTACTTTACTTTTATGCTCTTCGTCAATGAATCAGCTCCTTAGCTGCTTGGGCAGTTGGCCATGACTGTTACACACTGTTGGCAAGTACTAGGCAGCCACTAGCTCCTGAATGTATCTGAACCTGCTCCAGAGTTGGTCAAGTCTGGTCTTGAAACAGCTCACACTCACTGCTGTCACAACACTCTGGCAGGTTGTTCTAATGTTCTAAGAGTTCACAATTCTCAATCCGAAAAAGTTTGCCCTCACAGTTTTCTGGAATTGCGGCTTCTTCAACCTTGAGCTGTGACCCCCTATGGGGAGGGCAGCCGCCAGCTCCAGGTAAGAACACTCTACTGAGTAATGCCCTTTGAGGTGTTTATAAACCTCAATTAGGTCACCCCTTGCCTGTCTGTAGTATAAGCTAGCAGTTGCAGGAGCTCTAATCTCTCTGAATAGCTGAGATGCCAAAGTGCAGGCACCAGTCTGGTGGCCCTCCTTTGGATTGTGTGGTGGTCAGTGGCAGCCATATCAGAGTACAGTATACTGTATTGTATAAATTAGATATTATACAAAGGTTAAAATTGACACTTAAAATATGGTTGACATTACAGTAGGAAAAATGAATATATAACAGCTTTTCATTAGGAAAACCTACAACATTTAGTGCAGACCACATTTTAATCCTTCAACATACAGTATTAAGGATATTACTGTATAATAAGTACACTATACGGAGGCCTTAATATAGAGATTTGTGGCTAAAACACAGAATGGATCACCTGAAGTATCTCCATTCCAGCTTATTTCACCTAAAGATTAACCACCTAATGCTAACCTAACCTAACCTAACCTAATGTAACCTACCCTCATTCCTCTAATTAGTTTAAGGGTGGTCAATCTTTAGGTGAAAACAGCTTGGGTGGAGATTCTTCTTGTGTTCCCACGAAACAACTCAATGTATACAAAACCATAAAAAAAAGAAATTTCTTTCTAAGAAACAGGACTTAATACTGGTCACGGTTAATTGATATTCCATTCTTACTTAACACATTTCACACTTCCATCAAACACAATAATGATGCTCAACATTTCTTTTATATAGAACTCACAATGGCTTAATTTAAAGCAATTTTGGGCAAAACTTAATGTAAAGAGAATTACTGTAATTAAAACAATTCAGTAATAAGGGAAAATATACTTCAACAAGCTATTTATCATCTTACAAGAATATTAGTCATGATGGGGATAAACTTATCTGATGTAACTTGAACTCTAAAGAGCAGCATATCCTACACTTGACAGAACTATACTGTACTGTACTGTACTGTACAGACTTAGGTAAAAATGAGTTTAATCTAGACTTAGATATATGTGCATGTAACATAAACATTATGGGTTTGTATTGAGTATTAATGATCGAGTCTTTTATAGAGATGGAAATTAGGCCTATGCTCTGATTTACAGTACAGCACCAGCATATACACCAGTACAGTAAGCATAAAAATGTATATTAATGAAAATATATACAGGTACTGTACTATATGGAGTTCTAGCCCTATATTATAGTGAAATCAGTCTATATCTTTACTAGACCTACAGCCAACTTAGTGTGAATGTCACCTTAACACACTTAACATACATCAGTATCTCGTTTATTCCCATACCCCAAAATCCCACCCACCTGTCACTCAATATCATGCATAAGTTACAGCTGTAATGCTGTAATGTCATCAAGCAGAAGGAAGAAGTCTTGTACACCCAAGTATGAAAACACCTTTTCAGCATTGTTTGCATCAAAAAGGTTTAACATTACCCTAAGATAGGTAAAGAGGACTGAACCTTGAAGTTAAGAAAAGAAAATGATACTGTATGTAGTACTGTTTGAGTACAGTACTCAAAATAAAATCAATGGGTCTCCCACCACCTTTCCATGCTATAGTGGAGATTAAATTCCTATACCTACAGTAGTGTTGTACTGTACAGGAGTACAGGTAAACCTCGATAAACGATGTACCGTTCAGCGATATTTTGCTTTAACGATGGTCACGAATTAAGACCATCTCACTATATGTGATAAAATTTTCTTGCTTTAACTATATCCATTGGAAAATCTCCTTTATCTCCATTGCAAACTATGGGTTATATACAGTACTTAAATTAATTGCTGTATTGCAAGGATTCCAGCAATGCAAATTATATTTTTCTACGTCGTCAGTGACATTTCACACGGAAACAATATTCAACCCTATGCACCACCATAGGGAAGGCATTAATCGCTGCATTTGTCAGCCTCAGCAATATCTACCCGCATGCTGCCACACAGCCAACCTGCGCACCACAGTCCTGCGCTCGGTTCTTTGTTGATTGCACATGTCTGTCATTGCGTAGTTCCAAGATAATCATTCAGTATTGTTGGCGGTATGTACAGTACACTGTACTTATCATCGGTGTTTTTTTTCTAAAAGTGAGAGGATAGCACTAACATTTAGATTGAACTGTATTATGGTGACTGTGAAGTCATTTTTCTGTTTTTTTTTGTGACTGTGAAGTGCATAGCCTATGTTTTCGTGAACATGTGATCAGTGTCAGCCTTCATCATCTTACTTACAGTTAAGTGTTTTCACTCTGTTTTAGTGACTGTGAAGTACAGGTTAATAATACCCGTGTGGGAGTGACGTCTCCACTCCGCCTACAAGAGTCCCCTTAGCCTATAAGGGGACGAGTGATGATGACCAGACTTGTTCTTCATGATGTTGTTTAATTGTTTTCTATTGATTTTATGAGTGTACAAGTTTTTTTGTCAGTGATACAAGTGTGTTTGGGGACTGGCTGGGAATGTATCCCACTGAACGCCATGTTATAATGATCCCGATCTACTATATTTCACAGAGCGTTGGTTTTTTTAGGAACCTAACTCCATTGTTTATCGAGGTTTATCTGTATCCCAAAATAAAGTAAGTAATCTAAATTTTTCAAACACTTGAGCTGTGCTGCTCTAAGAATCTGTTTTGTCTTTCTGTGTTGACAGCCAAGAGCAAGCCTAGAAATATCTCATATACAGTACTGTTCTGTATATGTTGCTACAGCAGTAAACATTGAATAACAAAGTAATAAATAACCTTGGCCTTAAAATTAAAAAACCTGAGGACAATATTCTTAAACAATGCTGGATGTGTACATCACTAAGCTATGGAAAAAAATACCTTGTACAGCTGTGATGTACAGCTGACCCTTTTATCAGCTTGACTTAAATTCTGACACTAACCTTTGACTGTGGCAATAAAAAGCACAGACAAATCTTCTGGGGGTATTGTAATGATGATGCCAACCAAGGTTCACTGATTCATCCAAAACTGTGAGATAGTAAGCTGTGTTGACAAATTATGGGTTAACACACTTACCTACTATCACAGCCACCTACAGATGGTCAGGCACACACATGCACGCAAGCACACATACACACACACACACAAAAAAATAAAATATAAATAAATAAATATGGGTGATGACAATATCCCTTGTCCATGATGGTACAGCTGACTCACAAGTGAAGAATTTATCAAGAAGCTTAAGTAATAAATTTTCAATATTTCTCTTTGTCTATGTATCATATTTAAGAAACAAAAACATGTAATGCAAATTGCAATTACTGTACTGTATACAGTATCACTACCATGTGGTTAATTAACATTTAATAATTTCAAGTCTAAGATATACTGTACCATAGTTCCTTTCACTTGAGAGAAGACTAATATAGTTCATGCACTTAAAATTAATCACAATGTGTTATTAGTTACCATAATTTCTCTGTAGCAGTTACAACACCTGGAAGTCAATTTCAGGATGATTAGTTTTGGAGAAATCCTATTACCAGCACAGTACACAGCTACAGTAAGTGTGTATAAACAGTAAGTAACAAAAACTTGACACTTGGTCATACACAATTTTATAAGTACTGTAACTACCATCCACATGCATAAACACATGTATGTGTACATGTTTATACATGAAAGATCTCTTAAGCTCACCACAGCTGACCATTGACAAATCATCTGGAAAAAGAAACATTAAATGCAAGGTAATTTATCTAGAATGTAGGCAACATGTACAGGAATACTTACCACAGTTAATGCCAATGACCAATCTACCTAGGATGAGCATTTCATATGAGTAGGACATCTGTGAGAAGCCCATGAGACAGGCACCGCCAACTCCCAGGAGGTTGTTTAAAAGTAACCCCTTCTTTCTGCAATGCCAAATTATGGTCAGTACTATGTAAATCACCTTGCTTATTACCCAACACACATATGCACGATTACTGAAGTGCATACTCCTTTTATAATATAATTTCACTAATTACAATAAACATATATCATGGATGTAATACTTTTTTCCACTTATTATTTTGATAACTTTCAGTAAATTCACTTATAATTAACATTTACCCATAAATTTTCAAGTACAGCACGTATATCAATAAATTTTAGTTCCAAAAGTAACTTCGTATCCAGTATTAATTTTTTGGCCCTAAAATATCTTACCTTCCAAACTTATTTCCTACAGATCCACCGCAGATGCCACCAATCATTCCGCCAATAGCAAATATAGACACAGCAATCGACCATAGTAAGTCCTGCTTGCTGCCTTCTATATTTTTATTGAAGCGTTCCTTCCAGCAGTCGCCAATGAAGTTCTCAATCACAGACTGAGGAGCATTGATGACGCCCGTGTTGTAGCCGAACTGGAACATGCCCAGCACGGCCGCGAAGATGGCGTAGCACAAGAAGCAGGTTAAACCCTGAAAGAAAACACCATGTTCACTGTTAACGGAGAGCATCAGTGTAATACACATACTATCATAACACCAACATGTTCACTGTTAGCGGATAGCATCAGCGCAATACACGGACTATCCCTTCAAGCGTTAACTTTGACACTGTAAGCCTCACCCAATGAATTCAGAAGTACCTTTTGTAGCTCTCAATCCGTGTAAAACAGCTCAAAAGTTGGACAACAGTAACAAGTAATTTACCTGTCATTTTAAAAGGCTGCTTTTTTTGGTTTCGTTATCATGCTGATTATCCTTAATTTGTAATGACAGTATGAAACACACTACATCACTTGCTACTACTCTACCGTACTCTACTTGAACTCTTGTGCTTACAGACCTGGCCACTGGTACCTGAAGACCAGACATTGACAGAGTGGATCACACAAGAGGCTGGCTGCCAAGTGAGTGAAACATGATTTTATAACTAAAAGCCTTCAATGTTGCACTGCTGACCAATCATATCAATAGAATATATAAAATATAAAGTTTCTAGGCAGCTGTCCTAAATATGAGCAGTTGAAGGGGCCAGTGAGGGCAGGACGGAGTTAGAGGAGAGACAGTAGGGTTGTGTTGTCACTAGGGATCACTCCCACTCTCACACAGTCTCTCACAACCATTTACCCCTCTACATGTCTTGTCATCATCATAATGTATATGTATTGTTAAATAACAGTTGGCGACAGTTGAATTTACTGTTAGGTCATGTTTTTTGCATACAGTGCATGCATATTGTCCACCTGTGTATGGAGTGTTCTGGTCTTATGTTGCATCTCACGATAGTACCCATGTAGTGCAGTGTAGTACAGTACATTATTAAATGTCATGGCACTGTTGTGGCACCACTAAAGCTAACACCCTACAATTTCAGAGAGAACTCCAGTTGTTCCATCCCTTCAAAAAATAAATCCTATGCACTGAATGCCACAACTAAAGCGGGATTTTTTTAGATTTTTTTGTCCAAGAACGAGTAACTTGACTTAAACATGAGACTTTGGAAAAATCACACCAAGTTTGATGCTTGTTTCAGCAACTCTCTGATGGGTTGATCTATAGTTAAGGATGTAGGTGAATGTGACTCTGAATACATCTACAGTACAGTACTGTATATAGAAAATAAGGAAAAGTAAATAACAATAACAATTTCTAACCATATCCAGGGCAGATAAAGTTAAGTTGACTGTTAACGAGAAAAACAATACATATTAGGCTATTGAAAATATTTAATACCTTGTTATATGTGGCACCATAAGTTTTACGAGCAGCATGGGTAAATGTGCAAGTTGCAGGTTGCAGCCGAATGATGCAGGTGACATCGATTGTCTGATGAAAATATTCTTCTTCTCATCATTTCTGTTATTTTTCTATAATACATAGCTTGGGTTATTTTAAGAATTTGGGTATCTTAGGTTAGGTTAGGAGTTTGGTTATCATAGCCTAGGTTAGTTTGACTCATAGATTAAGTTAAGTGTTTGGTTAGTATAGGTTAGTTTGACTCATAGCTTAGGTCAGGAGGTTTATTATTATATATTAGGTTAAGTGCTTTGTTAGAATAGTTTATGTAAGGAGTTTGGTTAGGTTAGTCTAGAAGTTAGTTTGAATAGCCTAGGAGTTTGGTTAGCATAGGTTAAGTTAGGAATTTGGTAAGCAAAATTTAGGCTAGGAGTTTGGGTACCTTAATTTAGGCTAGGAGTTTGGGTACCTTAATTTAGGCTAGGAGCTTGGGTACCTTAATTTAGGCTAGGAGCTTGGGTACCTTAATTTAGGCTAGGAGCTTGGGTACCTTAATTTAGGCTAGGAGTTTGGGTAACCTTAATTTAGGCTAGGAGTTTGGGTAACCTTAATTTAGGCTAGGAGCTTGGGTACCTTAATTTAGGCTAGGAGCTTGGGTACCTTAATTTAGGCTAGGAGTTTGGGTACCTTAATTTAGGCTAGGAGTTTGGGTAACCTTAATTTAGGCTAGGAGTTTGGGTAACCTTAATTTAGGCTAGGAGTTTGGGTAACCTTAATTTAGGCTAGGAGTTTGGTTGGCATAGGTTAAGTTAGAAGTTTAGTTAATGTTGTTAAGGTATGAGGTTTGGTTAGAATAGTTTAGGTTACGAGTTTGATTCAATTAAATTAGGTTAAAAGTTTGTCAGTGTGGATAGGTTAGGTTAGGATTCTGGTTACGTTTAAATAGTGTATTGTCGGAGTTTGGTTAAAATAAGGAAGTGGGTTGGGATAGATTTGATCAGAACCTTGGTTACTTTTTATTCGGAGTTTGGTCTGGTGGGAGGGAGGGCTGGTGGGAGGGAGGTGTGGGAGGGCTGGTGGGAGGGGAAGGCTGGGTGGGGAGGAGGCTGGTGGGAGGAAGGCTGGTGGGAGGGAGGAGGGCTGAGTGGGAGGAAGGCTGGTGGGAGGGAGGGCTGGTGGGAGGGAGGGTGGGAGGGAAGGTGAGGTGGGAGGGAAGGGTGGTGGGAGGGAAGGCTGGTGGGAGGGAAGGCTGGTGGGAGGAAGGCTGGTGGGAGGGAGGCTGGTGGGAGGGAGGGCTGAGGTGGGAGGGAGGAGGAGGGCTGGTGGGAGGGAGGGCTGAGCTGGTGGGAGGGAGGGCTGGTGGGAGGGAGGGCTGGTGGGAGGGAGGGCTGGTGGGAGGTGGGAGGGAGGGCTGAGTGGAGGAGGGAAGGCTGGTGGGAGGAGGGCTGGTGAGGGAGGGCTGAGGTGGGAGAGGAGGCTGTGGTGGGAGGAGGGGCTGGTGGGAGGGAGGGCTGGTGGGAGGAGGCTGTGGTGGGAGGGGGCTGGTGGGAGGGAGGGCTGAGGTGGGAGGGAGGGGGGAGGTAAGGGAGGGAGGGCTGGTGAGGAGGGTGGGAGGGAGGGCTGGTGGGAGGGAGGGAGGCTGGTGGGAGGGAGGGCTGGTGGGGAGGCTGGTGGTGGGAGGGAGGGCTGTGTTGGGGAGGTAAGGCTGGTGGGAGGGAGGGCTGAGGTGGGAGGAGGGCTGGTGGGAGGGGGCTGGGGGGAGAGTAAAGGCTGGTGGGGAGGAGGGCTGGTGGGAGGGAGGGCTGGTGGAAGGGAGGGCTGGTGGAAGGAGGGCTGGTGGGAGGGAGGGCTGGTGGGAGGGAGGGCTGGTGGGAGGGAGTAAGGCTGGTGGTGGGAGGGGAGGGCTGGTGGGAGGCTGGTGGGAGGAGGGCTGGTGGGAGAGGAGGGCTGGTGCAGGAGGGAAGGCTGGTGGGAGAGGGGAGGGCTGGTGGGAGGAGGGCTGGTGGGAGGGAGGGGACCCCAGTGGAGAGGAGGGCCGGTGGGAGAGGAGGGCCGGTGGGTGGGAGTGGGGCCGGTGGGAGGGCCGGTGGGAGGAGGGTGGGAGAGGCTGGTGGGAGGGAGGGCTGGAGGGAGGGCCGGTGGGAGGAGGGGCTGGTGGGAGGAGGGCTGGTGGGAGGGAGGCTGGTGGGAGGGAGGCTGGTGGGAGGGAGGCTGGTGGGAGGGAGGCTGGTGGGATGGAAGGCTGAGGGTGGAAGGGAGGGCTGGTGGGAGGGAAGGCTGGTGGGAGGGAGAGGCTGGTGGGAGGGAGAGAAGGCTGGTGGGAGTGAGGGCTGAGGTGGGAGGGAGGGCTGGTGAGGAGGGAGGGAGGGGAGGGAAGGAGGGAGGGCTGGTGGGAGGGAGGGCTGGTGGGAGGGAAGGTGAGGGTGGGAGGGGAAGGTTGGTGGGGAGAGGAGGGCTGGTGGGAGGAAGGCTGGTGGGAGGTAATGCTGGCAAGGAGGGAAGGCTGAGGAGGTGGGAGGAGGGAAGTCTGGTGGGAGGAAGGCTGGTGGGAGGGAAGGCTGGTGCAGGAGGGAAGGTTGGTGAGGAAGTCTGGTGGGAGGAAGTCTGGTGGGAGTAAAAGCTGGTGGGAGGGAGGTGGGAGGGAAGGCTGGTGGGAGGGAGGGCTGGTGGGAGAAGGTGGGAGGAAAAGGCTGGTGGGAGGGAGGGGCTGGGGGGAAAGGAGTGGGAGGAGGGCTGGTGGGAGGGAGGGCTGGTGGGAGGGAGGGCTGAGTGGGAGGAAGGCTGGTGGGAGGGAGGAGGGCTGTGGGAGAGGGAGAGGTGGGAGGGAGGGCTGGTGGGAGGAGGGAAACTGAGGTGGGAGGGAGGAGCTGGTGGGAGAGGGAAGGGTTGGGAGGAGGGCTACAGGTGGGAGGGAGGGCTGGTGGGAGGGAGGGCTGGTGGGAAGGGAGGGAGGTGGGAAGGGGCTGTGGTGGGAGGGAGGGGAGGAGGGAGGTGTGGTGGGAGGGAGGAGATAATGCTGGTGGGAGGGAGGCTGTGAGGTGGGAGGAGGTGAGGGCTGGAGAAGGAGGGTGGGAGGGAAGGCTGGTGGGAGGTAAGGCTGGTGGAGGGAGGCTGGTGGGAGGCAAGGCTGGTGGGAGGGAAGGCTGGTGGGAGGGAAGGCTGGGTGGGAGGAAGGCTGGTGGGAGGGAGGAAGTCTGTACCAAGGCTGGTGGGGAGGGAGGGAGGTGGGAGGGCTGGTGGGAGGGAGGCTGGGGAGGGAAGGCTGGTGGGAGGGAAGAGGTGGTGGGAGGAAGGCTGGTGGGGAGGGAGGGCTGGTGGGAGGAAGGCTGGTGGGAGGGAGGGTTGGTGGGAAGGGAGGGCTGGGAGGGAGGGGCTGAGGTGGGAGGGGAGGCTGTGGTGGGAGGGAGGGCCAGTGGGGAGGAGGCCGGTGGGAGCTGGTGGGGGAAGGGGTGGGAGAGGAAGGCTGGTGGGAGAGGAAGGCTGGTGGGAGGGGAGGGAGGGAGGGAGGCTACAGTGGGAGGAGGCTGGTGGAGGAAGGCTGAGGTGCTGGGAGGGAAGGCTGTGGTGGGAGGGGAGGGCCGGTGGGAGGGAAGGCTGGGGAGGGAGGGCTGGTGGGAGGGGAGGCTGGGGAGGGAGGGAAGGCTGGTGGAGGGAAGGCTGGTGAGGGAAGGCTGGTAGGAGAGGAGGCCGGTGGGAGGGCTGGTGGGAAGGCTGGTGGAAGGAGGGCTGGTGGGGAGGAGGGCTGGTGGGAGAGGCTGG
Source organism: Homarus americanus (assembly GCF_018991925.1). Classification (NCBI taxonomy): domain Eukaryota; kingdom Metazoa; phylum Arthropoda; class Malacostraca; order Decapoda; family Nephropidae; genus Homarus; species Homarus americanus. The sequence goes on along the minus strand of NW_024744357.1, from coordinate 2,020,287 downwards.
GGGGAAAGTGGGGAGAGGAAGGCTGGTGGGAGGAAGGCTGAGGTGGGAGGGAGGGCTGGTGGGGAGGGAGGCTGGTGGGAGGAAGAGGGAGGCTGGTGGGAGGGAGGGCTGAGGAGGGAGGCTGGTGGGAGGAGGCTGGTGAGAGGGAGGGCTGGTGGGAGCTGAGGCTGGGGGAGGGTGGGAGGCTGAGGGAGCCAGTGGGAGGGAAGGCTGGTGGGAGGGAGGGCTGGTGGGAGGGAAGGCTGTGGGAGGGGAGGGCGGAAGGCTAGTGAGAGGGTGAGGAGGGAGGGAGGAGGGCTGGTGGAGTGGGGGAGGCTGGTGGGGGAGGGGCTGGTGGGAGGGAGGGCTGGTGGGAGGAAGGCTGGGGAGGGAAGGCTGGTGGGAGGAGGAGGCTGGCTGGTGGGAGAGGGGAAGGCTGGTGGGAGGGAAGGCTGGTGGGAGTGGGAGGGAGGCTGAGGTGAAGTCTGGTGGGAGGAAGGCTGTGTGGTGTGGGAGGGAGGGCTGGTAGGGAGGGAAGGCTGGGGGCTGGGAGAGGGAGGAAGGTGGGAGGAAGGCTGGTGGGAGGGAAGGCTGGTGGGAGGAAGGCTGAAGTGGGAGCCGGTGGGAGGGAGGCCAGTGGGAGGGAAAGGTGGTGGGGGGGCCGAGGTGAGAGGGAGGGCCAGTGGGAGGGGAAGGCTGAGGTGGGAGGGAAGGCTGGTGGGAGAAGGCTGGTGGGAGGAGGGCTGGTGGAGGAAGAGGCTGTGGTGGGAGGGCTGTGGTGGGAGGAAGGCTGAAGGTGGGAGGCTGGTGGGAGGGAGGGCCGGTGAGAGGGAGGGCGGTGGGAGGGAAGGCTGGTGGGAGGAAGGGAAGGCTGGTGGTGGGAGGGAGGCTGTGGGTGGGAGGGAGGGCTGAGGTGGGAGGGGGAGGTGGGAGGAAGGCTGGGTGGGAGGGAGGGGCTGTGGTGGGAGGAAGGCTGGTGGGAGGGAGGCCGGTGGCTGAGGGCCAGTGGGAGGAGGGCTGTGGGAGAGGAAGGCTGGGAGGAGGAGGGCTGGTGGGAGGGAAAGGCTGGTGGGGGAGGAGGGCTGGTGGAGGGAGGGCTGAGGAAGGCTGGGAGGGAGGGGTGGGAGGGAGGGCTGGTGGGAGGGGAGGGCTGGTGGGAGGGAAGGCTGGTGGGAGGGAGGGCTGTGGTGGGAGGAAAGGCTGGGAGGGAGGGGCTGGGAGGGGAGGGCTGGTGGGAGGGAAGGCTGGCCAGTGGGAGAGGGAGGGCTGGTGCTGGGAGGAAGGCTGAGGTGGGAGGGAAGGCTGGTGGGAGGGAGGCTGGTGGGAGGGAGCTGGTGGGAGGGAGGGCCGGTGGGGGGAGGGAGGGGGTGGGGGGTGGGGAGAGGGGGCTGGTGGGAGGGGGAGGGAGGGCTGGTGGGGGAGGGCTGGTGGGAGAGGAGGCTGGTGGGAGGGAGGGCTGGTGGGAGGAGGCTGGTGGGAGGGAGGGGCTGGTGGGAGGGGGGGAGTGGGAGGGTGGCTGGTGGGAGGGAAGGCTGGTGGGAGGGAGGGAGGGAGGGCTGGCTGGAGTGGGGAGGGGGCTGGTGGGAGCTGGAGGGCTGGGGAGGAGCTGGTGGGAGGAGGGCTGAGGGGAAGGCTGGTGGGAGGAGAGGCTGAGGCAGGCTGTGGGAGGCTGGTGGGAAGGGAGGGGCTGTGGGAGGGAAAGCTGGTGGGAGGGAGGGCTGGTGAGGAGGGTTGGCAGAAGGTAGGGTTGGTAGGAGGGAGGGAGGGAGGGAAGACTTGTGGGAGGGAGGGCTGATGAGAAGGAAGGTTGGTGGGAAAGAAGGATGGCTAGTAGGAAGGAGGGAGGACTGACACGACCAAGTGAAGGGTGTTTTGAGACCCTCTCGAGAGCTTTCGCCTCACCACCACCAGATATGGATTGTGGCTCCAGGAGGAAGGTCCTTATCGGCGCAGTTCACTTTAGCTACCTTGTTTTCTCAGTTATTGTAAATTTCTCAGCCAAATTAATTCGTAATTTCCCTGAGAAGTTCTATGTTTTCGATGGTTGTGGGGGGGATGGGGTGTTCTAATTACTGGAGTAGAGCTATCACAGTGGAAGTAGAGACACTAAGATTACGGATATGCCATAGATGACAGTCCCCTTGTGAATATCGGAATGTAACCATTAAACCAAATGGTGGAGGGTCGGTATTATAAGTCTATACTGTATAGCGCTCCCTGTTAGCTACCAACTACGGTACACTTTAAAGCGTCATAACACACTTTTCCTTGGACTCCTGCTCTTGGAATAACATTCAACAAGGTGTACAAACGTGTGGGGAAGAATCTTAAATGGCGAGATGATGGTGCCAAGGTAAACAGATTAACCAAATAATATACTCCCACTTTAAACTGGTTTACCTTAGGAGATAATTATTACACATCATTTTAAGTTGTCGACTCGATCAGTTGCTTCGTGGTAAAAATAATTATTGTCTATTAACATTAGCGTTGTAGGAACAAGGGCAGATTCTCAAAAGTCCGTAAAGTAATTAGTTTCCTTTAGCTGGATATTAGAGAACAGAAACACAGTTATAGTGAATTCTTTAGCGCAACTTCGATAACCATCTTTGGTCCATCGCCTAAGTGAGCGTGTTAGAAGCACTCTTACAACACTAGTTTCAGGAAAATTTAACTTAAGGTTCTTAGAAGTCCTGTATCATATGGCTAAGCAAAAGAGAGATCGAGAACAACATCCAGTTCAGGCAGTCTAGTGTCATTATGATGGTATTTTAGAGGTTATTTTCGTCTTCTAGCTTAAGGCAGCAAGTCCGGCGTGTGGTAACGTCTCCAGTTACGAGGATAGTTCTCCAGACTATAAATAATTCAGCTCCATCAGATTTTAAGACTATACAAGGATTCTAATTCTTTACTGTATAAGGGTTGCCCACTCACTGAAATTTTTTGATCCTCCGTGACGGTGTCATCGCCAAATGACGGGATTAGCAAACACCATCCCATTGGGCCTTACATGATATTATGCGATAAAACCAAAGTATTAAAAAAAATAAACAGTTTATATATAGTCAGTAGGATATTGATATCCAACTTTAGAAATCTTGGGGTAATTTCTCAAAGTAACACATTGATTATTTTGCAGTAAAATGTATTTATTTGCATACTGTACTTAATCCGGGAATATTCTTCCTTTGGTTCTTCAGTAAGAGCGATGGTGGTAGCTACAGCTTTACATCATTTTTACCTCTATCGTGTCCAAATTAATATATATATATATATATATATATATATATATATATATGAAAGTATGTTTCTGAATGTAGATTTTCTGCCGATTCCAAAAATATAATATTACCTAACCTAACCCACTCTAATAAAAATAATACTGTAAACCTTTTTCAAAAATTATTTCTCCCCAAAAATAAAAAATAAATAGATTATTTGGGATCAACAAGAAAATCTCCACTGAAAAACATATTTTCATATTTGTATAGTCACAGTAGGCCTACAAGAAACCGAAAATACCCCACTATTTAATATGAACAAAACTAGGGTCTTATTAAAAATTTGGACTGTTCTAAATTTTTTAAACTTGCTTTAAAGGTGCAGTTTTTCGTGCCGATTTTAAATGTAAAACCCATGTTTTGCGGAAATGTTTTATTTGTGACTTACAGGTCTTTGGATCAGAAGTGCTGGCCAATCATGCTTAACATAAGCTTGTAAAAATTTTGCCCTCAGTGACGCTGGCGCCACAACTCGCACGGGTACCCGTCCAACATTTGGTGATGAATACTTTTACTTTTATCCTCTTCACCACTGATCGGCTTGTTAGCCGCTTGGGCGATCGGTCACATCTCTGATTACTTTTCCTTTTCATTTATCTTCTTCACCAAAAGATCGGCTCGCTAGCCGCCCGGGCGATCAGTCACGTCTCCGTCACGCACTGTTGGCAAATACTGTGCATGCACCGGCTCCTGAATGTACCTGAACCCGCTCCAGTGTTGGTCAAGTCTTGTCTTGAAAGAGCTCACACTAGGTGCCGTCACAACACTCTCTGGTAGATTGTTCGAAGAGTTTACAACCCTCACTCCGAAAAAGTTTGCCCTCACAGTTTTCTGGACTTGCGGCTTCTTCAATCTTGAGTTGTGACCCCTTGTGGGGCGAGCGTCCGCCAGCTCCAAGTAAGGACACTCGACTGAGTAGTGCCCCCTGAGATGCTTATACACCTCTATTAGGTTCCCACTTGCCCGTCTGCAGTATAAGCTAGGCAAGTTCAGGCTCTCCAATCTCTCAGGGTAGCTGAGGTGCCGAAGTGCAGGCACCAGTCTGGTGGCCCTCCTTTCAACATTTTCAACCACTGACAGTCCCTAGCATATCTCGGGGACCAGACGGGGTGACAGTACTCCAGATGGGGAAGCACTTCACTCCTGAAGATCGTTACGAGGGACGGACCGTCTAGATATCTGAACGACCTTCTTGGAAGACCCAATAATTTATTTGCCTGATTTACCTTCCTATCGCAATGGCCCGAGAACTTCAGCTCATTGTCAACATACACACCTATGTCCTTCTCACATACAGTTTCAACTAGTGCAGTTTCTTCATCCCGTTGGGACATATGATACGCCTCCTTACCGTTGGTACGCCCCAGGTGCATCCTCTTACACTTCGTGACATTGAATCTCAGCAGCCATTTCTTCGACCATTCCTGGAGCCCACAGAGGTCCTTCTGCAGCTCTTCACTGTCCGCTTGGTTCTTAATTTCCCGAAATAACTTTGCGTCATCGGCAAACATTTGTATGGAGGAGTGTACAACGTCAGGCATGTCATTTATGAAACAAACAGCGGGCCCAATGCACTGCCCTGTGGTACCCCACTTGTGACAGGTACAGATGACATTTCGTGCCATTAATCACCACACACTGCTTGCGGTCATGTAGAAAGTCTTCTATCCACGCTAGGACAGTTCCCCGAATTCCGTACCCTTCCAGTTTGATTTTCAGCCTTTCGTGGGGTGCACTGTCGAAAGCCTTGGCAAAACCTAGGTAAATATTGTCGACATTACCACCCCGTTCCAGAATATGGGTCCAAATATCCAATACTTTGAGCAATTGTGTTAAGCCGGCTTATTTGTTGTTTCTGCGCTTGGCAGCATTCCACAACTATTCAATTTTTTGGGTGTTTGCCCTCACCTGGGTAAAATCATCGACCATTAGGTCAGTTCTTGTCTAAAATATTGTTTGTATAGGTTATGGTTAGGTTAGGTTACGTTAGGTTTGTCATTCATTTTCATTCAACAGCAAAAACAGACAGTGTTCCTGCAAACAAACGCCAATAAAATTTAAAATATTTATTTCCGCAGACAATTAGTTGCATACTTGGAATCAGCATAAACAACTATACTAGTGACAAATTTTTTAACAAAATCTAACCCAGTCCAAATTTTTAATAAGATCCCAAAACTATCGCAAACATTTAACCAACGCACTTTATTGTAGATTTTTTAACAGGCTACTATTTTAGTACTGTAGTGATATAAAGAACATCCCGGTATTTAGAAGTTTGTAACAGTTGGCAGTAACAATACTTTTTCACATCTTATACTGTATTGTGCTCGCTAGTTTTTGGGTCAATTTATAGGACTTGACAGTGCCAAATTAACACAATATCGAATTATGTCCTGTACTATAAATAAACAGTTTATTAATGACAACGTTTAAAAAAACACCTGTACATTTTCAACACTGCACAACTATCAATGAATTGCTGGAAATTTAAGATTGTAGGTTTTATAATTGACTCATACAGTGGAAAAAGTTTGAAGATCAGGCTTCATTATTCCAAGTTGGAATAAGGTTAGGTTCGATACCAAAACCCGAGGGGGAAATTTATAGTTGTTCACACAACTCTGTTAAAAAGTCAAATTTATGTTTTTCAAGTGTATTTTCATTGGTTCTGACCTTGATTTCCATTGAAAATTGCCTGTTTTTTAGTTATCACCCCCTTCTACCCCAACAAGATATGGGATCCTGTTGGGAACCGGGGTTTTGGGTGGATCATTTTCCGACAAAAATCATGGCCAAGTGAATACAAAATACACTAGAAAAACATATAAACCTTACCTTTTTATGGATGACCTAACCTGACCTATGCTAACCTAACCTAACCTGACCTATCCTAACCTAACCTAACCTGACCTGACCTATCCTAACCTGACCTGACCTAACCGAACTCTCACGGTGTTTTTATGTAACCACTCTCACCATATGAGGGAATCACTGTTATTTCATACCTTATTCCGAATTAGAATCTTTACTGAGGTCGGGAGAACACCATGAGATCTAAAAAATGCTATTGCTTGTTTGTTTTTTTCCCCAAAACGCACAATTAACTCCATATAATTGAAGTGACACCCATCGCAGACTTCCATGGTCGGAAATGAATTTGAATTTCGTAGCATGAGACTCAAAATCACAATCGAATCTGATTGGGCAAAAAATACTGCGAATTCTAAAAGCAGAAACAAACAATTCATTTTAATTGGTGGCAAAAAGAAAACACTTTGGATTGGCCGCGTGATATGTACGGGAACGTAGGCGCATGGCGATTTATGAAGGGGACACGTTGAGTGGGAGGTCGGGTAGGCGATAATGGCCGAAGATTAATGGAATTAAATAGAGAAAGATTTGGCATGCACTATCTCCGTTATTATACGTTTCCGACGGTAATGTAATAGAAGAAAATTATCTTAAAATTAGACGTCTTTTTCGAATATGACAAAAGATGAGGGGTAGGAATGTTGTGTGAACTATTATAAAACTTCCAACCTGAGGACAGCCAATGCACGAATATTTACCTGGAATAATAAGGCGTTTTCGATGCACGGATTAGCTAACGCGTTAGCTATTCTGTATGTGCAGACGCTGCTTTTGACTTATGTGCATGACACATTCAGAGGGAAAAGTTAACACTTTGTGCAGCTCCCAAGTGGCCCAAATAGCTAACAACCAATCAGCGGTTTCTCCCACTGAAAATATGCGGATCATGGCCGCTTATGGGGCATGTAAGGCCATTAAAAACTGTGATATAATAATAAAAATAATTCTATATATGGCAGCACAGTGGATAGGACCTAAAACAAAGCATATGACGTTAAGGAATTTAAAAGAATTTCGCCTAGTTGAAACCAGTTTTGGCTCCGCCCAGTTTTAAGTGGGTGCTGTCCGATTTCATTAGCCGTTGGTGACTTTGGTTTAACAATATTGATAATTACTCAAATATGATTAAAACTTTAATATCATTACTCATTAGATACTTTAAATAAGGGTGAAAAGTTTATTACAGCTCTGTAAGTGCAAAAATTAAGACACAACCAACCTGAAATTCGTCGTATTGCGTGTATATTATATGCAGCGTTCCCACTTCTGGGGAATTTGTCCCCAGAAGTGGGAAATCTGGATACATCTGGGGACAAATCTAGGGAAATGGGCTTTTGGGGGAATTTCTGGGAAATTTTGAATATTTTGGGGAATATTTAGGGAATTTGAGTGTGTTTGGTTTATATAATACCAATACCAGGTCTCTGAGTCAACATCTTTCCTGAAAACATGAAGAGGACAGTCAGCTGATTTATGGCGCCATATTTTATATCAACAGTTATCACTGGCTACTGAAGTTACCCATTTCCAACTCTCGACCAATCATAAGTCCTCCTACTGTGAAGACTTGTGCTTGCGCTCTGGTTTGTTAACCAACTTCTGAAGCAGAAGCGGCATAAGCCACACTGGCCCACACAGTGAGTGTTTTTATGTTTATTTTAACATATTTATCGCCATATTTGTCATACATAGGAGACTAGGAGTGGAAGAAAGTTATATGCTCTAAAATCTAACTAATGGTCATAGGAATGGCAATAACGACACTAATTAATATGGGACGATTCAAGGTCTGCAGATATTGAATTATTTATTTATTTTTGTGGATTAAGCAAATGTGAAAATAAAACGTTACATATTTCTTAACAGCTTGTCAAGTGAAGATGTATAGTTATACCGAAGTTTTTCGTTAGCGTATTTAAGAACCCATTCATTTAATAAAGAGAATGAACTCGCCCCATTTTTTCTTATTCGCCCTCAACATAACTGAGGGTCAACTAGCCTATACCAAAACAAAACACAATTAGGTTGTGCTTCATTAACGTGAGCGCAGAATAAGGAGGTTGCATTGTTATGATTTCTGTCAACAGGTTGATGGACTGCCCTGGTTGAAGGTATCAGTTTGACAGCATGGCAACTTCACAACAAACTTCATCTAGTGATTAAGAAACTTCACAGGCCCCAAAGAAAGCTAAATCATATGACCAGAAATTTCGTACCGAGTGGGCTGGCCAGAAGGAATTCAAAGACTGGTTGATCGCACCAACAAAGAACTCTAAGGATCCTAGGTGTTCAGTATGCAAAAAGACTGTTTCTACCCACCGATCTGCTTTGCTTAAACACAGTCAAAGTCAAATGCACATAAACAACATGACAACTAAACAAAACACTCCTTCAGTAAATGATGCTTTTGAGAAACAATCCAACCTAAACATTTACAAAGAAAGCACAGAGGTACAAGTACTGCTTTCAAAGCTGAACATAATCTCCCTTTCACCTTGGCAAGCTCATTAGTAAGGCCGTGTGATTTTATCAAGATTTATCTTATCCACGTTTTCATTGTGGATATATATATATATATATATATATATATATATATATATATATATATATATATATATATATATATATATATATATATATATATATATATATATATATAATAATAATAATAATAATAATAAGGGCTTACGAAATGTTAGACACCCTCTCCCGATGCAAACAAAAAAAACGGTACTTTTCAGTTATATGCCTCAGGCACAATTTAAACGTTTCTAAGTACAGTACCTCAAGCACAGGTTTAGATGCTTTATCAGGAACAGGTTTAGATGCTTGCTCAGGAACAGGTTTAGATGCTTGCTCAGGAACAGGTTTAGATGCTTGCTCAGGAACAGGTTTAGATGCTTGCTCAGGAACAGGTTTAGATGCTTGCTCAGGAACAGGTTTAGATGCTTGGTCCATGGTTATCCGATATAATGGCTCAAACACTGGACAATGATGGGAAAAAAGCTTGCACGGTAGATTGTAGGCGTACACTTCCCAACTGACAAAATATGTAAACTAACAGACGACAAACTTTCTGAAAATCTGAGTCGTCACAACTGTTGCCAAATGTGAATTATCATGCAGAGCCCTCAAAATTATCGTACACTCAGACATTATTATAATAGTACCTTTATTTATGGGAAAGTTACTTTTTATTGAAAATTCTGTGGGAAGCAAGGCTCACCACGAAACTCCAAATAATTAAATCATAACTGATAATGTTTTCAACTCGATAAAAGCCTAATAACAATAATAAGAAGCAAGACATGCAGTCATGTTAATCTGAATCTACTTTTTCAAATACTTTATGTTGGTTATACAAATTATTGTAGAAATACAAGAACTGGAAAAATTAGCATAGCCATTAGCAATTGAGACGATAATAACATAATGTAAAATTAAATTCTTCTAGTATATTACCATTATTATTAAGATCCTCAGCCGTCAGGTTTTGATTTCACTGTGTATGATTAGCCATACGAGCCAGCATATAATTTGATGAAATAAATTAATGCAACTGTTTGGATAATGGCCATCCACTGTTTTTCATTGAAAATGGGTTTAAAACTAACCAGTTTTCGCTGAATTTATTAGAGAATACTGTATTATGTTGGGGGGGAAAAATATAAAAATGGTTGAAATCATGTGGTAACCTAAGAAAACCTGGCGTAACCTAACATATATATCTTAACTCACCTATATCTAGCAAACTAAGCATTTACACAAGAAAATTAATAAAATTATAGTAATCAAACAAAACTGTCTAAAAACACCGTAAAGTTAACATGACCCGGAACTTTTGAGGCACTGGATAAGAGAAGAGCTTCATTTACCATTAAAGTTTTTAACTTATTTAATTACTTAGTTTTTAAGAGATACACTTTGTTGAACACTCACATTCAGCATTGGAATGTGGCAAAATAAGAGCAACCAGTACAAAATTTGCCAGCTCTGCTAAAGCTGGTTCTTTTTGTGACACTGCAGGTGACTTTTTTTGCATTAATAATTAATTAATCCTGATACAGTGGCAACACTCGCCACTGGTCATCCAACTTCTGCATTGATGACATTGGTAATTTTGGTATGCAATTATCGTGTTCTCAGATTTTGAACTTAAAATTGTGGTACAAATCATAGGATAATAGGCAAAGACTATAACAGTCTTTGATAATAGGAAATGCTATCGTTTATCGTGTAGTAAAATTATCGTACGTTTGGCACCAGGAGTCCTGACCATGATCGACATAATGTTGACACTTTTATCTCGGTAGCTTCCCATTAATGAGCAAGATTTTTCACAAAGTTCCCGCAGATTAATGAATAAAATCCTAAAATTTTCCAACAATATTTTTAATAAACATTTTGAAATCATACCAAACAGAAATTACGGTATTTATTCCAAATTTATTATCACAAGATATACGGTAAAGGTAAGGTAAAATTGAATGAAGATATAAAATTCAAACTATATTTATTGAGAGCAAAAATGTATTATGTTGTAGCATGCTTGAGTAATAGCATTCATTTTAAATGTGAAGCATAACGGGAATGTAGGCTATGGTTGCATCATTGTGGGGCCAATGAAACTTAATAGTTTAAGCCGGGAGCGTTATGAGGTATCAGTTCAGTGTTATAATTAATCCAGAAGAGGTTATACATCTTTACACTTTGTAGTTATGGGTGAATAAACTACTTTCCTTCCAGCTCAAGTGTTACAATTTCTGGGCTATCATCTACTTTCTTCTCTCCTTCAATTTCACTACTTCCCTTAGCAGCAAAAAATTTTAAGCATATCTTTACGGGGCGTGAAATTCACACACATTCCTTGAAGTGATAATCCATACCTGATCTTGCCTCAAATGATCACACAAGCGATTCCTAAATTTAGAATGAACCACATTCACCCGGGAAAATATTATCTCTACAGAGGCATTGGCAAAGGGAAGGGGAAATACTGCCAATGCAAGGGATGAAATATTTGGGAACTTTTGTTTTCCTGCAGATTTTTTATTTTTTTCATTTACCTCAGCCCAAAATGTGACACTATTTTCCAAACATTATTTAGGCCACTGACCAAGACTAACAACATTCCACTCATTTTCAAGGTTATCTATGTCTTAGAATGTAAGTTTGTACAATAGAATCATTGCGCTGCGAAGAAGCAATGATTGGATGTAATTTTCTGAATGTGAAAAGTGTTTCAACATTACCAGGCACAGGCAGACGCAACTGCATTTGATTCAAGAGTTCTAGCACGAAACTTTTGCAACATTTCTTAACAAATATGACTCGCGTGTTGGTCAAAGGACAGGTATCTGCATAGCTGGTGAACTTATAGCCGAAGTTAATGAAATTACATGGCAAGATGTAACTATGAAATTCTAGGTTGAGCAGATTTTCTTTCCAACACTTAGACATGCAACCTGGTTCAACTACTATTTGCATCAAATTACAGTACATGTCAACAAGATCTGCGAGTTTAATGACACTAACAGTCTACCCCTGGAAAAGCTTATTAACTAATAATTTCCGTAAGGGCTTTACGAAACCTGTCTTTCCTTATATAATGCATTTAGTACTGATAACGATACACTCTTCCGAACTGCTAGTGAACATCAGAGTATCATTAGAATATATAAAATGAGCAGGATACTGTTGTATTGTCCAAAATATAAATCTGAAACGAACTTTTTGAACGAACTTAAGTTTTTCGATGTGTTTAAGTGGATTTAACGTTAACCTTACCAACCCAACCCAAATTGTATGGGAAAAACGCCGAAAAACGAACCAATCCAAATAAAACAAAACTTAACCTAATCTAATCTAAGTTTAGCTAACCTATCTTTAGCTAACCTATATTTACCTACCTAACCGAAATTAACCTAACTTTACCTAACCTATATTTACCAAACTTAACCTTACCATTGTCTTGGCAATTTTGTGTCGTTTCATGAAAAATCAAATGGTTAAGAATTAGTAGAGTACAACCATGGAACTCTATGCTGATTTTCAAATAAGGAAAAAATATAGTGCTTTCGTCTCATTTTTTTTTCGTCACAGGTATCCCTCGCTACAAGAACGTTAGCTCTGAAAATATTTGCTTATACAAATATTATATTCTTACATCTCGTTCTGGCGATACAAATACTAGTATGATCCCTTCAGGTAATGTACCGAATTTCATTAATTTCTAAATGTGCCAAGGGCTAAATTACAATACAGTAAATAGGTAATAAATTATAGTAACTGTACTTAGGTACTAATTTACAATATTTACTTAAGTATTTTGTTGTTTGTAAAATGATTTCATTTTCTCGGGTATACATTATAGGTTTTCTTGTAGTTAGTTACTAAACTATTTTAAAAGTACTAACTTACAGTAGTTAGGTAATCATTTTGTGTGTGTAAATGTCTACATCCACCAATGGATTTTTTTAGCCTAAAAAAAGACAATATTCAAGCTGAACTGTGCCTCTGCATACTTGTATATAGTACCTGCCTAGTTCATATACATGATAATTTCACTGAATAAATATTCTTATTACTATTATTCCAACTTGATAGAATGTAGCCTGATCTTCAATCTCTTTACACTGTAGATTAATCTTAAAGCCCCAGTCTTAAATTTCCAGCAATACATTGACAGTTGTGTAGTTTTGAAGTTGTACAGTGCTGTTTAAAAACAAAATGTAGGTCATCAATAAACAAGCGAGCAATATATGAAAAGTAATGTCACTGCCAACTGTTACCAACTTGTACATACCGGGATGTTCTTTATATCGCAACTAAAATGGTAGTCTGAAAAAAAAATGCATTAGTTAGATGTCTACGATATTTTTGCTCATATTAAATGGTGGGGTCTTTCCGGTTTCATGTACCGTATTCAAAAATATATACAAAATATATTTTTGAATGTAGATTTTCCTGGCGATTCCAAAAATATAACATAACCTAACCTGATGAAAAATCACAATTCCTTTCTCCCCAATATATATTTGGAATCAGCAGGAATATCTACATTAATCAAATATTTTATTTTTATTTTGGATACGGTAGATGGAACCGAAAGACCCATATGATGTAAAACTAATGTAAAGCTGATGCTACCTCTGAAGAACCGAAGGGAGAATAATTAATGTGTTGCTTTGAGAGATTAATCCAAAATATCTAACGTTGGATGTCAATAACCTACGGTGTATATATAAACTGTTTTTATTTACTAATCTGGTGTTATCGCACAATATCACGTAAGGCCCAATGGGTTTAATGGGTTTTTACTTTCCAGCCACTTGATGACGCCACCGTCGCCTTGGCTTTATATATTCACCGATACAGTACTGCAGTTTCTCTAGTAAATTTTGGTGGCAAGGAAACAATGTAGCAGGACTTTTATTCTCTTAGGTTTAGTCTTTATGCCTTTAAGTAAAAGGGCAAGTGACGGGGGATGAAGGTTCAGTGGAAAGGTAAAGGGTGGATGGAAGGGACAGTCCTTTATACTGTATATCCGTTCGCGGGTCATCTCGCCCTTTGCTCGGAAATACTTCCTCCTGATTGGCATTTTACTCTCGCCGACTCCACCCTCTTCACTGCGCTATTATCAGTAACCCTGGCGATCGTTCACAAATCCTTCCAGGTTGTTTGATTTTTTTTCCATTGTAACGTAAGCTGCCTCGTTCGTTTTTTTTGTCCTAATATTAAATCCCTTATGTAGTGTTCCCACCTCTTGCCACCTTGACAGGTGTCCATAGCTAATGTGTGTATGGAGGTGAAGGTGTGTAACCGTAGCGGTGTAGAGTTCATAAATGTTACGTAACACGGGTGAATACTGCCATAAGGGTTTCATGTTCAATGGTGTTACTGGGTATCGAGCAAGGCTGAACACCCTGTCGTACTGGTGGTGTAGAGTTCATGGGTGTTATCTACCACGCTTAAACAGGAACATACGGGGGGCAGAGAGAGGATAAAACAGTCGTAGGGAGAGGAAAGTCGTCATGAACGGATACAGTCGGATACATATTCAGAGGAGAGAGAAAATATAACACCGAGGAGTGATACAGGACACAGCAAAAAGGTTACAACAAGTCGGTCCATATATAAACAGGTCACAGTGCACAACATTTTTTAGTCACGTGACCTTTGACCTTATCAACTCCTTAACTTCAACTTCGTTGAGGTCAGCCATAACCTTTTTTGTCACGTGGCCAAGTTTAATCTGGAAACACGGTCATGGAGTAATAAATGTTAAAGATCACGCTTGCTAGTCTAGGCACACAGGGTCAAAAAGGGTCATGCTGAACAGTTATGGAGCATTAGGTCAAAGGTCACCCTAGGCTGTCAAGAAACACGGGGTCAAGTTACACTGCATGAGAGATCAACTGAAGGTAAGGTTAAGGAAGACGTCAGAGGTCAGGTAAAGTAGAAAGGTCAAGAAACAGATCAACAAGGAAGACGTCATGAGGTCAGGTAAAGCAGAAAGGTCAAGAAACAGATCAACAAGGAAGGCGTCAGAGGTCAGGTAAAGCAGAAAGGTCAAGAAACAGATCAACAAGGAAGGCGTCAGAGGTCAGGTAAAGCAGAAAGGTCAAGAAACAGATCAACAAGGAAGACGTCAGAGGTCAGGTAAAGCAGAAAGGTCAAGAAACAGATCAACAAGGAAGGCGTCAGAGGTCAGGTAAAGCAGAAAGGTCAAGGATCAAGGAAGCGTCAGAGGTCAGGTAAAGCAGAAAGGTCAAGAAACAGATCAACAAGGAAGCGTCAGAGGTCAGGTAAAGCAGAGGTCAAGGTAAAGCAGAAAGGTCAAGAAACAGATCAACAAGGAAGGCGTCAGAAGGTCAGGTAACAGATCAACAAGGAAGGCGTCAAGGTCAAGGTAACAGATCAACAAGGAAGTCAGAGGTCAGGTCAAGGATCAACAAGCAGAAAGGTCAAGAAACGTCAAGAGGTCAGGTAAAGCAGAAAAAGCAAGAAAGGTCAAGAAACAGATCAACAAGGAAGGCGTCAGAGGTCAGGTAAAGCAGAAAGGTCAAGAAACAGATCAACAAGGAAGACGTCAGAGGTCAGGTAAAGCAGAAAGGTCAAGAAACAGATCAACAAGGAAGACGTCAGAGGTCAGGTAAAGCAGAAAGGTCAAGAAACAGATCAACAAGGAAGACGTCAGAGGTCAGGTAAAGCAGAAAGGTCAAGAAACAGATCAACAAGGAAGACGTCAGAGGTCAGGTAAAGTAGAAAGGTCAAGAAACAGATCAACAAGGAAGACGTCAGAGGTCAGGTAAAGCAGAAAGGTCAAGAAACAGATCAACAAGGAAGGCGTCAGAGGTCAAGAAACACATATAACTGGGACAGACAAAGATATATATAAGTACATGCACAAGAGTATTGATATCAAATTCATCCAATATTGCCGTGAGCAAAATATTATGTATAACACACCTCACAAGAGAACATTATTTTCTCTTTTTATGAATATCTCAGAAGAAAACAATGATGACTTACCTTAACTCAAGGGTAACACACTAACTACCACGAGGTGTCATAAGGTAGTCTTGCACTAACTACCACGGGGTGTCATGAGGTCGTCTGACACTACTTCAAGGTGTCATATGGTAGTTTAACACTAACTACTTCAAGGTGTCATGAGGTCGTCTGACACTAACACTTCAAGGTGCCATAAGGTCATATGACACTAAATACTTCAAGGTGTCATAAGGCCATATCGCACTAACTTCTTCAAGGTGTCATGAGGTCGTCTGACACCAACTACTTCAATGTATCATGAGGTCGTCTGACACTAACTACTTCAAGGTGTCATAAGGTCGTCCGACACTACTTCAAGGTGTCATATGGTAGTTTTACACTAACTACTTCAAGGTGTCATAAGGTCGTCCGACACTACTTCAAGGTGTCATATGGTAGTTTGACACTCAGTACTTCAAGGTGTCTTATACTAATGTGACACTAACTACTTCAAGGCGTCATAAGGTCGTCTGACACAAACTGCTTCAAGGTGTCATAAGGTCGTCTGACACAAACTGCTTCAAGGCGTCATAAGGTCGTCTGACACAAACTACATCAAAGTGGCATATGGTAATCTGACACTAACTACTTCAAAGTGTCATGGTAATCTGACACTAACTACCACGTGTTATAAGTTCTTCTGACACTAATTCAAGGTGCCATGCAGTAGTCTGACACTAACTACTCCAATGTGTCATGCAGTCTCCTGACACTAACTACTTCAAGGTGTCAAGCAATCATCTGACATTAACTTCAAGGTGTCATAAGGTCGCGTGACACTAACAACTAAAGTGTCATAAATAAGGTAGTTTGACACTAACTACTTCAATATGTCATGCAGTCGCCTGAAACTAACTACTTCTAGGTATCATAAGGTCGTTTGACACTAACTACTTCAAGGTGTCATGCAGTCGCATGACACTAACTTCAAGGTGTCATAGGTCGTCTGAACTACCTCAATGTGTCATAAAGACGTTTGGCACACTAACTAACTTCAGGGTGTCAAAAAGTCCTCTGACACACTAATTACTGCAAGGTGCCACATGGTACTCTGACACTAACTACCATGGTGTCACATAGTCATCTAACACTACCTTAAGGTGTCACATGATCGCATAGCACTACCTTAAGGTGTCACATGATTGCCTAGCATTGACCTCAAGGTGTCACAAGGTCATCTGACACTAACCTCAAGGTGTCACATGGTCAATTGAAGTTCAAAGTCAAAACTCAATATTTGTGAGTCAGGTAATTATATGTGCAGGTCAGGTCAAATTCAGTCAAGAGAAGTCAAATCTAATCAAGACAGGTCAACTCAATAACTAGTCAAAGTTATTAAAAATGCCAAAGTTAATTAACATAAGTCTGTCAGCTTAACCAAGTGTGACTAGTGCCGGTATCACTGTCAGATAAACAGATCTTTAGTGTGTCTGTCAGTTTATATCGTGTCTCTAATATGTGTCAGTTTAAGTCTCAAGTATGTCTGTCAGTTTACATAGGTCTCAAATATGTCTGTCAGTTTATATAGTGTCTTTAATATGTCTGTCAGTTTATATAGTGTCTTTAATATGTCTGTCAGTTTATATAGTGTCTTTAATATGTCTGTCAGTTTATATAGTGTCTTTAATATGTCTGTCAGTTTATATAGTGTCTTTAATATGTCTGTCAGTTTATATAGTGTCTTTAATATGTCTGTCAGTTTATATAATGTCTTTAATATGTCTGTCAGTTTATATAGTGTCTTTAATATGTCTGTCAATTTATTTATAATGTCTTTAATATGTCTGTCAGTTTATTTATAATGTCTTTAGTATGTCTGTCAGTTTATATAATGTCTTTAGTATGTATGTCAATTTATATAGTGTCTCTAATATGTCTGTCAGTTTATATATAGTGTCTTTAGTGAGTCTGTCAGTTTATATATGGTTCAAATATGTCTGTCAGTTTATATATAATGCTTTTAGTATGCCTGTCAGTTTATATAGTGTCACTAATAAGTCTGTCAGTTTATATATATAGTGTCTTTAGTATGTCTGTCAGTTTATAGTGTCTTTAGTATGTCTGTCAGTTTATAGTGTCTTTAGTATGTCTGTCAGTTTAATCATAATGTCTTTAGTATGTCTGTCAGTTTACATAAGGCTCAAATATGTCTGTCAGTTTATTTATAATGTCTTCAGTATGTCTTTCAGTTTAATCATAATGTCTTTAGTATGTCTGTCAGTTTATATAGTGTCTCTAATATGTCTGTCAGTTTACATAAGGCTCAAATATGTCTGTCAGTTTATTTATAATGTCTTCAGTATGTCTGTCAGTTTAATCATAATGTCTTTAGTATGTCTGTCAGTTTATATACATTATCTAATATATGCATCAAGTTTTATATAGTGTCTTTTACGTATAATATGGGTTTTATATAGTGTCACTAATATGTCTGTCAGTTTAATCATAATGTCTTTAGTATGTCTGTCAGTTTATATAGTGTCACTAATATGTCTGTCAGTTTAATTATAATGTCTTTAGTATGTCTGTCAGTTTATATAGTGTCTCTAATATGTCTGTCAGTTTATATATAGTGTCTTTAGTGCGTCTGTTAGATTATATGTATAGTGTCTCAGTAAAAATCTATGCCAGTATAAACAATTGTGTCAGTAACAGTTTATGTCAGTATATACAAGTGTCTCTCAGTAACAGTTTATGTCAGTATATACAAGTGTCTCTCAGTAACAGTTTATGTCAGTATATACAAGTGTCTCTCAGTAACAGTTTATGTCAGTATATACAAGTGTCTCTCAGTAACAGTTTATGTCAGTATAAACACGTGTCTCACAGTAACAGTTTATGTCAGTATAAACACGTGTCTCACAGTAACAGTTTATGTCAGTATATACAAGTGTCTCAGTAACAGTTTATGTCAGTATATACAAGTGTCTCTCAGTAACAGTTTATGTCAGTATAAACAAGTGTCTCTTAGTAACAGTCAGGATATACAAGTGTCTCTCAGTAACAGTTTGTCAGTATATACAAGTGTCTCCCAGTAACAGTTTATGTCAGTATAAACACGTGTCTCACAGTAACAGTTTATGTCAGTATATACAAGTGTCTCTCAGTAACAGTTTATGTCAGAATATACAAGTGTCTCTCAGTAACCGTTTATGTCAGTATATACAAGTGTCTCTCAGTAACAGTTTATGACAGTATAAACAAGTGTCTCTTAGTAACAGTCAGGATATACAAGTGTCTCTCAGTAACAGTTTATGTCAGTATAAACAAGTGTCTCTCAGTAACAGTTTATGTCAGTATATGCAAGTGTCTCTCAGTAACAGTTCATGTCAGTATATACAAGTGTCTCTCAGTAACAGTTTGTCAGTATAAACAAGTGTCTCTCAGTAACAGTTTATGTCAGTATATACAAGTGTCTCTCAGTAACAGTTTGTCAGTATAAACAAGTGTCTCTCAGTAACAGTTTGTCAGTATAAACAAGTGTCTCTCAGTAACAGTTTATGTCAGTATATACAAGTGTCTCTCAGTAACAGTTTATGTCAGTATATACAAGTGTCTCTCAGTAACAGTTTGTCAGTATAAACAAGTGTCTCTCAGTAACAGTTTATGTCAGTATATACAAGTGTCTCTCAGTAACAGTTTATGTCAGTATAAACAAGTGTCTCTTAATAACAGTTTATGTCAGTATATACAAGTGTCTCTCAGTAACAGTTTGTCAGTATAAACAAGTGTCTCTCAGTAACAGTTTATGTCAGTATAAACAAGGGTCTCTCAGTAACAGTTTATGTCAGTATAAACAAGCGTCTCAGTCACAGTTTATGTCAGTATAAACACGTGTCTCTCAGTAACAGTTTGTTAGTAAAAACAAGGGTCTCTCAGTAACAGTGTATGTCAGTATAAACAAGTGTCTCTCAGTAACAGTTTATGTCAGAATATACAAGTGTCTCTCAGTAACAGTTTATGTCAGTATAAACACGTGTCTCTCAGTAACAGTTTGTCAGTATATACAAGTGTCTCTCAGTAACAGTTTGTCAGTATAAACAAGTGTCTCTCAGTAACAGTTTGTCAGTATAAACAAGTGTCTCTCAGTAACAGTTTATGTCAGTATATACAAGTGTCTCTCAGTAACAGTTTATGTCAGTATATACAAGTGTCTCTCAGTAACAGTTTGTCAGTATAAACAAGTGTCTCTCAGTAACAGTTTATGTCAGTATATACAAGTGTCTCTCAGTAACAGTTTATGTCAGTATAAACAAGTGTCTCTTAATAACAGTTTATGTCAGTATATACAAGTGTCTCTCAGTAACAGTTTGTCAGTATAAACAAGTGTCTCTCAGTAACAGTTTATGTCAGTATAAACAAGGGTCTCTCAGTAACAGTTTATGTCAGTATAAACAAGCGTCTCAGTCACAGTTTATGTCAGTATAAACACGTGTCTCTCAGTAACAGTTTGTTAGTAAAAACAAGGGTCTCTCAGTAACAGTGTATGTCAGTATAAACAAGTGTCTCTCAGTAACAGTTTATGTCAGAATATACAAGTGTCTCTCAGTAACAGTTTATGTCAGTATAAACACGTGTCTCTCAGTAACAGTTTGTCAGTATATACAAGTGTCTCTCAGTAACAGTTTATGTCAGTATAAACAAGTGTCTCTCAGTAACAGTTTATGTCAGTATATACAAGTGTCTCTCAGTAACAGTTTATGTCAGTATATACAAGTGTATGTCAGTATAAACAAGTGTCTCTCAGTAACAGTTTATGTCAGTATATACAAGTGTCTCTCAGTAACAGTTTATGTTCAGTATAACAAGTGTCTCTCAGTAACAGTTTGTCAGTATATACAAGTGTCTCTCAGTAACAGTTTGTCAGTATAAACAAGTGTCTCTCAGTAACAGTTTATGTCAGTATAAACAAGTGTCTCTTAGTAACAGTCATGTCAGTATATACAAGTGTCTCTCAGTAACAGTTTATGTCAGTATAAACAGGTGTCTCTTAGTAACAGTTTATGTCAGTATAAACAAGTGTCTCAGTAACATTTTATGTCAGTATAAACAGGTGTCTCTCAGTAACAGTTTGTCAGTATAAACAAGTGTCTCTTAGTAACAGTTTATGTCAGTATAAACAAGTGTCTCAGTAACATTTTATGTCAGTATAAACAAGTGTCTCAGTAACATTTTATGTCAGTATAAACAAGTGTCTCTTAGTAACAGTCAGGTATATACAAGTGTCTCTCAGTAACAGTTTATGTCAGTATATACAAGTGTCTCTCAGTAACAGTTTATGTCAGTATATACAAGTGTCTCTCAGTAACAGTTTATGTCAGTATATACAAGTGTCTCTCAGTAACAGTTTATGTCAGTATATACAAGTGTCTCTCAGTAACAGTTTATGTCAGTATATACAAGTGTCTCTCAGTAACAGTTTATGACAGTATAAACAAGTGTCTCTTAGTAACAGTCAGGATATACAAGTGTCTCTCAGTAACAGTTTATGTCAGTATAAACAAGTGTCTCTCAGTAACAGTTTATGTCAGTATATGCAAGTGTCTCTCAGTAACAGTTCATGTCAGTATATACAAGTGTCTCTCAGTAACAGTTTGTCAGTATAAACAAGTGTCTCTCAGTAACAGTTTATGTCAGAATATACAAGTGTCTCTCAGTAACAGTTTGTCAGTATATACAAGTGTCTCTCAGTAACAGTTTATGTCAGTATATACAAGTGTCTCAGTAACAGTTTGTCAGTATAAACAAGTGTCTCTCAGTAACAGTTTGTCAGTATATACAAGTGTCTCTCAATAACAGTTTATGTCAGTATAAACAAGTGTCTCTCAGTAACAGTTTGTCAGTATAAACAAGTGTCTCAGTAACAATTTGTTAGTAAAAACAAGTGTCTCTCAGTAACAGTTTATGTCAGTATATACAAGTGTCTCTCGGTAACAGTTTATGTCAGTATATACAAGTGTCTCTCGGTAACAGTTTATGTCAGTATATACAAGTGTCTCTCAGTAACAGTTTATGTCAGTATATACAAGTGTCTCTCAGTAACAGTTTGTCAGTATAAACAAGTGTCTCTCAGTAACAGTTTGTTAGTAAAAACGAGTGTCTCTCAGTAACAGTTTATGTCAGTATATACAAGTGTCTCTCAGTAACAGTTTATGTCAGTATATACAAGTGTCTCTCAGTAACAGTTTGTCAGTATAAACAAGTGTCTCTTAGTAACAGTTTATGTCAGTATAAACAAGTGTCTCAGTAACAGTTTGTTAGTAAAAACAAGTGTCTCTCAGTAACAGTTTATGTCAGTATATACAAGTGTCTCTCAGTAACAGTTTGTCAGTATAAACAAGTGTCTCTCAGTAACAGTTTATGTTAGTATATACAAGTGTCTCTCAGTAAGAGTTTATGTCAGTATATACAAGTGTCTCTTAGTAACAGTTTGTCAGTATATACAAGTGTCTCTCAGTAACAGTTTGTCAGTATAAACAAGTGTCTCTCAGTAACAGTTTATGTCAGTATAAACAAGTGTCTCTTAGTAACAGTGTATGTCAGTATATACAAGTGTCTCTCAGTAACAGTTTATGTCAGTATATACAAGTGTCTCTCAGTAACAGTTTATGTCAGTATAAACAAGTGTCTCTCAGTAACAGTTTATCTTAGTAAAAACAAGTGTCTCTCAGTAACAGTTTGTCAGTATAAAGAAGTGTCTCAGTAACAGTTTATGTCAGTATAAACATGTGTCTCTCAGTAACAGTTAGTAAAAACAAGTGTCTCAGTAACAGTTTATGTTAGTATAAACAAGTGTCTCAGTAACATTTTATGTCAGTATAAACAGGTGTCTCTCAGTAGCAGTTGTTTTCCAGGTTCAGTAAATAGCTACAGTATATCGGGGCAAAATTCTATAGCTTAACAGGTCGACAATTACTTGAAAGGGGTAGATAAAACAAGCTCCTAATAAAACGGAGATAGTGGGCAAGATAGAAGGATTACGGGAGTAAGAAAAAATTAGATGACGAAGGGGAGAATCATGCATGAGAGAAAAAAAAATATGGCAGCGATTTGGGAAGAGGAGGAAGGAGTGGGAAGGGGGAAAGGGAAGAACACCTGCCGTACTACAAAAGTCACTGGGAATGGATGCAATATTATATTAACACAATCAAGAGATAGACCAGGGCAAGAGTACTAAGAGCATGTAGGAAGAGGGATATAATATAAATATATATATAGAGGGCGAGAGATTCAAACCTCTACGGATGAAAGAAAGAGAAAGAAGAACGAGATTAAAATACCTACCGTAGGGGAGAAAGAGGTAGCCTAAAGAAAGACATACAAGGGGGGAGAAATGAAATTAAATAACATGTAAAGAAAGGTACAATTGTGTGATAAAGAAATACGAGCGAAAATACAGACGTTTAGCGACAGATGCAGAAGTACACGAGATGATTGTATGGAACGTCATAGATAATAGAAAAATAAATAAATACACACACACGCACATAAAAACACACAGACACACAAACACAAATAATCACGTCATTAAGTCAGCTGAACACCTGTAGGGAGGAAGGCGATACACTGCAATCAGCTGTTAAATGTAAATACAGCTGATGGAAGTGAAAACAGCTGACTGACGTAAACACAGCTGATAGATGTAAACATGAGACGATGAGTGGGATGGTACGAGAAATAATTCGAGAAGTTAAAAAGAGAAAAACACTTCACGGACCAAGACGAACAAAGAGAGAAGAGAATACCTGAAACAAAGAGAAAGAGAGATTGAAAAAAAGGAGGAAAGGAAAGGGGAAGGGTGAAGAGAGGGAAGAAAAGGAAGGAGGGAAAGAGAGAGGAAATACGGAAATGAAGGACAGCGAGATAAGAAAAAGAGTGATTCTAAGAGAGAGAGAGAGATAAAAAGAAGAAATGTAATGACAGAGAGAGAGAGAGAGACACACAAACATAAAAGTACATAAAGACAGACAAAGACATAAAATCAAAGAGTATGGGTGAAACATTACAAAAATCATTTCATAAAGTAACTTGAAATAATTATGGTTCTCTTTAGCATAAACACAACAAGAAAAAATTACATATATATATATATATATATTCACAAATTCATTTTGTCTTCTTCTTTTTGGTAACTGGGGAATATCAACACTGTCCGAAAATGGTGATAAAATTTATGGGAGAAATTCAGACATTATAACAAATGGTTAAACCAAACTTGATCTTACTGTTGATGATAAGTTAAATAGGTCCTGTATAACCGCTTAGTACACACATATACACACACACACACACAAAACACACACACACACACACACACACACACACACACACACACACACACACATACAGGGATACGCGTCCACACTCTTACTGGGACACACACGTACACACTCTTACTGGGACACACACGTACACACTCTTACTGGGACACACACGACACACACGTACACACTCTTACTGGGACACACACACACACGTACATGCTCTTACTGGGACACACACGTACACACTCTTACTGGGACACACACGTACACACTCTTACTGGGACACACACGTACATGCTCTTACTGGGACACACACACACAGGACGAAGGTAGGGCTAGTTTAATTTACAAACACTGACAACAGGGAGGGATTGGGGTATTAACACTAAGCTAATTAAAGATAACTTGATAACACGTAATTAGATAAATAAGATAATCAGATATACTGGTAAATTAAACAGATAAGGTAACTTGATACCAGATAATTGGATAAATACGGGAATTGGGTAACAGGCAGAGGAAAAAATAAGCTAAACAGATGAATACGTAATTGAGGATATTAAATAACAGACTAAAAAGTAATTAAACAATATATATGGTAATTGGGCAGGAGGTAATTAGGTAAGTTAATAGGGTAATTAGTAAGAGGAAGGGATAAAAGTTGGAGAAAGAGAGAGAGAGAGAGTAAATAGAACAATTATAAACAAAACAAAAGAAACTAAACATCATGTAAACACAAACGTAAGGAAACAATAACATAAGAGGATAAAGAAAAACAAATGATTCATAGAAAACGTAATGAAAGAAAACGTAAAATTACAAGGGAAAACTAAGAAAAAAATTAAAATAAAACAAATAGAAAGAAAATATTAAATAAGGAGCATAAATAGAAAGCAATATAAAAATACAAAAATAGTTAAAAGAAAAATAAGATGAAAACAAAGTGGAAAAATAGAAAGGAGGAAACAGAAGAAGAAGACGAAGAAAGGAGAGAGGATAGCAAATCAGGGAAGAACACATAAAACGAGAAGTGGAATGGACAGAGGTGTAACGCATGATCCATACGGGATACGACACACGTAGGCAGCCGTGATACATAGACGCGTGACACATAACAGGCAAACAGGAGATATGACACACGCAGACAGTCGTGATACATGACAGAGGCGTGACATATGACAAGCTGATGAGTCATAACATTTGCAGACAAGAGTGACACATGACACAGATGAACGAAATAGGTACCACAGTGACACATGCTATCCACACAGATGAAAGACCTATGACACACACACACAAATGGTGTGACACAAAACACACACAAAGAGGAGTGACACACGATACACAGGAGTGACACATGACACACACAGGAATAATACATGGGAGGAATGACACTTGCCGCAGAGAAATGACACATGGCACACAAAGGAGTGACACTTGACACAGAGGAGTAACACATGACACAGAGGAAACACACAAGCCAGGAGTTACACTTGACATAGAGGAATGACATATGACACAGAGGAATGAATACATGACAGAGGAGTGACACATGGGAGGAATGGCACAGAGAAATGACACCCGACACAGACCACCAGCCTCAACAGTCCTTTAAGCCAACCCACCTTAACGTAACGTAATTAAATATAGTGCAACTCCACGTAACCCGACCTACTGCAACGCACAATAACCTAACTTAATAAAGAGTTACGTAAAATAACTTAAACCTATCTTATTGTCCAATAATCTAACCAAACTGAACAACAACCTAACCTTACCTAACTGTACAATAAACTAACCTAACCTTACCTAACCCAAAGTAATGTACAGTAACCTAACTTAACCCAATCAATCCTATCGTAATGTACAGAATCCTAATCTAATCCAGATTAATGTACAGTAAGCTAACCTAAGCCAAATTAATGTACAATATCCTAACCTAACTCACCCCAAGTATCTCAAGTCAGGATTTAAGATCTACCTACAAGAACGATCTACGGTTATGGATATGAATAAGCGGTCAGGAACGTTTGTAAGTAATTATACGATGTTCCTTATCTTACTATACGACCAGGATGCTGCTACTCGTATGGTTAAAGAGGGGCTAAAAACTAACGCGTATTTCTCTACCTGATAATCTACTTCCTGCTATTAATGAAAACAGGTGAGCATCAAGTCCATAATTTCATCTACCAAGACAATCGAACTCGACCAAAACGGTCAGGATAATTAACCCCATTAACCTTACTCAGTCTCTATAGTGTTCACCTCATTAGTAACTCTCAACCTCGTGTTTATTTATTGTTTCCTTTGAGTACATTTAGCTGTCAGGGTTATTGACACCGTGAAGTTGTTGAGTGAATTATCCTTGGGTGTCAACTCGACTTTAGTGATGCACTCTGGTCGAGCGTGGGATGAATGGGTCGATGGACCTTTGTGTGAAGGCTTCCTCTTAATAGTGTCGACGCTCGCTTGTTTTATAATGTACTACTACTTTGCTGTCACTCGGAATCGAGTATGACGATCATCCAGCTATGATACAATGATATGAGTTATTAAGGATGTCACCTAATAGGTTGGTGAGTTCTGATGTGACTAAAGAGGCCGATACGGGACCGGCAGGGTCGATCACAGATGTTGCACATGTGGGGGGCTACATCTAGTGGGGGAAGGGCGGCGGCAGCGTCTTTCCGGCGTTGGCGCTTGTCTGCCTCGTTGTGCAGTCGGGTTAACCCGAAAGTATTGACACCTTCTTGTGTGGTGCTCTTCCTAGCGTTACAGTGTGGAGTAATCGTCTCCCAGGTGAGGGGGTCGATTTGGCACTTTTTCAGGTTTGTTTTAAAACTATCTTTATACCTTTTCAGTTGCCCGCCAGCATTAAGTTTGCTATTCGTTAGGTGACTGTAAAGTAGCTGCTTTGGCAGTCTACTACTGTCGTCCAGGCGGGTAACGTGGCCAATCCAGCATAGTTGTTCATGGATAATGGTAGCCTCGATGCTCCTCTTCAGTTGGTGTCAGCAAGAATACTGACATTTGTTCTCTTGTCTTCCCAGCGAATACGGAGGATGGAACGTAGACTACGTTGGTGAAAGTTTTCAAGTGCCTTGAGGTGCCTCCTGTATGTGACCCATGTCTCGCTGCCATATAGTAGGGTGGGGAGGACCACTGCTCGATATACGTGTAACTTTTTAGATAATTTCAGCTCCCTACAGCTGAAGACACGGTTTCGGAGTCTGCCAAAGGCTTGAGATGCACATCTGATCCCATGCTGAATCTCTTCATTGATGTCTGCGGTGGTGGACAGGTGGGAGCCGAGATACCGAAAGTGGGTAACATTAGAGAGGGTAGTACCGTTAAGCTGGATGGATGGTGGAGGTGTGGCTGAACCAGGGGCAGGCTGAAAGAGAATCTGAGTCTTACATACATTCACCTCATGACCGAAGTGTGCGTGCGCATCTGCATAGATGTTCAGGATCTCCTGTAGGTCGCGTTCAGTGTAAGCGACAAGGGTGAGGTTATCTGTGGACTGAAGCTCAGTAATGGAAGCTGCCGACATCTTAGTTCCTGCCTGGAATCGTCTTATGTTGAAAACACCCTTCATCCGGTACTCGATGTCCACCCTGCCAGCTAGATTGGCGCTGGCACGAGTAAGGAAGGCAGCCAAGAAAATGGAAAAGAGAGTTGGTGTCAGTACACACCCTTGTTTAACCCCCGTTTGAATGGGGAAGAACTCAGACTGGGTGCCGTTGTGCAGGACACTGCCATTCTTGCCATCATAGAGTTGCCTCACAATGGCGATGAATTTTGGTGGACAGCCAAAACGGCTGAGGGTCTACCAGAGGGCTTCCCTGTTGACCGAGTCGAAGGCCTTGGTTAGGTCGATGAAAGACATGTACAAGTCACGACGCTGTTCTCTGCACTTTTCCTGTATCTGACGGGCAGCGAAGATCATGTCAGTGGTGCCACGTGATGGTCTAAAGCAGCATTGAGATTCTGGGAGGAAGTTTTCCGCCTCAGGAAGAAGTCTGTTTAGGAGGAATCGGGAGATAATTCTTTATCGCCAGTTACGGACAGCAGCAAGATCCCGCGGTAGTTGCCACAGTCTGACCGGTCTCCCTTGTTCTTATAAATATTGACGATGGAGGCGTCTTTAAGAGCTTGGGGGATTTCCTCCTTTTACCATGTATTCTCCAGGAGAGAGTGGAGACGGCTGGTAAGCAGAGGTCCTCCTGCTTTATACACCTCGGCTGGGATTCCATCAGGCCCTGAGACTTTGTTATTTTTCATCTGTTTGATGGCAGTAGCTACCTCATCCAAGGATGGAAGATAGCTGAGGTGGGTCAGCTCTGGATGCTGAGGGACCTGCTAGGTAGTCAAGACATCCACATCGGTGTTTCGGTTGAGCAATGAAAGGTAGTGCTCTTTCCAGCGCTGAAGGAGGCCTTCATCGTCTTTAATTATGGAGGTGCCGTCGGATGAGCGGAGGGGGGCTGCACCACGAGTGATTGGCCCATAAAATGTTTTAGTTGAATTGAAAAATTCGCGCATCTTGTGCTGATTTGCAAATTTTTGTGTTTCACATGCTTTATTTTTAAACCAGTCGTTCTTTAGATTGCGAAGTTCCCGCTGGGCCGCCACATTCTTCTTGCGGAAGGTATCAGCTTTGGTCTGAGACTGAGGTTTGTTCTGCCAGTCAGTTAAAGCAGCACGTTTATCATCGATGAGTACATTGATTGCCAGGTCATTTTCATCTAACAGTCCTGGAGTATTCTTTCGATCAGGCTAAGGGTCTCTCTGCAAGTTTTTGTCATGACAGTGTCGAGAATATCCCATTCGGAACTGGGATTTGGGTTGTTTGTTGCCGGGTTGTTTATCAGCCCATGTTCGAGCTGCTCTCTGAAAGCATGTGCTACCGCTGGATCCTTCAGATGCTTGAGGCGACGTGAAGTAATAGCTTGGCTCTGACGAGCCGATGATCAGTGTCACAGTGGTCTGAGCCACACATGGCTCGGGTGATAAGGACATCTCGGCGATCTCTTTCTCTGACAATGATGTAGTCAATGAGATGCCAGTGTTTGGATCGTGTGTGTTGCCACGAACCCTTGAACTTGTCGGCCTGCTTAAACAAGGTATTGGTGCTAGTGAGGTTGTGTGCTGCACACTTGCTGAGGAGGAGTAGGCCGTTGGGATTACACTTGCCTAGTCCATTTCTCCACACGTTGGGAAGATGACAACATCGAGTGGCATATGTTCAGCCACGTATCTTTATGTCGAGCTGAGGGAGGGGGGTATCCATGGTGACAATCGCATGTATGCATATTTCACACAGAAGTTGAGGAGATTACAGCACTGACAGACATGCGCAGATGTTAGTTACTGTACACATGTCGAGGGAGAGAAATGACTAACATGAGAGTGGCGGCGACGACCACAACACCGGGGAACAAGGATCTTCACTTGTTCGTCACGTAAGCCACTTGACTGTCATGTATTCAATAAGGACATCGGGAGACATTGATCAGTCTCCGACACTCAGGACTAAAGTGGTGACACACACACACAGCAGGTGACATGTCTTCAGCCAGGTAATCTATAGACGACACTAATACATATTTCTTGAATGCAAAATGATACAGTCAGTACTGTAATATTTGTGGCAACATCTACGTTCCTATGGTTAATGCTGCATCTTTCGAATGCCTTTATTTCAGACGTAGGGTTTCTCGATGGTGACATTTGACAACAGTGGTTCATCACCCGTAGATACTTTTGTTCATACATATTGAATTTATCGTCACTTTTACTGTTACAAAGTTTCTACTTCGATTATTGAGACAGAATTGTAAAGTCATCGTACATATCATTAATTCGTTGTGTTGACACTGACCACGAAGAGTTGTGGGCGACGCTACACGACGCAATGTACAGTACGTCAGACACTAACAGACTCACAAAAGTTCCTGAATGACACTAACTCCTTACTGGCGTTCTTCAGGTCCAGCCTGGAGCGCCACCACTATCACTAATTTGTAGAGCCTCACGCACGGCCGCCAGGAGCACGGTGAGCGTCCTGAAGCACCGGGTCATCCCTCTCAGTAAAGACATAAACAATATCATATTGGAGTGGGTGATGTTGAGGAGGAGGAGGAGCGTGGCGGTCATGATGATTGAGGGGAGCATGCACGGAGAACTGGGATATATTCTGCCGCCTCCATGGATACTATTATGCAAAGAAAACAATGAATGTGTTCGCCCAGACAAGATCGATTTATGATGAGGCACTACCAGCTGATATTTCCAAGAAGGGACACCACTGAGGGCTATTTTCAGGCCAGCTCCTACCATCCAGGCTCTACACTCAACATCAGTCACCTACCAACGGGTCCAAGTGAGCCATAACATGTACAGTGTTGGTAAATTACCAAGACCAAGATTGCTAAACCAAATACTGTACACCTAATCTAACGACACGAACAAACAAAATTACCTTAAAATCATTAACACGAACCCAGTCATATTTGGTTTCTTTGTGTTAACCCAAACTTTAAATGATCGGCAGCCCTGTTGTTTATATATATCCAAAATAACGTCTTGTAAGTGAAGACGGCGGTGGTAATTGTGGGTTGTGAGGGGGCGAGTCTGATGTACAGTAAGGTCACTGCTGAAACCTCCCAGCATCATCTTGTACTTCAAGTAAGAGCCAAGTTCCTCCTCACAGCAACTGTCTAGACTCTAGACTCTCGAGTCAGGGGGATCATATTCCATGCTGCAGGTCACAGCAGGCTGGTGGTGGCCTACTGTATTCATCTGGTGCAGTTCGGTGAAACTTGAAAAACTAAAAATCTTGTGTATTTCTTCTTACAAAAACTACACTTATGCGTTGTTTTTTGTTTTTTTTTGCAGAGATTAAGGCTTTAACCGGGAAGCCTAAAAATAGGCTTCTGGTTCATTTAGACGGTGACCCTTACCTTTAACGCTTCAGCAGGTCGGCCGCGGCCCCCGCTGTCGCAGATAAAAGCTAAACATCACTAAATATGTCTGGTTTTGGCAGAAAGGAGGAAGTTTAGCGAACCTTAATTCTTGCAAGAATCGAAGTTCAGGGATGGGTTGTTCTAATTTCCTGTAGCGTGCAAACGTACACGGAGGTAGTGTCTTGTTTGCTGCCAGATGTAGAGTAATCTGGCGAGATGGCGGGTAAACATTATCAGTTTTAGGTGAAAGAATTTTGTCGAATTTCATTAAATAAATATTAATAAAAACCGAAAGACTGTCGTTTGTTATTCGTCCTCCAGGAGTTCCAGTTATACTCCACCCTTCATGAGTTCCTCCACATGAGGGTCGGGGGGGGGGGGGCTGTTGACAGGCGGGAGGGGAGCGTCACCTGCCTTCTTTTCCACCTGTCACCACACTTTTTATGCATCTTCCTCCCCTCCTCATCTTTCCCACTGCTTATTTTTCCCTCCTTCCTTCTCTGATGCAACCTCCTACAGGGTAGTGATGATAGATCTTTACCACCTACTGTCCACCATTCTGTTTCGTCGAGGTAATGCGACGAGTCTAATCATTATTGTTGCACAAAAAATCACAGAACTGACTACATGATTTCTCACGTACCAACATCTATAATCGGAAGACGTTTTTCACTGTTCAGTGTGCTGCTGACTTCATACTTTACTTTCTTGCACTTCTTCAACGGTGTTCCTCGAGTACATCAGCTTTAGAACACATCTTCACTAGTGTGTGTATACAGACCACATAGTAGGCAAGAGGTTATATGTTGGCTTACTGGCCAGACGGTGTAGTAAGGTGATAAGTTGTGCAGGACCTACTTGAAAAAAAAACCTGATCACACAAACGAACAATTTGCTAAATTAAAAAAAAAAAATAGAGGATATTAACATCTACTGCTGTGCCCTATTTGTTTACAAATCTGTCAATCACTTGCTTGAAAACAATTATTTCCAGTTCCGGAATAATCAGAGATACAACTTAAGGCACCCAGAGCTACTAAGACCACCCCATGCACTCCTCTCAGTCCCAGACCTCCGTAAAATATCACGGTGTGAAGATGTGGAACAACTTACCCCCACCCACCCGAGCAAAGACTACGCTCCCTTCCTTTAAATCATCTCTTAAAAAATATCTATTGTCTAATATTAATATTTTTTTTGTAATATCTATTTTATATACCTGCTTTTATTGTACTGATATCCCAGATGATACTAAATGTTACATAATGCTTCCTTTGTACACCCATTAAAATTATTCGGCATATTGTATCACGCCGTAAGGGTGCCGAATAATTTTTTAGTGGGTGTACAATGTACATGTATGTATCGTGCATGTATACATGTGTGTGTGTGTGTGTGTGTACAAGTAACTAATATTCGGCACCCTTACGGCGTGATACAATATGACACGGGTGCCTCAGACATGTTAATGTTGTTATTATTATCCACTCTGTATCTGTGTTCTTCTGGCTAAATAAACTGTTTCAGTATCAATATCAATATCAGGAAGGGGGCGACGGTACACTTCGTGGACCACACAGTGTGGGCCGCCAATTACATCCATCACTGCCGCTGGTGACAACAACCTTGACCTAGTTTACCCACCCCGCGCCACGCACCCTCCCTTCTCCCCACCACGCAATATCCTACACCGCTAAACACAAAAGTCAATAAACATTTCCCACAACACGAAACGTGTGCTCTAAAACCAGATCTAACTAGTCAAGAGAAATTTAACATCACACACGCCTAAGTTAGTAAAAGGCTCAGTACAAGCTGGCAGAAAGGCTGACATTAGCGGCCATGAACCTAGACGATTTATGCCTCAGTAAATCCTTTAGACTCTTCTGGTATCAGGTGTTTAAAATCCTGAATGACGAGCAGCTCACACACCTCCTACCACCTGAAGTAACTAAATCTGATATTTGCTTGCCTTGGGTTTGTTTATATATTAAGCTGAAATTCCAATCGTAAAATTTCACGACTTTATATCTGTTCTCAACTGAAACTTCTAAATAAACCCAAGATGCATTAATCCTTTAACATCGACGAACCTAACTTAACCAACTTTACCAACCTTTATCCATAACTGATCAAACATTATCATTTTCACCAAATCATTAACCTAACCAAATCAACAACCAAACTATCAGACTGCAACCGTAACGTCATCAACCATCATCCTTTCAATGAGTTAGGTAATTAAGGTTAATGATATATAAGTTTGGGGTCTACTATCAAGTTACAGTTAGATGCATTCAGAATAATTCAATAGGCTACTGAATACAGGAGAAGTTATACAACATTATACAAGAAGCTACAAAATTTTCTCCACTGTATTTCTCCGTCACACTGTACCAAACGACCCCCAAGTACCATCGTAAATTTCGTCATCCCAGGAAGAGAGGAACATACACCAAACTACGATAACACAGAGGTAGTACTCACAGTAACATGGTCAGGATGTAGGTTATGATTAACACACACACACACACACACACGAGGGCAAAGGTGTTACAACAACCTAGTAACATAAGACAGGACAATACGGCCAAGCAGGAATGCATCACAGCACAACACATTAAAACAGCACTACACTACAGCATGAAGCAACAGTAACCAGAACACGGCGCAAGGAATACCCATCTCTCAGACAGTCAGGGGGCAACCTACCACTAATTTTCTTCTACAAAAATAAACAATGAATTTACGTTGAAAGACCAATAAGAATATTAACTATAATAAGCATCATACTCAAGAATAATCGAATAAATTCCTACACGTAGAACAAAGACGAGATAGAGTTACGAAAAGCGGATAATTATATGGTACAGGGAAAGTAAGTTGACATTAGGCGAGGCGGGGCGAAGAGTGTTGACGATATGGCGTAGCAGCGATAGAGTAACTCACATGTTTGACAGCAGTACGATAAATAACGATAAATACAGATGTCGACGATAAATTTACACAATATATATGTGTAGACTGTATATACGTGCGCAAAAAAGAAGTAATAAACAGTTGATAGACAGAAAGGTAGAAGAAATAGAGGAACGACAAAAAATAAGATGAATTACGTAAACAAATGAAAGAATGAGGAAAGAATGTAAAGTGGAGAATGAAATGGCGGCAGGAGTGACACAGCAGACCAGTCACAATTAACAGTCACACAGGAGATAGTACACCAAATAGACAGTCACAGGAAACCATGGACAGTAGACATTGACAGTAGACCATGGAGAGAACACTGACAGTGGGTTGAAGAGGACAGTAATCAGAATAAGGTAAACGACAGTGACCAGAAGATGGAAAACGCCAGTAGCCAAAAGAAAGTAGATGACAGTAACCAGAAGAGGAGGTTACAACACAAAAATACATAGAAAATGGTACAGGGTGACACAGGTTCAGGGTGACACAGGTACAGGGTGACACAGGTACAGGGTGACACAGGTATACGGTGACACAGGTACAGGGTGACACAGGTATACGGTGACACAGGTATACGGTGACACAGGTATACGGTGACAGGTACAGGGTGACACAGGTACAAGGTGACACAGGTAGAGGGTGACACAGGTACAGGGTGACACAGGTACAGGGTGACACAAGAGGGTCAGGGTGACAAATGAACAGGGTGACACAGGTATACGGTGACAGGTACAGGGTGACACAAGTACAGGGTGAGACAGGGTGACAAATGAGGGTGACACAGGTACAGGTAACACAGGTACAGGGTGACACAGGTACAGGTGACACAGGTGGGGTGACACAGGTACAGGTAACACAGGCAAGGTACAGGGTTACAGGTACACAGGTACAGGGGGACACACAGGTACAGGGTACACAGGTACAGGGTGACACACAGGTGACACAGGTACAGGGGTACACAGGTACAGGGTGACACAGGTACAGGGTGACACACAGGGTGGGAACGGTGACACAGGTACAGGGGTGACACAGGTACAGGGGTGACACAGGTATACGGTGACACAGGTATACGGTGACAGGTACAGGTATACAGGGTGACACAGGTGACAAATACAGGGTGACAGGTACAGGGTGACACAGGTATACGGTGACAGGTACAGGGGTGTACAGGGGTGACAGGGTACAGGGTGACACAGGTATAACAGGGTGACACAAGTACAGGGTGACACAAGAGGTCAGGGTGACAAATGTACAGGGTGACACAGAGACAAGAACAGGGTGACACAGGGGTGACACAGGTACAAGGTGACACAGGGGTGAGGGTGACACAGGTACAGGGTGACACAGGTAGGGTGACACAAGAGGGTCAGGGTGACAAATGAACAGGGTGACAGGTACAGGGTGACACAAGTACAGGGTGACAGGAGGGTGACACAGGTACAGGGTGACACAGGTACAGGGTGACAGGTACAGGGTACAGGGGTGACAAATGAACAGGGTGACACAGATACAGGGTGACACAGGTACAGGGTGACACAGGTGACACAGGGTGACACACAGGGTACAGGGTGACACAGGTACAGGGTGACACAGGGTGACACAAGGGTAACACAAGAGGTCAGGGTGACAAATAGGTACAGGTGGTGACACAAGTACAGGGTAACACAGGACAAATGAACAGGGTGACACACGTACAGGTGACACAGGTACAGGTGTGACACAAGTACAGGTGACACAAGAGGTCAGGGTGACAAATGAACAGGGTGACACACGTACAGGGTGACACAGGTACAGGGGTGACACAGGTACAGGGTGACACAGGTACAGGGTGACACAAGAGGGTCAGGGTGACAAATGAACAGGGTGACACAGGTACAGGGCGACACAAGGTACAGGGTGACACAGTACAGGTACAGGGTGACACAGGGTCAGGGGTGACAAATGAACAGGGTGACACAGATACAGGGTGACACAGGTACAGGTACAGGGTGACAGGTACAGGGTGACACAGGTACAGGGTGACACAGGTGACACAGGGTGACACAGGTACAGGGGTACAGGATGACACAAGAGGGTCAGGGGTGACAAATGAACAGGGTGACACAGGTACAGGGTGACACAAGTACAGGGTGACACAAGAGGGTCAGTGGTGACAGGTACAGGTGACACAGGTACAGGGGTGACACAGGTACAGGGTGACACACAAATGAACAGGGTGACACAGATACAGGGTGACAGGGTGACACAGGTACAGGGTGACACAGGTACAGGGGTGACACAAGAGGGTCAGGGTGACAAATGAACAGGGTGACACAGATACAGGGTGACACAGGTACAGGGTGACACAGATACAGGGTGACACAGGTACAGGGTGACACAGGTACAGGGGTGACACAAGTATAGGGTAACACAAGAGGGTCAGGGTGACAAATAGGGTGACACACACAGGGTACACAGGTACAGGGTGACACAAGTACAGGGTAACACAAGAGGGTCAGGGTGACAAATGAACAGGGTGACACACGCAGGGGTAACACAGGTACAGGGTGACACAGGTACAGGGTGACACAAGTACAGGGTAACACAAGAGGGTCAGGGTGACAAATGAACAGGGTGACACACGTACAGGGTGACACAGGTACAGGGTGACACAAGTACAGGGTAACACAAGAGGGTCAGGGTGACAAATGAACAGGGTGACACACGTACAGGGTGACACAGGTACAGGGGTGGTACAGGTACAGGGTGACACAGGTACAGGGTGACACAAGAGGGTCAGGTGACAAATGAACAGGGTGACACAGGTACAGGGTGTGACACAGGTACAGGGTGACACAGGGTACAGGTGAGGGTGACACGTACAGGGTGACACAGGTACAGGGTACAGGGTGGTACAGGGTGACACAAGAGGTCAGGTGACAAATGTACAGGGGAGTACAGGGTGACACAAGAGGTCAAGGGTGACAAATGAACAGGGTGACACAGGTACAGGGTGACACAAGAGATGGTACAGGTGACACAAGAGGTACAGGGTGACACAGGTACAGGGTGACACAAGAGATGGTACAGGGTGACACAAGAGGTGGGGGTGACACAAGAGATGGTACAGGGTGACACAAGAGGTACAGGGTGACAAGAGATGGTACAGGGTGACACAAGAGGTACAGGGTGACACAAGAGATGGTACAGGGTGACACAAGAGGTACAATAGGGTGACATAACAAGAACGGTGTGGGGGGGGGTTTGAAGGGCGCTCCAAATATCTTGACCTTTGCAGCGTCACAAACAAGACTGACACACTCTTTCTGTCAGTCTTAGTCTTACGTCACAGTCTTAGTCTTACGTCACAGTCTTCGTCTTACGTCACAGTCTTAATCTTACGTCACAGTCTAAGTCTTAGTCTTACGTCACAGTCTTTGACTTACGTCATAGTTTTTGTCTTACGTCACAGTCTTATTATTACGTCACATTCAAGCAGGGTTACGTCACAGTCTTTGTCTTACGTTGAAAGGTTATAGTCACAGTCTTACGTCACTATAGTCACACGTCACTATAGTCACAGTCTTACGTCACGGTACGTCTAGTCATGTCACTTATAAGTCTTACGTCACAGTGAAAGGTTATAGTCACAGTCTTACGTCACAGTGAAAGGTTATAGTCACAGTCTTACGTCACAGACGTCACAGTGAAGGTTATAGTCACAGTCTTACGTCACAGTGAAGGTTATAGTCACGGTCTTACGTCACAGTGAAAGGTTATAGTCACAGTCTTACGTCACAGTGAAAGGTTATAGTCACAGTCTTACGTCACAGTGAAAGGTTATAGTCACAGTCTTACGTCACAGTGAAAGGTTATAGTCACAGCCTTACGTCACAGTGAAAGGTTATAGTCACAGTCTTACGTCACAGTGAAAGGTTATAGTCACAGTCTTACGTCACAGTGAAAGGTTATAGTCACAGTCTTACGTCACAGTGAAAGGTTATAGTCACAGTCTTACGTCACAGTGAAAGGTTATAGTCACAGTCTTACGTCACAGTGAAAGGTTAGTGTCAGAGGTTACAGTGGGAAGTTGCAGTGGAAAGTTACAAAGGAAAGTTACAATGGGAGGTTACAAAGAGGTTACAATGGGAGGTTACAAAGAGGTTACAATGAGAGGTTACAATGGGAGGTTACAATGGGAGGTTACAAAGAGGTTACAATAGGAGGTTACAATGGGAGGTTACAATGAGACGTTATAATGAGTTTACAATGGGAGGTTACAATGGGAGGTTACAAAGAGGTTACAATGGGAGGTTACAATGAGACGTTACAATGAAAGTTTACAAAGAGGTTACAATGAGAGGTTACAATGGGAGGTCACAATGGGAGGTTACAATGAGAGGTTACACTGGGAGGTCACAATGAGAGGTTACAATGGGAGGTTACAATGGGAGGTTACAATGGGAGGTTATTTTTTACAGAGGTGATGAAGTGTGTCAGTCACCAGGTAAACACACACAACACCAACACGTCACACAGATGTTCAAGAGATGAGAATAATGCAATCCAGACAAACGTGTTAGTCGCATACACAAGATACAAAAACACACACGCGTACACACGTTGGTATACACATACACACAAAAGTACACGTGTGTCGGTACTTATACCTGAGCTGGCGTCCATCACTCACCTGGAAAGAAAAGAAAGAATTTTTTTTAATTAAACACATAACATTATTTTGTCCATTGTTAAATTTTACATTATTTTGGACGAGGTTATATCTAACATAATTTGGGAGTGGTTAAATCTAGAGTTGTTTCTGAAGTGGTTAAATCTAACATTACTTTCGACATGGTTAAATCTATATACTTGGGAAACAAATTAAGATAAATCCAATCTATGGGTGTTTTGATCCTGATAAAATATACGTATAATTGATTCTACAAACAAATTCCAATATATCTGTCCAGGAAATGTTTACATGTAATAAAGATCAACAAGTTTACGAACGAAAGAAAATGTCGTGGTACAGTATTACTCTTTGTTATGATGGCGTGAGAAAAGTTTTAAAAAGGTAATTAACCGCTCAAATATAATCACTTGTAAGAGAGGTTTACCCTTAAGAATATTTCTACCTTATGTGATCAAAATAAATTAGATACACATATATGTATAACAATTTACAGCCTAAACGTACATTTTTACTCCAGTAGCTCTTGTTACATATTTTCTCGAACCTAACAACAATATACATTTAACTATTTGTTCATTTTACCGCACATACTTCGCCTTGAATGATTGCCCAGTGAAAGTGAATAAAAAACACCAATATGTCTCCTGTAATAACACTCACAGCGACCTTGGCGAGGTGCTCATAGAATGAACCACAATCCTGCGCCTTGAATGATTTGAAAGTTCACCAATATAATTCCTTGGCGACGCATCCGCACGCACGCACGCACGCACACACACAATTAGTTAACATTTATTAGCGAGGTCTGAGTTTCACTTCACTGAGGTCACATGAAGTCTATTCCTCGTAAGTGAAGGAGAGGGAAGGCAGGTAACTGGCTGACTTAAATCTTCAACAATCTTAGATCTTAAGTAACGAGAAATATTCATGGTGGGAACCTTTGAGGACCGGGATCTGGGTCAGTGTTCATGCATAATAACACGCCACGCCAATTCGCCAATTTTTTCTTTTACGAGCGATCGGTATTATTCTTGAAGCTGTGCACCTGAAACACTACGCTGAGAGGCCGCGTTCACTGAGGCTGTATGAGGCCGCGTTGACATGAGGCTGTATGAGGCCGCGTTGACATGAGGCTGTGTGAGGCCGTATTTACACGAGGCTGTACCGTACAGTAAACAAAAATACGAACACCATTTTTAAATTCACCTGGAAATAAAAAAAAAGTGCTAGGAACGGTTCACCAAACGACCATTTATCAATACCGCTATAACTTATGAGCAACAGCTGAACTGGTAATGTTATGTTATGTTAAATTGAATTAAATTGAGTAACACAAGGTTAGGTTAGGTTGGGTTGGGTTAGGTTAGGTTAGGTTAGGTT
This sequence comes from Homarus americanus, assembly GCF_018991925.1. Lineage (NCBI taxonomy): Eukaryota > Metazoa > Arthropoda > Malacostraca > Decapoda > Nephropidae > Homarus > Homarus americanus. The sequence goes on along the minus strand of NW_024744357.1, from coordinate 1,980,341 downwards.
GGGTTAGGTTTAGCTACGCCAGTGGGAAATGTTCTCCATCAAAACAACCTCTCTCTCTCTCTCTCTCTCTCTCTCTCTCACACAGGAAGAAGGGCAAATAACTATTGAATATCAGCCAGTCAACCAAATCCATATTTATGACCGGACTAGACCGACCCCTCGCTGTCCACCTCTCGCGTTATACATCCTGGGCTCAAGCTAGGCTCACTCTTGACTCACGGGCACACTTTTGGCTCACCCCTGGTTTAATCTTGGCTCACTGGCTCATCCTTGGCTTATTTTCGGCTCACTCACACAACCTTGGCTCACTCTCGGCTCACTCACACAATCTTAGCTCACTCTCGGCTCACGCACACAATCTTGGCTCACTCTTGGTTCACTGATACACTCTTGGCTCATTCTCAGGTCACTAACTCACCCTTGGCTCACTCTCGCTCACTGACACAATCTTAGCTCACCTCGGCTCACTGACATCCTTGGATTAGTCTTGGCTCACTCTTGGTTCACTGAATCACCCTTGGCTCACTCTCGGCTCACTGACACACTTTATAGGTTCAGTGGTTCACCCTTGGCTCACTGACTCACCCTTGGGTCACTCTCGGCTCACTGACACACTTCATTGGTTCAGTGGCTCACTCTTGGCTCACTCTTGGCTCACCCTTGGCTCACTTTCAGCTCACTGACACTTTATTGGTTCAGTGGCTCACCCTTGGCTTATTTGATCACACTAGTCTCACTCTTGGCGGATCACCAAAATCAACCAATCACAAGCAACTCGGATTACAAGAATTAACCAATCACAAGCAACTAAGACTACAAGAATCAACCAATCAGACACAAGATACAATAATCACAGCTCAGAATCAACGGGAGGGCGAGAAGTGTGTGTGTGTGTGTGTGTGTGTGTTGCCAGACGACCTTAGTCACTGATCAGGTTTGTGGTCATTCTGAATAATATCTTCCGTAAGTCAGCAAAGAATACACCCGCCACTTGTCCGGGCAGACTGATAAACACTGGACAAAATTCGACTATAATTGTGTCCAGTATAAGATTAATGGTGATATTTTTATTCTTCTTTTATTTTATTAATTAGGAGAATAGTGGAGATCTGAACATGACAACGGTTTACAGTTATCTTTTGAGAATTCGAGTCTCATGTTAAAAGGAAGGCGAGAATGGTGACTTATATACTTTATTTATATGATACGTTTTCCTTTTCAGAAATACAATAAAATAAATTCGCCAACATGTTCCAGCTAATATATGACAAGTAAAGAAAAAAATAAACGTACAGTCTTAATTCGTTGCGTTATGTGTTGTTGGGAGGAGAATAGTGTAGCGAGTTCAGCCGTTGACGACCGCCCACCAGCCCGCTCAACACTTGGCACACCCGCCAAAAATCTAAACCAGATTTTCTCAAAGATTCGTACGTTAAAGTTTTTATTTTCTTACCTTAACTGAGGATGAATGAAAACATCTTGTTACGATAAAGTCTCAAGTGCAATCCTGACGTCATTTAAGCCTCTATTTCTTACTGCATCTAACTTTACGTACACCAGTTACCAATTGATATTGATATTGTCAGTTTACGGTGGAGGAAGATTCTTAACGCTGGAATCTTTGAGCCCGTGGAGGTTTTTTCCGCTCATCGCATCCAGACCTTCCCGGGGTGAACGACTATGACCTCTATCACTTGGTAAACTTCCACACGTTAACATTTGGAGGCGTTGGGACGTGTTGAACGTGAGGTGAGGGAGGTGTGAGGATTGGAGGGTCACTTAACACCTCACACTGCCTCACAACACACCTCACACTGCCTCACAACACACCTCACACTGCCTCACAACACACCTCACATATTAGAGGGAAGAGAGGAGGGGGAAGAGGAAGGGAAGGTGAGAAGGAGGGGAGGAGGGGAGGAGGGGAAGAGGGGGAGAAAGGGGAGGGGATGAGGAGGGAAGGAAGAGCGGGGAGGAGGGAAGGGGGGAGGTCATCCGATGTTCCCTGCCAAGTTTCAAGTAAATCCATCAAAAATCCCCCTACTCTACCACCTCCTTCGCCTCCTCCTCGCCCACCTCCTTCGCCTCGTCCTCCTCCTCCTCCTCCTCTGCACTGAAGTATCCATAACTCTCAGTAGTCAGTAGCAGAGTGTACTGGTGACTGAATTAATCTTATATCAATCAGGTTATAACAGTACGAGTATAGTATATATCATGATGGCTGTATTATCCTTGTTAACTCTCTCCACACACACACACACACACACACACACACACACACACACACACACACACACCCATGTACGTATCTTCCAGCCTTAGTTTAATAAATATTGGCCCAGGAAGGTAAGTCTGGCACCTGCAATTGTCTTACTGTGGTGCCGCTGTGGAAATAAGGTGCCACATTCACCTAACTGTGGCACCCTTCCTGAAGATTAGACACCCTGTTTCACCTAATGATTTAAACCTAATTTTACTTTACTTTACCTAACCTAACCTAACCTAACCTAACTTTACCTAACCGAACCTAACCTGACCTGACCTAACCTAACCTGACCTGACCTAACCTAATCTAATCTAATCTAACCTAACCTAACTTTACCTAACCGAACCTAACCTAACCTGACCTGACCTGACCTAATCTAATCTAATCTAATCTAATCTAACCTAACCTAACCTAACCTAAAACACCCCACAATTACCTAACCGTGGCTGCTGTATTTCTGTGGTATTACTATGGGTACGAGCGCCATAGGTTACCACAGAAATAAAATACCCACTTCTTACATATACCATATTGTGAGGGTACTTTTTTGGTACTAACTGTGGGTATTAGAGCGTCGTACCCACACCCTACCCAGAGAGAAATATCCCTCTAGCCACAGTTTGTAAAGATAGAGGATAGTTTAGAGAGGAAGATAAACCCGAGGGAAATATTACCTTTCAATACGAGGTGAGAAGGATGAAAATTCTACAACAGACTTTAAATTATGTGGAAGTAGGAGCTCACGTGGCCAGCCCTAATATTGTTCACGCCTGGGGAGGGGTGGAGGGGAAGGGGGAGAGGGGAGGGGTTAGTCTCACATCTTCAGTCCACGGTAAGGTTTGGTAGAGAGAAAGAAGGGTGGGGTGATGGGGGTAGTTAGGAGGACCCAACAGGAAAACCTTTGAAAACTGATCTTTAAAGTTAAATGAGACAGTTAAATGCGTTCTTTCGACTTCAATTATAAAGAAACTCACCTTACTAACTTCTCAGAATCCATTTTTGTGCCGTAGCTTAAATGACAGATTTGATCGAGCACTTTCAGTTAGGAGGAAAAATTGAGCTTACAAACTTCTGAGAATTTATTTTTATGTCGTAAATCGCAGTAAGACAGAGAGATGCGTTCTTTTAATTTCATTTAGGAGGAAAATTGAGCTTACGAACCTCTGAGAATTGGAGTCAATGAGAGGTAAACAATAAAGCAGAGCCGCGGCCACCAGCTGACGCATTCTTGGTGTGTGTGGCCAATAACAGGCGGCCACACTCCTCTCATTATACCCACACCTCTCCCGCCAATAAAACATAGGAATTTAATTTCGGATTTCACGGCCCTGGTGCAACTTGAATATAATGTGGCGAGTGGCAAGGGCGAGCTGGTTACAGGTTAAACTTCACCTGAAACTTTACCCCTAACTGCAGATGTGAGGACGTATCCAAGAGACTCACACAAGTTAAGACACCAAGGTGGATTCTTAAAGGTTTCGTGTGTTAAACTTTACCTCTACTTGGAGATGTGAGTAAGCATCTAACTCACTTACGCGACGATATAAAGTTGGGTTCTCTCACGGGTCCGTATACGTGTGTGGGGAATGGCCCGACTGTCTCACGTAAAAGTTATGATGCAAAAATAGATTCTCTAAGGTTCACAGGTTTAACTACCATTGAGAGGTGAGAAATGCACTTAACTGTCTCGTTCGAACTACAGTACAAATATATTTCACGAAACAGCATCGATAAGCACTGATATTACCTCAATCCGTTCACTTATGTTTACTGTATATGGTTGCGAAGAGATATATCACCTGAGGATTACACAACCCAGCTACCTGAAGTTGTTAGATTAGATTAGATCAGGCTAAGTTAGCAATGGTTAGGTTAGGTTAGGTTAAGTTAAGTTAGGATAGCAATAGGGTAGTTAATCTTACGGATAAATAAGTTGTGAGGTAAATATTCAAGTGATCTCAAATACTGCACACGTACGAGTCTTTGAGAACCAGAACATGTACCAGAGTGTGAGAGAGGAGGTCGCTTACACCAACACACCGTGCACGACGACCACTGGCCTCTCACGTACACAAGTCATAAAGTGGGTTTTTTTCCGTCTGACCGTCTCTTTACAGGCATCATGGCGCCTTATGCACAGGAGACGAGAAAAATGTTGTTATATAGCGCGACTCTGTGTAGGAATGTAGACAGAGAGGTCGCTTAAACACCATGTATTTGAAGCGATTTAACGTCCAGTCATGACCATAGAAAATTGGTGAGTGCTATGGAGACTATAAATCCTTGTGTAATTCACCTGATGATTAAACACCCTAATGCAAATCAAACCTAACCTAACCTCCCACCCACCCACCCGTGTGGCGTTAAGATGGTACTTTAGATTATGTTATACGTGTATTATCTTAGGTTAGGTTAGGTTAGGTTAGGTCAGGTCAGGTTAGGTCAGGTTAGGTCAGGTCAGGTCAGGTTAGGGTGTTGAACCATCAGATAAAATAAGTAGGGGATCCATAAGCAACTACCGTACCTGTATTCCCCTCCACACACCTCTACTGTAATGTTCCCGTAGCCGGAATTAATAACAATACTCTATCATACAATGCAGTTCTTAAAGAGACAGAAGCGAGAGATCGTTTACACACACACAAAAAAAAAACATTAATAAGATATACGTCCACAAAAAACGTAAATTATCCCCCATCACCATCCCTCACACTACACCATTTTCATCTCACGATATTAACAAAAAAATAAGATCAGTGGCAAGAAACTCACATATCTAGGTCGTGATTTTTCTCATTATTAGTGTAAGGAGATGATATTTCTATAGACGGAGAGGCCATTGGTGATAGAAAATGGAAGGGATTCATCAAGGGGGAGACTCAGCTAATGACGCCGAGACTCGATTAATGGAAATCTTCAATCCGAGGTGAGAGTCCTTGTAATGGTGAGTCTGATTGCAATAGTTTCATCAAACGTTTGGGGGAGGTAGAACAGCAAAGCCAAGCCATTCTCACTCTCCCTTACGACTCTCACTTTCACCTCACACACTCTTTTTCCCTCACACTTTCATTCTGTACTTTTGACTATTCCCGTCACTCTCCCACCCACCCTCACTCTCCCACCCACTGTATGATTAATTCACGTGCTGTCTACAATAATACAACACAATACAACAGTACAGGGAGAATATTTATCCACGAGAGGTTCTATTGTATGGATAATGGGAGTTTTTTTTTTGGGTGTGGCCTACAATAATGCAATACAGTTCTATACAATACAATAGTTAAGTGAAAAGATTTATCTACGAGGGCCCATACTGTAGCTCAGGTAATGTACGATTCATCCAGGTATTGCCTACAATAATACAACACAAAAGACACCAGATAATGTATGATTTATCCATATACTTCCTACAATATACAACACAATACAGTGGTTAAGAGACACCAAGACTAAAAACACAGAGAGAGAGAGAGAGAGAGAGAGAGAGAGAGAGAGAGAGAGTGTGTGTGTGTGTGTGGCGGGGAGAAGGGATTAGGTCAGTGTCTGGGTGTATCTGGGGTGAGGGGTAGTGAGTGAGACCGTATGAGAAGGCTTATTACCTGATACCTGGGTGATACCTGATACCACCACCACAACTATTCCACCACCACCACCACCACCACCACCTCTACTATACTACCAGCATCACCACAACTACCACAACTCCACCACATCATCAGCATCACCACAACTTCTCCACCACCACCACAACTACCACACCACCACCACCACCTCTACCACACTACCAGCATCACCACAACTACTCAACCACTAGTACAATATCTTTACCACCAATATCATCACTCCTCCAGCATTACCACATCACACTACCACCACTTCACACCACCACCACAACTACCACACCATCACCACTACCACATCACACCACCAACACCACTTTTAGAAGAAGCAGTTAGTAGTAAATTCAGCAACAAGATTTCGATGACCATTAATACGGCACTGAAGACGCAGCAGCAGCCGGTGGAGGGGTGGAGGAAGGGTTGAAGAAGCGTTCAATACCTCAACACTAATGTAGCCAGAGGGAGTTAACGATAAGTTTAGGTCAAGGCCGTCCGGTGTAAAACTTTTAGTGGTCCCCCCCCCCAGCCAGCGAGGAGCACAACCCCCTCTCCATGACATTTACACACACACACACACAGACACACACCTACCCATCGACCCACACGCCCATCCGCCCACCACCCACACCTGTCTTGAAGGTTACATCGACCTAATCTTCCCCCCCAGTTGGTGGTTTGAGAACTCGTTTAGTCTCTCATCACCCCTGCAGTACTGGGACGCCATCTGTAGTATTTTATTTAGCTAACACAAGAGAGAGGAGCCCCGTACACAAGGGGTTAAAACTATGATATAAATTTGGTTGTCAGAGTGGCTCATAGTGAACAATAATAACAGCAGCAACAACAGAACACTTGGCAGATTTAATCAACAAAAGTCAAGTTTACACGATTTTTATTTTATTTAGTTTTCAACAAATCGCTCCAAAATTGACCAGGTGTTGCCACGACAATAAGGTTTATCGACATTAAAGAAAATTATGGGATTCTGGTGCGTCAAAGAAAACGTTGATATTAGAGAGTCTCAAGCGGTGACTACAGTAATCTGCAGTAACAGTGTCACTAGAGGCACCGTGCCCTGGTTACGGTTCGCAGGCAGGGTTTGCATACACTCGGTTGATGTTTTAATAGTTAAGTCTTTAGTTAGTTTATTGATGATTAGGAGGCTACGTCGTCAACCTCTCGTGGGGGACTGTGTGCCTTCTGCTTCCCATTTGAGAACATTTCAGAACGAGTGGTAGTGTTTGTACCTGTCTTAAGAATAATAGTTATGTACTGTGTATACTAGGCGGAATAACCTGATGATGACTGATCCTGCAGCCTGTGACGGCCAGCAGATCACGAGTCAGCACAGCCTGGTTGATCTCTGCCACCCCCAACAGGTCAAAGGTCATAGAAGCAGTTAACATTAAGCCAGAGGTCAAATGGCTGTAGAGGATCACATCATACATGGCGCCTTTGCTCCCTGCTCGTTTCGTCATGGTAACGCACATGACCTGTACACATGACCTGTACACACGACCAGCATACTAGCACCTGTACACACGACCCGTACACACGACCTGCATATTAGCACCTGTACACACTACCTGTATACTAGCACCTGTACACACCAACACCTGTAGGACTTCAACACCAACTAATCATCTCTTTGTTTGTGAAGCCTTCTGGGTAACCTAGCTGGTGTCAGTGGTGGTGTTAGGTGGTGTCAGTGATGGTGTTAGGTGGTGTCAGTGATGGTGTTAGGTGGTGTCAGTGGTGGTGTTAGGTAGTGTCAGTGATGGTGTTAAGTGGTGTCAGTGATGGTGTTAGGTGGTGTCAGTGGTGGTGTTAGGTAGTGTCAGTGATGGTGTTAGGTGGTGTCATTGATGGTGTTAGAGGGGGGCGTGAGGAGGGCATTGTGGAGATGGTAGTGGTGGTGGTAATGGAAGAAGAGGAGGAGGAGGAGGAGGAGGAGGAGGAGGAAGACCACTTTAAGACGTTGTACTCGTAAGTGGTGTATATGGTGCCGTGGGGGTGTAAGGGGGGGTGGGGTAGTGTAAGTGGTAGTAGTCAAACTCATGCACTCCTAATGGGTAAGCAAGCAAAGAAGATGTACGGGGTTGTGGGCAGACAGTGGGTGGTGTAGGTGGTGGTGGTGGTGGTGGGCGGTGGTGGTGTAGGTGTGGTGGTGGTGAAAGTGGTGGTGGGTGTAGGTGGTGGTGTAGGCGGTGTAGGGTGGTGGTGTAGGTGGTGGTGGTGGTGTAGGTGGTGGTGTAGGTGGTGGTGGGGCGGTGGTGGTGCAGGTGGTGGTGGTGTAGGCGAGGTGGTGGGTGGTGTGGTGGGTGATGGTGTAGGTGGGTGGTGTGGTGGTGGTGGTGGTGGTGTAGGTGGTGGTGGTGTAGGTGGTGTGTAGGTGGTGGTGGTGTAGGTGGTGGTGTAGGTGGTGGTAGCAGGTGGTGCAGGCAGAGCTATACAATCCTAAGATAGTGCCAGTCGAGCCGCCAGGTTGTCGCAGGTACCCGTGTGTGTGTGTGTGTGTGTGTGTGTGTGTGAAGGAGAAGCCTCTACCTAAATACCCACACAAGAGTTGATAAATGTCGGGCCATACATACTATTGTGGCCAATACGGGCCACCTAAGGCCACTCACAATCAGTCAGAACTTACGAGGGCCACAGGACGACAACCATGGGGCCACCCTGGACCACTAAAGCACACACGGGGGCCACCCTGGACCACTCAAGCACACACGGGGGCCACCCTGGACCACTCAAGCACACACGGGGGCCACCCTGGACCACTCAAGCACACACGGGGCCACCCTGGACCACTACACACACACGGGGCCACCCTGACCACTAAGCACACACGGGGCCACTCCCTGACCACTCAAGCACTCCACGGGGGCCACCCTGACCACTCAAGAACACACGGGGGCCACCCCTGACCACTCAAGCACACGCGAGGCCACACTGGACCACTCAAGCACACACGGGGGGCCACCCCTGGCTCATTAGCACACACGGGGGCCACCCCTGACCACTAGCACACACACGGGGGGCACCCTGACCACTCAGCACACACGGGGCACTCCTGACCACTAAAGCACACACGGGGGGCACCCTGACCACTAAAGGACACACGGGGCCACCCTGACCACTGAAGACACAACACGGGGGGGGCACCCTGGACCTCTAAAGCACACACGGAGGCACTTGACCACCTACACACGCGAGGCCACACTGACCACTGAAGATGACACGGGGGCAACTTGGACCCTAGCACACACGGGGGCCACCCTGGACCACTAAAGCACACACGGGGGCCACCCTGGACCACTAAAGCACACACGGGGGCCATCCAGTTGGCTAAGGGTGTACCAACGAGCATGAGAGCTTTGGGCCTTCTTCCTTCCTTCCTCTTCTCTATCTACATTATATTTATATAAAAAAATAGAAAATGTTCCATTGGTAAGATTGTGTAAGTACTGTGAGCCAGTGAGCCATATTTGTATGGGTCATTAGGGTGAGACTATGACGAGGAAGTACTTGAGCCTCGCCCTTAAGTTCTAATGAGGTTTTTTTTATACCTACTTGACCTGGCGCGACCTTCCCTTCACCTGATTATTATTATTATTATTAGTCCAGTCTAAATAATAAAGATTTTGTTCAGCTTCCATTTTATGTCGGTCAAACACGATATAAGAAGTAACACACACACACACACACACACACACACACACACACACACACACACACACACACACACACACACACACACACACACACACACACACACACACACACACACACACACACACACACACACACACACACACACACACACACACACACACACACACACACACACACACACACACACACACACACACACACACACACACACACACACACACACACACACACACACACACACACACACACACACACACACACACACACACACACACACACACACACACACACACACACACACACACACACACACACACACACACACACACACACACACACACACACACACACACACACACACACACACACACACACACACACACACACACACACACACACACACACACACACACACACACACACACACACACACACACACACACACACACACACACACACACACACACACACACACACACACACACACACACACACACACACACACACACACACACACACACACACACACACACACACACACACACACACACACACACACACACGAAAATGATCTGAAATCCGCCCACTTTTGTTGACTTGGTACAGGTCAGAGGTTAAGCTCTAGATTTATTGCGAATTTGTTGTTGTTGTTAACTTGTTATCAATATTACCATCACAAAAGATTACGTTCCGTGACAAATGCACCCCTGACTACGTGACAAATATACCCCCTATCCTTGACAAATAAACCACCCTTCCCCATGAAAAATATACCCCCCTTGCTCTGTGAAAGATTTACCCCCTACACAGTGAGAAATGTACCCCCTTCCCGTGACAAGTATACCCCGCATCCCCGTGACAAGAATACCCCTTTACCCCGTGAAAAATGTAACCCTTTCCCCCTATAAAAGATTTACCCTCTGCAGAGTCTACACAGTGAGGTTCGTACCCCAGGTGCGGTGAGTACAGCAGGTGGGAGGTGGTCAGTACAGCAGGTGGGAGGTGGTCAGTACAGCAGGTGGGAGGTGGTCAGTACAGCAGGCGAGGCAGCAATAAAATAACACCATTAAACGAGCTGAGGCCAATAAAGACGTGGGACTTAACCAATAAACTTAACAAATTATTACTTTTATTTATTACTCGTGTTGACTCTTAATTTTGACCTGTATTATTATCTACAATGCGTGTGTGGCTCTTCCTATGACGTCGATCACGCCATGGTGTGCAAGAAAGGGGGCTTCATATGCATGAGGCATGACGAAGTAAGGGATCTCACAGCAAATATGTTGAAGGAAATCTATCGTGATGTCAGGGTAGAACCGACCCTCCTTCCATTGGACGGTGAGAATTTCCAACATAGGACTTCAAACACATCCAACGAAGCCCGTGTTGATGTCAGTGCTCGAGGATTCTGGACGCGGTGACAGCGAGCCTTCTTCGACATCAAGATTTTTTATCCCATGGCCGCATGTCACCGTAACTTAGTTCTCGCTGCTGCACACAGGAGGAACGAGAACGACAAGATAAGGGCATAAGGGGAGAGAATTCAAAACGTTGATCAAGGCAGCTTCACTCCTCTGGTGTTCACAACCTTTCACGGAGGTGCTATCCGAACAGAAGCAGCAGCCCAGAAGTTATGTTACAGCCTGGATGAGATGTCGACTGTCCTTCTCTCTCCTTAGGTCTGCTTTGCTTTGCGACAACAGTCGCAAATATTGACAATGAAGCAACAGTCACTAAAAGCCGCATAGATCTGCGGCTCAACTAACTCAACACAGCTAGGATAGCTACTTATGTATTAGGATATTTAATAGTGGTGAAGGTGTGGCTATTGTAGTAGGGAGGACCAGCAGATCACACACCACCAGCGGGCGTCTCTGACTCATTTACTGCCGAGGGCACTATCTAATGAAATACCTTATTATTATTATTATTATTAAGTTTATTAAGATGAGTTGAACATTAAGTACCACAATTTATTTCACATAATTAAATACCCGAACACTGCCTGGAGGGGTTAGGTTAGAGTGTTCAGTCATCACGAGCTGGGTGGAGGGGGGGGGGGTAATATTCAGGTGATATCAATTACTATAATCCTCGCTAAATAATTTCTTTATCTTACCTGCACAATTTAACTCACGAATCTGTACACTGAGTAAATATGAACAATTAATTATTAAAAAAAAAATTATGACAAGACAAGATGGCTATGTTCTTTAAACCAATGAGAGACCACCATACCTCTACCCAGTGTCACTATGGACCAATGAGAGACCACCATACCTCTACCCAGTGTCACTATGGACCAATGAGAGACCACCATACCTCTACCCAGTGTCACTATGGACCAATGAGAGACCACCATACCTCTACCCCGCGTCACTATGGACCAATGAGAGACCACCATACCTCTACCCAGTGTCACTATGGACCAATGAGAGACCACCATACCTCTACCCCGCGTCACTATGGACCAATGAGAGACCACCATACCTCTACCCAGCGTCACTATGGACCAATGAGAGACCACCATACCTCTACCCAGTGTCACTATGGACCAATGAGAGACCACCATACCTCTACCCCGCGTCACTATGGACCAATGAGAGACCACCATACCTCTACCCAGTGTCACTATGGACCAATGAGACCACCATACCTCTACCCAGAGTCACCACCCATACCTCTACCCAGTGTCACTATGGACCAATGAGAGACCACCATACCTCTACCCCGTGTCACTATGGACCAATGAGAGACCTATACCTCTACCCAGTGTCACTATGGACCAATGAGATACCACCATACCTCTACCCCGCGTCACTATGGACCAATGAGAGACCACCATACCTCTACCCAGTGTCACTATGGACCAATGAGATACCACCATACCTCTACCCAGTGTCACTATGGACCAATGAGAGACCACCATACCTCTACCCAGTGTCACTATGGACCAATGAGAGACCACCATACCTCTACCCCGTGTCACTATGGACCAATGAGAGACCACCATACCTCTACCCAGTGTCACTATGGACCAATGAGATACCACCATACCTCTACCCAGTGTCACTATGGACCAATGAGATACCACCATAACTTTACTTCTTGTGTAAATTATTGTAATTTTTTGAGATCAGACTAAAAGCATGAGAAAGGATGAATGTATAAAGGACAAAAGTAACACACACACACACACGGGACCTCTCTCTTTGTCATATAGTTCTTATATGGTCATCAATCATCGTGTTGTCACGGCTGAGAAAGACATGTGACAAAAAAGAGTAAGTTACAGATCCATCACTCGCCACAGTTTGAAAATATCTTCAGTAAATATAACGTTTAATGTTGTTAAAATTTCTTTTCTTTTTTTTACGAGGAATAGCCCACCCGGGCACAGGTCATCGACACACAAATGGGCCTGGGGGGCGAAAAAATAAGAGTTAAAAGAAATTAAAAATAGAAAATAAAAAGATTATATTAATCTACACCACGAAGATGCCGGAAAACCATCTTTTTTGAAGTGAGACAGATTGTATGAGTATGGAAACACAGAAGACAGAGCATTCCACAGTTTGGCTGTGTGAGGAAAGGAGGATGTACTATAACGGGTTATTCTAGTGTGATCGACAGCCACAGAGAAACGGTGGGCACCGCGGGCAAGACGAGTGTTACGAGCCTTGCCGGCGGTACACAAGATGCGAAATCCATCGAACATTGCCCGTTAAAGTACCTATAAAAGAGAGAGAGTGAAGCAACATTATGGCGAAGAGAAAGGGAGGAGCCACCCCAGATATGAGAGCAGTATTCCAAGTTAGGACGAATGAATCCCTTATAAACTTGAAGCAACTGATCGGGAGTGAAGTAGCTACAGCATCTGTACAGCATTCCCAGCTTTCGGGAGGCAGCTTTAGCAATGTTGTGGATGTGTGGCTTCCATGACATATTAGAGGAAATGGTGAGGCCCAGCATATCTATTTTATAATTTGGCAGAATGATTGCATCCTGAAATGTAATTGGTGGGACATCATCTAATTTGGAAAGTGTAATTGGTAAATACTGCATTTTACTACTAATGAATTTAACCAAGTTTCTACCTCCCCAATCGGAGATGCTGCACAGATCCGCATTGATAGATGAAATGATATCAGCTCTAGAAACAGATCTAGTTTGAGAATTAGGGGGAAGGAAAAATGTGAAGAAGAGTGAAGAGAAGAATCATCAGCGTAAGAATGGATAGAATTGGTCGTAGTGTGAAGTAAATTACTGATAAAAAGAAGGACGAGAGTTGGTGAATGAGCAGAACCCTGTGGGACACCACTACTGGTGGAGAAAGAACGAGAGACCGATCCCTCGACAACAACTGTCATGGATCAGTTCTCAAGGAAGCTAGAAATTAGAGAACAAAGTGGGGAGTGAAACCATAAGAGGTTTGCTTATATTTTGAAGAAATCTATTCTTGTAAAAAAAAATATCAGCTGATACTCTAGGCGGGAAAATAGAAGTCCAGTTCCCGCCAAAAATATCAGCTGATATTCTAGGTGGGAAAAAGTTGTACAGTTCCCGCCAAAAATATCACATGATATTCTTGGCGGGATAAAAAAAGGTCATTTCTCGATAAAATGTCAGCTGATGTAATTGGAGGGAAGGAATTATTTTATATAGAATTTTGCCACCACAGAAACGCCGTGCGGACACCCAACTCAAAACTCTCATCTGATAATGTGAATGACTCAACCAGCCAAGACATCTTTCTACCGCCATCCTAAAGTAACCACAAGCATCCTACCACCATTTAACTACTTCCCCACAACCAACCACCACCATCCTTTATCTACTTAACTTTCAACTCATTATTCTTTAACGACCACTCTCCCCCTCCCATCATCCCACACCACCACCCCATCATCCCACACCACCACCCCATCATCCCACACCACCACCCCCATCATCATCCCACACCACCACCCCATCCCACACCACCACCCCATCATCCCACACCACCACCCCATCATCCTACACCACCACCCCATCATCCTACACCACCACCCCATCATCCTACACCACCACCCCATCATCCCACACCACCAACCCATCATCCTACACCACCAACCCATCATCCTACACCACCAACCCATCATCCTACACCACCAACCCATCATCCTACACCACCAACCCATCATCCTACACCACCAACCCATCATCCTACACCACCACCCCATCATCCTACACCACCACCCCATCATTCTACACCACCACCCCATCATTCTACACCACCACCCCATCATTCTACACCACCACCCCATCATCCTACACCACCACCCCATCATTCTACACCACCACCCCATCATTCTACACCACCACCCCATCATTCTACACCACCACCCCATCATCCTACACCACCACCCCATCATCCTAGACCACCACCCCGTCATTAACGAGACCCCATCATACTAGCAAGGGTTGGTAAGCTATAATGTGATATTACTAAGAGGGTCATAAGAAAATCAGAAGTCTGCAATAGGCCGGTTGACCTGTGCATGGCAGCAGGTGTCCTCCAAGACCCACCTGACGAAGGGGTGTGAACATGATGGTACAGTGAAATGACTTTTAATAATGACGAGTGTTTTTCTTTCTTATTCTGGCTGCTTAGACGTTGTGTGTGTGTGTGTGTGTGTGTGTGTGTGTGTGTGTGTGTGTGTGTGTGTGTGGGAGCTCAGTATGTGAAATGGAAGTCTTTAACACACATACACACACACACACACACACACGGATACTCAACCTTACATTAAAGCCGACCCATCCTCGTATCTTGAAGGAGAAGAATATTAATTTGTGTATGTTTGGAGGGGCTTGTGTGTCCTGCACTTGAAGAGTTGCATCTTATATTACAAAGACGAAAAGACACATGTTTGGAGGTGCACCGTATGTTTGGAGGTGCACTGTATGTTTGGAGGTGCACCGTATGTTTGGAGGTGCACTGTATGTTTGGAGGTGCACTGTATGTTTGGAGGTGCACTGTATGTTTGGAGGTGCACTGGATGTTTGGAGGTGCACTGGAGGAGGTGCACCGTATGTTTGAGGTGCACTGTATGTTTGGAGGTGCACCGTATGTTTGGAGGTGCACTGTAGGGTTGGAGGTGCACCGTATGTTTGGAGGTGCACTAGTAGTTTGGAGGTGCACCGTATGTTTGGAGGTGCACTGATGTTTGGAGGTGCACTGGATGTTTGGAGGTGCACTGTATGTTTGGAGGCACTGGATGTTTGGAGGTGCACTGATGTTTGGAGGTGCACCGTATGTTGGAGGTGCACTGTATGTTTGGAGGTGCACTGTATGTTTGGAGGTGCACTGTATGTTTGGAGGTGCACTGATGTTTGGAGGTGCACTGTATGTTTGGAGGTGCACTGTATGTTTGGAGGTGCACTGTATGTTTGGAGGTGCACCGTATGTTTGGAGGTGCACTGTATGTTTGGAGGTGCACCGTATGTTTGGAGGTGCACTGTATGTTTGGAGGTGCACCGTATGTTTGGAGGTGCACTGTATGTTTGGAGGTGCACTGTATGTTTGGAGGTGCACTGTATGTTTGGAGGTGCACCGTATGTTTGGAGGTGCACTGTATGTTTGGAGGTGCACTGTATGTTTGGAGGTGCACGGTATGTTTGGAGGTGCACTGTATGTTTGGAGGTGCACTGGATGTTTGGAGGTGCACTGGATGTTGGAGGTGCACTGGATGTTTGGAGGTGCACTGTATGTTTGGAGGTGCACTGGATGTTTGGAGGTGCACTGTATGTTTGGAGGTGCACTGTATGTTTGGAGGTGCACGGTATGTTTGGAGGTGCACTGGATGTTTGGAGGAGCACTGGATGTTTGGAGGTGCACCGTATGTTTGGAGGTGCACTGATGTTTGGAGGTGCACTGTATGTTTGGAGGTGCACTGTATGTTTGGAGGTGCACGGTATGTTTGGAGGTGCACTGTATGTTTGGAGGTGCACGGTATGTTTGGAGGTGCACGTATGTTTGGAGGTACCTATGTTTGGAGGTGCACTGTATGTTTGGAGGTGCACTGTATGTTTGGAGGTGCACTGGATGTTTGGAGGTGCACTGTATGTTTGGAGGTGCACTGGATGTTTGGAGGTGCACTGTATGTTTGGAGGTGCACCGTATGTTTGGAGGTGTTATAGTGATGCTATGGTGTTATAGTGGTGTTATGGTGATGAGTTTCATTACAGGTAAAGACGTGATATAGAACAGTATGAAAAGGTAGAGTAAATATATTCTTTTTATTGTGGTGACCTGACCGAACCTGACTTTACCTAACCTGACCTGTTTCGACATGACTTTATCTAACATAGCTTGATCTGACCTGATCTGACCGGACTTAACCTAACATGGCCTGATCTGACCTGCCTTGACCTAACATGGCATAAACTGACAAAACTTGACCTGCTCTTAACTTGACCTGACTTGATCCTACCTGACCTTTACGACTGCCAAGATTGAGTTACAGCCCGAAAGTCGACAACAAATAAACAGATTCTGCCAGACTGTGAGAAAATATATACAGATCTTTTGTGACGAGAGAGAGAGAGAGAGAGAGAGAGAGAGAGAGAGAGAGAGAGAGAGAGATTAATAATAAACCTGATGACGTCAAAGGTGAAAAACACCATAACACCACCACAACACCATAACACCACTTAACAATACTATAACACCACTATAACACCATAGCACCAGAATAACACCATAACATAATACTATAACACCATAATAAAACCACTATAACACTATAACACCACTATAACACCACCATAACACCATCATAAAACCACTATAACACCACCATAACACCATCATAAAACCACTATAACACCATAAAACCAACACAACAAGACTAGCGAGGTCATTCTAAAACTATATCTCGCGCTTGTGAGACGTCACTTGGATTACGCAGTTCAGTTCTGGTCACCGTACTACAGAATGGATATAGAATCCCTCGAAAGAATTCAGAGGAAAATGACAAGACTAATCCCGGACATTAGGAACCTTGAGGACAGAGACAGGTTAAAGCATCTTAATTTGCACTCCCTCGAGAGACGTAGAGCGAGGGGATATGATAGAGGTGTATAAATGGAAGTCAGGGCTAAACAAAGGTGATATAACAAAGGTACTCAAACTATCCAACCAGGAGCGAACTCGTAACAATGGTTTTAAATTAGACAAATTTAGATTTAAGCGCAAAATAGGTAAATACTGGTTTGGAAATAGAGTAGTGGATGAATGGAACAAATTACCAAGCATCATCATTAACTCGAACACGCTGGATAGCTTCAAACAGAGGTTGGATGGATATATGAGCAATAGGGGTTGGGGCAATAGGCCTGCTGCAGTTTCCTCCATTCTTATGTTATCACCATTATGACACCACCATAACATCACTATAACACCACTATATAATCAGCATAACAACGCCATAACACCATTATAACACCACAACACCACCATAAAACCACTATAACACCACCATAACACCACTATAACACCACCTTAATAGTTAGAAGCGTCATTAACGACCCGCCTTCATTACTCACGCCTGGTCAACACACAGGTAATTAAGACCGCTAATGAGTTGTGTTTGTTTGTTAATTGTTACACACGCCTGACAGAGCTGTATACCTGGTAGAGCTGTATACCTGGTAGAGCTGTATACCTGGTAGAGCTGTATACCTGGTAGAGCTGTATACCTGGTAGAGCTGTATACCTGGTAGAGCTGTACACCTGGTAGAGCTGTATACCTGGTAGAGCTGTATACCTGGTAGAGCTGTATACCTGGTAGAGCTGTATACCTGACAGAGCTGTATACCTGGTAAAGCTGTACACCTGGTAGAGCTGTATACCTGGTAGAACTGTATATCTGGTAGAGCTGTATACCTGGTAGAGCTATATACCCGGCAGAGCTGTATACCTGGTAGAGCTGTATACCTGGTAAAGCTGCACCTGGTAGAGCTGTATACCTGGTAGAGCTGTATACCTGGTAGAGCTGTATACCTGGTAGAGCTGTATACCTGGTAGAGCTGTATGCCTGGTAGAGCTGTATGCCTGGTAGAGCTGAATACCTGGTAGAGCTGTATACTTGGTAGAGCTGTACACCTGGTAGAGCTGTACACCTGGTAGATGTACACCTGGTAGAGCTGTATACCTGGTAGAGCTGTAAACCTGGTAGAGCTGTAAACCTGGTAGAGCTGTAAACCTGGTAGAGCTGTACACCTGGTAGAGCTGAATACCTGGTAGAGCTGTATACCTGGTAGAGCTGTATACCTGGTAGAGCTGTATGCCTGGTAGAGCTGTATGCCTGGTAGAGCTGAATACCTGGTAGAGCTGTATACTTGGTAGAGCTGGACACCTGGTAGAGCTTGTGTACACCTGGTAGAGCTGTACACCTGGTAGAGCTGTATACCTGGTAGAGCTGTAAACCTGGTAGAGCTGTAAACCTGGTAGAGCTGTACACCTGGTAGAGCTGTACACCTGGTAGAGCTGTATACCTGGTAGACAAACCTGGTGAGCTGTAAACCTGGTAGAGCTGTACACCTGGTAGAGCTGAATACCTGGTAGAGCTGTATACCTGGTACTGTATACCTGGTAGAGCTGAATACCTGGTAGAGCTGTATACCTGGTAGAGCTGTATACCTGGTAGAGCTGTATACCTGGTAAAGCTGTACACCTGGTAGAGCTGTATACCTGGTAGAGCTGTACACCTGGTAGAGCTGTACACCTGGTAGAGCTGTATACCTGGTAGAGCTGAATACCTGGTAGAGCTGCATACCTGGTAGAGCTGAATACCTGGTAGAGCTGTATACCTGGTAGAGCTGTACACCTGGTAGAGCTGTACTGCAGAGCTGTACACCTGGTAGAGCTGTATACCTGGTAGAGCTGTACACCTGGTAGAGCTGTACACCTGGTAGAGCTGTATACCTGGTAGAGCTGTACACCTGGTAGAGCTGTATACCTGGTAGAGCTGTACACCTGGTAGAGCTGTACACCTGGTAGAGCTGTACACCTGGTAGAGCCTGCACACCTGGTAGAGCTGTACACCTGGTAGAGCTGTACACCTGGTAGAGCTACCTGGTAGAGCTGTACACCTGGTAGAGCTGTATACCTGGTAGAGGTGAAGGGACAGGGTGAGGGTGGAGGGACAGGGTGAGGGTGGAGGGACAGGGTGGAGGGACAGGGTGAGGGTGGAGAGACAGGGTGGAGGGACAGGTGAGGGTGGAGGACAGGGTGAGGGTGGAGACAGGGTGAGGGGTGAGGGACAGGGTGGAGGGACAGGGTAGGAGAGACAGGGTGGAGGGACAGGGTGAGGGTGGGAGGGACAGGGTGAGGTGGAGGGACAGGGTGAGGTGGATGCTGCTTCACAGTAATCAATGGATCATTTATTTGTAACGCAAGAGAAGCCAGAGCGACACCCTCCTCCCTCCCCCTAACCTCCCTCCCCGACCTCATTCCCCTCCTCCCTCCCCTGACCTATCCTCCCTCCCTCCTCCCTCCCCCTCCCCCATCCTAAAGGTTATGTCATCTAACCATTTCACCAACGCACTCATGGCTGTGTCACGGTAACGCATGGCTGTGTCGACGGTAGCTCATGGCTGTGTCGACGGTAGCTCATGGCTGTGTCGACGGTAGCTCAGCGGCTGTGGCGACGGTAGCTCATGGCTGTGTCGACGGTAGCTCATGGCTGTGTCGACGGTAGCTCATGGCTGTGTCGACGGTAGCTCATGGCTGTGTCGACGGTAGCTCATGCGGCTGTCGACGGTAGCTCATGGCTGTGTCGACGGTACTCATGGCTGTGTCGACGGTAGCTCATGGCTGTGTCGACGGTAGCTCATGGCTGTGTCGACGGTAGCCTCGGCTGTGTCGACGGTAGCTCATGGCTGTGTTGAAGGCCGTGGGGTAGGTCCTCTAACTCTGGATATGACAGTGAGTGACGGAAGCAGACAGGAAACGGAGACACAAAGAGAGAAGAAACGGGAGACAAAGTGGAATAATGAAGGTGGAAAAGACAGTTAGCGGGGAGAGAGAGAAGAGGAATGGTAAGGTGGGGGGGATAGGAGAGAGGGAGAGGCGGGAGAGAGAAGCGGGAGGGAGGGAGAAGGATGGAGAAAGGGAAGAGGTGGGAAGGATAAAGCATTTTTGGGGGAGGGTTTACCCATGTCAAGGCTAAAGAGAATACAGGAGAGAGGAAGGAGAAGTGAGAGGAAGGGGAGGGGTAGGAGAGGGAAGGGAGAGGGAAGGGGGAAGGAGAGGGCAACGGAGGGTGACTTTTTCCCTTGTATAAGCTAAAGCGGAAATGAGAGTTGGGGGGTGTGGGTCAGAGAGGAGAGAGAGAGAGAGAGAGAGAGAAGGAGAGAGAGGTGTTAAGGGGATAAGAGAGAGAGAGAGAGAGAGAGAGAGAGAGAGAGAGAGAGAGAGAGAGAGAGATCTTATATTGATCAAGGTCGGTGTATTAGACAAACACGACCACCACGTTAAAGCGACCCGGGTGAGCGAGGCCTCTACCTGGTGACCTGGTGGAGGGGGGGGAGGGGGAGGTTATTTGCCCTCCTCCTTCCTTCTATCTGCCTCCTGCCTCCCTCCCTCCTTCCTTCAGTTCTTTCTACCTTCTCCTTCCCTTCCTTCATTCTTGTTTCTCTGTCTCCGCCTCCCTCCTTCCTTCCTTCCTTCCTACCTTCTATATTTTATCCTTTTTCTCCCCGTCCGTCACCTGCCTCCATCTTCCTCTCTTACCTCCTTCTCTCCCCTTACTGCATTCCTTTCCTCCTTTCTTCTTTAAATTCTTTCTCTCCGTTCTTACACATTTCTCCCTCCCTCCTTCCCTCCTACCTTCTTTCCTTATACCACATCATCTGGCTCAACGATTAGCCCGTCACACACACACACACACACACACACACACACACACACACACACACACACACACACACACACACACACACACACACACACACACACACACACACACACACACACACACACACACACACACACACACACACACACACACACACACACACACACAGCATCTTCACTCGCTAGCTATTCCTGATTCAGTGTCTTATCCAGCAGCAGTCATAATCCACACACACCAATACGTGCAGCGTGATCCTACCCGCCACCCGCCCGCCCGCCCGCCCGCCCGCCGCCTGCCCGCCCGCCCGCCTGCTCTTCCTGCTCGTGACCTGGGAACCTTCGTGACGGTCTACTGAAACAAAGAGAGAGAGAAGAGAGAGAGAAAAGAGAGAGAGAGAGAGAGATCACAACCCTCGGTACTGTCGTGTGGTTGAGGACAATGATTGGTCAGCAGTACAGCGGTAAGAGAGAGAGGAAAGATAGACAGGATGAGAGACAGTAGGAGATAGACAGCACAGTGACAGGAGACAGCTACACTCGTATCAATACTGGTGAGAAAATATTTTTTTAGACAGTGACAAGTGAGAAATACTAGAATATACCCATTATAGGAATTGTTCACACGAGTATAATAATAGTTCTTTCTTTCATTAAATTCTACGTCCATTTATAACCTTACGTTCTTAAGTAACTCCCTACGTTTAGTTCCAGTTGTGCAATTGGGGACTTTTCCGACTGGTACACTCAGCGTTGTCAATCCACCCTCTCCGTATTCGAGTGTGAGAGAGAGGGGCGGGAGGTGAGAGAGAGGGGCGGGAGGTGAGAGAGGGGCAGGAGGTGGAGAGGGAAGGGAGATGAGAGAGGGCGGGAGGTGGGAGAGGGCGGGAGATGAGAGAGGGCGGGAGGTGAGAGAGAGGAGCGGGAGGTGAGAGAGGGCAGGAGGTGGGAGGAGGGCGGAGATGAGAGAGGGCGGGAGGTGGGAGAGGGGCGGAGATGAGAGAGGGCAGGAGGTGGGAGAGGGCGGAGGTGGGAGAGGGGCGGGAGGTGGTATGGAGAGGGTAGAGATACCTGTGCAGTTACAAAGGACTATTTATTAATCAAGGATATCTATACGGAGGGCAAAACACATGATAGGGTGAGGATGTGTTACCGTGGGAGGTGTTCCCGTGATTGTGCTACTAGTCTGAGCAATATATGCATATTTATTTGTTTTATTTATCCCTTTATGCAACTTTCATGTAGTCTGGAGGTGATGGGGTGGGGGCTGAAGTCACAATATTGTGTCCTTTTACGACCCAATAAATAACAGATGTATTTGATTCTATTAACATATGCACCAAATTATTACAATCATGTAGTTTACAATAATACTGCAACATACCCAGAAAGTTGGCAAACTACGTTTATTATAAATAACATTAATGTGTGAATGAACATGATAAGTCAGTGGGCAGCAGTTCCACCTGTTGTAAGTATATCCTGTTTGGTTAAAGTTTTAATACAGAGTACCAAATAGAGCGTCAATGACTTCTGTCTACTGGACGGAAGCAAGAGAGGGTGTGTGTGTGTGTGTGTGTGTGTGTGTGTGTGTGTGTGTGTGTGTGTGTGTGTGTGTGTGTGTGTGTGTGTGTGTGTGTGTGATGTCATTTGTTGTTGTAACAGTGATGTGATGATGACGAGGAAAGTAATGGTGACATCAGCAGGTGGTGGTGTGACACGGATATCGTATTAATGGTGGAAATGAACAAGCAACTGTAACATGATTGGTATAATTAGCCCTCGTCCTTGATCAAGTGTTGGTTGTGGGAGTACCAGATGGTGTGCAGTGCTCCCATACGTGTGGGGAGTCGTAACAACCTGTGCCTTTAGGTGACGTAAGGAGACAAGGGGAGAGAGATGTCTCTGTGAGCGGTGGACAGTTACTCCGTCATACTGTTGTGTTAAGTAAGAAATACTTAATCTCTCAATTCTGATACTTAACATTACTGCATCCTGTCTGCCAGTGTGTGGACATAAGTCAGGCTTTTCATGTCAAATTTAGGCAAAACATGAACCATGCCATCACATAAGGAGGAATGGTATTTGTGTGTTTTTGTTTATGTTGCAAAACTATACTACACCATATTAATGGTGTAAATATGTGTGTGTAATGGTCAGAGATGATGTTTCTCCCGTTACGTAAATGATATTTGTTAAAAAGGTAGTAAAATCGGTTGAGACAGAAATGCAGCTGGTCAGACTATGGACATTGTTAAAGAACCCGAGGCACCCCACCGCCACCACAACACTTGAGCCCCACCACACTCCATGATAAAGCCAAGTTATGTACATTTATTCTGACGACTCTTACACTTTGCTTGGCGGTTTCGTAACAATGAAATAAAACTGTTAGATTTATACTGTGTAGCCATCCAAGTTACTGTGCCAGCCTTACACTGTCCACTAGAGGACGGGCATTATCCACTCCGTATTACATGACTGGATCACGACAGCCATCAGCCCGAAGACTGACGTCATCACTACTCATATATTTATGTGCTGAGTCTCTGCGTGAGTGCCTGGCCCAGGCTAACTAGTGCTGGAGTAAAGTCATGTATAAAACTTAAGTTAGTACACTAACCGATGGATTATGGTTTTAATACGTTTTGTCATTTTACGTATAAATTACAACTAACAGTTATTAGGTAACAGTTCCCTACTTTGGACACGAGGTGCAATTCACTAAGTGTCAGTTTTTTATAAACTATTGTTGCCAACATAAAACAATGTCTGCCGTTTATTGCTTGAGTGGTTTACACTTGTTCTCATTTACAGGTTGATCAGTAGTCATAGCCTCGCACAGGTCCCTCTCTTACTGTGTGTGCAGGTTAGCGCTTAGCAGGTTACTACACAGGCAGATATAAAACTTCGTGGTAGAAGTAAATGTGTTTGGAAACTCTGCGTCTAGCTAAAACATGTAGGAATTGCTGGGGACAGCCCTCACTCCTCAGTACAACTTCACCTTCGCATTGCCAGCGTTTGCCTTTTGTTCCAAACCAAAGCACACGCCCGTAAGGAGGTCACGAAACTGCATTACCGATTTGCATGAAACTTGATGCCAACACCCTGTGGACCCTGAGGTGTTTGTAGCCACTCCTTTTTTTCAGATCACGTAACCCAAAATTAAAAAAAAAAAACAATAAGGATATTGTAGCATTGGGCACTCAGTTACCAACGAAGTTATCCAACCACCTTTTAGGTGTGTTTTAGGCATAAAAAGGCCAAATGCACAAATTCCATTCGTGTAATAATGTTATATTTGTCGACGATTTTCATGCCCTCCGACCCGACTTTATTCAAGAATGATAATATAGTTCACAAGTTTCTGTCCCGGTGTGTTATTGACAGACCAACGTCTATACACCTTGAGTCAGATAAGAAATACACAATCACGGATGCTAATGTTTAATATAATTAAGTGTATCCGTTATTTATTGGGTCAAGAAAGTTGTAAAAAGACCCAATGTTTAGGGACTCCAGGAAGACCCCTATCAACCCTAGATCAGGTGAATGCTTCGGATGGATGAGTCCACAACTATTCCTTCTTAAATAACTCCCTATGTTCAGTTCCATTGGTAAGTCCTTATACAAATAGAAAGTTCAAGTACAGTGACACGTTCATGAATAAATCTAAGTTGTTCCTAAATACAGTAACAACACAGTCATCACACATAACCGAACAACATCTGCCAAAGTTCTTAACAATCTACGGTAAGGAACAGTACGTCGCCCCCCCAGAGATATATATGTAACTCTCCGGTGTTTGCTACCCACTGTTCACTACCTCACTAAAATCTAACTACAGAGGGTACAGTAGAGAGCATCACACACACACACACACACACCTAACTCTGGGATAAATATAGATTGTCAAGATTATCAGCAGCAGGAGAGGGCGGTGACTGTGTGGCGGAGGAAGGTGTGTCACTCAGTGTGTCGTGGGTCATGAGAGGGTGCTGGTCACGTCCACACACACAGTAGGTAAATATTCATTTGGTTCTCATTGGTTTTACGTTGGCTAATTTCACCCCCTGTTTATTCTGTCTCCTTAGCCCATCCCTTCATTCATTCTCACCATCTTCTATTCTCCCTCCTTCATTTCCACTCTTCCTATCTCTCTCATACACACAAATACATACCACTCCTTCTCCCTACTTCATTCACCCTCCTTATTTTGTTTTTATGTTAGTGTCCACAAAGGTGTTCACATGACCCAAACATCATTACCTGTCCCTACCTGCCCTAATTAGCATGTAAGGGCAAGATCAACAGGTGAGAGAGAGAGAGAGAGAGAGAGAGAGAGAGAGAGAGAGAGAGAGAGAGAGAGAGAGAGAGAGAGAGAGAGAGAGAGAGAGAGAGAGAGAGAGAGAGAGAGAGAGAGAGAGAGAGAGAGAGAGAGTTGAGGCAGGTGTGGTGTGTTGGAGAGGCAACACTATCCTCAACCAACAACACCACCACCACAACACCACCCACAACACCACCCACTCACAACACCACCACAACATCACCACCCACAACACCACCACTACAACACCACCACCACCACACTACAACACCTCACCACCACCACTCACAACACACACCACCACACCACCACACTCACAACACCACCACTAACACCACCCACAACACCACCACACTCACACCACCACCACAACACCACCCACAACATCACCACCACAACATCACCACTACAACATCACCACCCACAACACCACCACCCACAACACCACCACAACGCACAACACCACCACACTACAACAACACCACCACCACAACACCACCACTACAACACCACCACTACAACACCACCACTCACAACACCACCACTACAACACCACCACCACAACACCACCACTCACAACACCACCACTACACAACACCACCACACAACAACACCACCACCACAACACCACCACTCACAAACCGCCTGTGATATCAACAACAAGTGAAGAATTATACATGCTGTATAATTGTCCGTATAATGAGTAGTAATGGTGACAGACAAACAGAGAGAGACAGAGAAATGCACACACACACACACACACACACACACACACACACACACACACACACACACACACACACACACACACACACACACACACACACACACACACACACACACACACACACACACACACACACACACACACACACACACACACACACACACACACACACACACACACACACACACACACACACACACACACACACACACACACACACACACACACACACACACACACACACACACACACACACACACACACACACACACACACACACACTATACAGAACAATCCTATAGCCCATTCAGGTTTTATCACCAAGGATTAAAAAAATCTTGATAAAACACCAATAAAACAAACCAGGTAAAACACGAACCAAACACATCACAAAACCCTGTAAAATAAACTAAAACATAAGCTAAATAAACGTCACACACACACACACACACACCAAAACCGTAGTCATGCACATCAATACCGCCACCACTCCAGTGCAAGCTCCAGCAGTCACAGTGGGAAGTTAGGCCTGCCAAACACCTGGGTGTAACTATAGACCACAAACTCATGGAAGGCCCATGTAACACCAGGCAGCCTCGTACCGACCTCTACATGCTACGACGACTCAGGTTTCAGGGACACCCACGCCAGAGCTGAGGACCATCTACAACGCCTTTATTCTCCAAACTAATGTATGCGTCACCAGCCTGGTCGCCTTCTCACCCTACCCAACAACATCAGCTAGAGAAGGTACAGAAAAGGGCCTGCAGAATCATGCCGGTGCAGACTATTCCGGCTACAACAACGCTTCTCCACTCCTGAAATGCCATCCCCATGACCACGCACTAGCAGGGCTTGGTAGTGGACTACTGCACCATCCTCATCATTGCCACCTCCTGTTACCGGCAGTCCCCCGCCCACCTGCACCAAAATTCAGCCCATAAGAGCCAGCACCGATAGATATAAGAACAGCACCATTCCATCTATTGTTAAAATAATGAACAACTCCTGATTTATGTACTGTACAGCCCTGAAACTGTATTGAACGCATATCATTATGTCTAACACATGTAAGTTTGTATATTCAGCCACCGGCTGCAACTTTATAAATAAACTTCATTATTATCACACACACACACACACACACACACACACACACACACACACACACACACACACACAACACACACACACAGGTGAGGAAGTTCATTAGAAAAGAGTTATTGCTCCATTAATTCTCTTGACCGTTTAAGAGATCATCACCACCTTTATTAACTGTGATGAAAATAATAATAATAATAATAATAATAATAATAATAATAATAATAATAATAATAATAATAATAATAATAATAATGACTATAGCAACAACAAACAACAATACTAATAACAACAACATCTTACCCAGTTGTTCACTTACAACCTTCATCACAACTCACAAAACCCTCTCAAATAACTGGCAACTCACAACTACTCACACACGACATAAAAGTAACTCATAAACCTCATCTACTCACAGAAATCTACTCAAGATCTACCCTCTCAAACTCACGTAAGAACCTTTGAGAATCCATCTATGTGAGCCAGGTAGATATGGTCTCAAGTTAAGAGGAAAACAAATAATAATCATAACTCATGTGGCCCAGTCAAATACTCGATAAAGTGTAACAAAAAATTAAAATTACGATATTGTTCGAGAATTACAGGAATTGGTGATGCACCCACACCACCAACTGCATCAATTAGTATCACCATTCTCACAACTGCTTCAACTTTGGTCAATTACCTTTGTTAAAAATATTCCATCTTGGGAAAGTATTTATTTTTTTTTGGGGGGGTGTGTTGCCTGAGGTCAACTACTGATGCAGCTTTCCACAGTGGATAACAATGGAGACAGAGCAATATCCAATTTTATTTCGTTTTTTGAAGTCAGAAAATTATATTTATGGCTATGGACACACGAAAGGCTCAGCAAAAAAAAAAGATGTAAAAGTAGAACAAAGTGTTAAATATTACACGTATTGAGTCACTTTACACACGTTGAGAGGGGGTGAAGGGAGGGAGGAGATAACAGGTAGAGGGGTGAAGGAGGTAGGAGAAACAGGTAGGGAGGGGGGTGAAGGGAGGGGAGATAACAGTTAGAAGGGGTGAAGGAGAGGAGATAACAGGTAGGGAAGGGGAGGGGGGAGATAACAGGTAGGAAGGGCGAAGGAGGGGAGATAGCAGGTAGGGGGTGAAGGGAGGGTAGATAACAGGTAGGGGGTGAAGGAAAGTTGAGGAGGAAAGATAGCTACGACATCACTTAAGTAACATAAAATATCACAATTCGTATTTTTCACCACAAAATGTATATTCAACCACAACTTAAACATTCAACCACAATTCATGTTACCACAGAACCCCCAAGAGGAGGTCGTATGTCTTGGCAGCTTCACCCAGAGCGAGTATTATTCTCACACAGGGAGCTGAGGACGGTATATATATTCTGACCCCAGGAATTTAATATAGTCACTCCTGAGACACAATTCCATTTTCTTTTGTTTTCCTTCCAATTCCACAAGTTTTTCCTCGTGTTTCTACTTCTGTTTATGTTTCAACCTATATTCTTCTAATACTTTTTCTTTTTTGTTTACATTTTTAGCCATCAACCTTTGCATTACTACTTATTATTTTACTTTCATGACTGAATCCATTCCCTTTAGAAGGATCTTTCAAGTAACTTGAGAGAGAGAGAGAGAGAGAGAGAGAGAGAGAGAGAGAGAGAGAGAGAGAGAGAGAGAGAGAGAGAGAGAGAGAGAGAGAGAGAGAGAGAGAGAGAGAAAATGGAAAGGAGGAAGGAGAGTAAGCTGGAAGAAAAGAGGAGTAAAGGATTAAATTAGGGGAGAGAGAAGGAGGGAGGGAGGGAGGGAGAGAGGGAGGAGGGAGGAGGAGGAGGGAGGGAGGGAGAGGAAGGAAGGAGGGAGGAGGAGGGAGGAGGGGATGAATGGAAGAAATTTCAAACACAAATGACATAATGAAAGGAGCGAGATGGAAAGAGGTTAAGAATGAGCAGAAGAGAATGAAAAAGGGAAGTGTAAACATTAATGAGATGGGAGGAGGAGAGGATAGGAGGAGGGAGGAGGGGTGAGAGGGGCCTAAGAGGATGTTGGATGGGGAGGGAGGAAGGTGCCTGGAGGAGATATAATCAATACAAGCCGAGGGGTCACGAGGTCGATATGTATTGAGTGCCACAGCTTTATTTTGGACACACACACACACACACACACACACAC
The DNA here is from genome assembly GCF_018991925.1 of Homarus americanus. Taxonomy (NCBI): domain Eukaryota; kingdom Metazoa; phylum Arthropoda; class Malacostraca; order Decapoda; family Nephropidae; genus Homarus; species Homarus americanus. Next base: position 1,950,552 of record NW_024744357.1, on the reverse strand, counting down.
ACACACACACACACACACACACACACACACACACTGATCCTCACATATTGCAGAGATAATTTGTTTTACGCGAATTAAAGGAATAAATCTGATTATCTTAAAACATTGATGGATACCAAAGTTTGTACCATACACCTCCAACTGGCGTCAGGAGGTCTTAGTTGGGTGACCATCTAACTAACGGTGGCGTCAGGAGGTCTTAATTAGGGTGACCATTTAACCAACGGTGGCACAGAGGTCTTAGTTAGGTGACCATCTAACCAACGGTGCGTCAGGAGGTCTTAGTTAGGTGACCATCTAACTAACGGGTCTATGTGAATAAGGTCATTGGTCAAGGAGAGACGGGGAGGAAGGGGAGAGATAGGGAGGGAAGGGGAGAGATAGGGTGGGGGGAGAGATAGGGAGGGGAAGGGAGAGATGGGGAGGGAAGGAAGAGACGGGGAGGGAAGGGACAGTCGGGGAGGAAGGGAGATAGGGAGGAAGGGAGAGATAGGGTGGGAAGGGAGAGACGGGGAGGGAAGGGAGAGATAGGAGGAAAGGGGAGAGGAAGGGAAGGGAGAGACGGGGAGGGGAAGGGAGAGATAGGGAGGGAAGGGAGAGATAGGGAGGGAAGGAGAGACGGGAGGGGAAGGGGAGAGACGGGGAGGGAAGGAGAGACGGGGAGGGAAGGGAGAGACGGGGAGGGAAGGGAGAGAGGGGGAAGGAGGAAGGGGGGGGAGACGGGGGAGGGAAGGGGACGGGGAGGGAAGGGAGACGGGGAGGGAGGGGAAGGGGAGATAGGGTGGGAAGGGAGAGATAGGGGAGGGAAGGAGAGATAGGGAGGAAGGGGAGAGATAGGGAGGGAAGGGAGAGACGGGGAGGGAAGGGAGATAGGGGAGGAAAGGGAGAGATAGGGGAGGGAAGGGGAGAGACGGGGAGGGAAGAGATAGGGAGAAAGGGAGAGATAGGGAAGGGAAGGGAGAGACGGGGAGGAAGGGGAGAGATAGGGGGAAGGAGAGACGGGGAGGGAAGGGAGACGGGGAGGGAAGGGAGAGACGGGAAGGGAGATAAGGAGGGAAGGGGAGAGAGGGGAGGGAAGGAGAGATAGGGGAGGGAAGGAGAGATGGGGAGGGAAGGGAGAGACGGGGAGGGAAGGGGAGAGATAGGGAGGGAAGGAGACAGGGAGGGAAGGAGAGAGAGGGGAGGAAGGAGAGACGGGGGAGAAGGAGAGATAGGGGAGGGAAGGAGAGAGAGGGAAGGGAGAGACGGGAGGGAAGGAGAGATAGGGAGGGAAGGAGACGGGAGGAAGTAGAGATAGAGGAAGGGAGAGACGGGAGGGAAGGGAGGATGGGGAGGGAAGGAGAGATAGGGAAGGGAAGGGAGAGATGGGGAGGGAAGGAGAGGGGAGGGAAGGAGATGGGGGAGGGAAGGAGAGAGGGAAGGGAAGGGAGAGATAGGGAGGAAGGAGAGACGGGGAGGGGAAGGAGAGACAGGGAGGGAAGGGAGAGACGGGGAGGGAGGGGAGAGACGGGGAGGGGAAGGAGAGACGGGAGGGAAGGGAGAGAGGAGGGAAGGAAGGAGAGAGGGGAGGGAAGGGAGAGATGGGAGGGGAAGGAGACGGGGGAGGGAAGGAGAGATAGGGAAGGGAAGGGAGAGATAGGAGGGAAGGAGAGATAGGGGAGGGGAAGGGAGAGATAGGGAGGGAGAGATGGGGAGGGAAGGGAGAGAGGAGGGAAGGGAGAGATAGGGGAAGGGAAGGGAGATGAGGGGGAAGGGAGAGATAGAGGGAAGGGGAGATAGGGGAGGAAGGGAGAGACGGGGAGGGAAGGGAGAGGGGGAGGGAGGGGAGAGACGGGGAGGGAAGGGAGAGGGAGGAGACGGGAGGAAGGGAGAGACGGGGAGGAAGGGGAGAGGAGGGGAGGGGAAGGGAGAGATAGAGGGGAAGGGAGAGACAGGGGAGGAAGGAGAGACGGGGAGGAAGGGAGAGACGGGAGGGAGGGGAGAGAGGGGAGGGAAGGAGAGACGGGGAGGGAAGGGGAGGAGACGGGAGGGAAGGGAGAGATAGGGGAGGAAGGGAGAGATAGGGGAAGGGAGACGGGGAGGGAAGGGAGATGGGGAGGGGAGAGACGGGGAGGGAAGGAGAGGGGAGGAGGGGAGAGACGGGGAGGGAAGGAGACGGGGAGGAAGGGAGAGATAGGGAAGGGAAGGGAGAGGGGAGGAAGGGAGACGGGGAGGGAAGGGAGGAGGAGGGAAGGAGATAGGGGGGGAAGGGAGAGATAGGGAGGAAGGGAGAGGGGAGGGAGGGAGAAATAGGAGGAAGGAGACAGGGAAGGGGTTGTTAGGTGGCATTTCGTGTTGTTGTTTTCCTTTATTAATATTTCGTGTTAACTGGAAAGGTTAAGAACTAACCTGACTACTGTCAACCCGTGTGTGTGTGTGTGTGTGTGTGTGTGTGTTCAACCAAATATGAGGATCATTTTGACGTCAGATATGAAACCTCCTGTCACGCCATCCAGAACCAAACAAAAAATTTTTATTTCATCGACGGAGCAACAACACATTTTTTTTTGACAGAATTTTGTTCCGGTCAGCTAACTTTTGGTGGTGGGAGGAGATAGGCAGACCTTTGTTGTCACCAGACCATAACTTGTCAAAAACAAAACCATCTTTTTAGGGGGGGGGCCTACACGACTATAGACCAGGTAGAGGAGGACCAGGTACTGTGAGGAGACCAGGTACTGTGAGGAGTGACCAGGCAGTGGAGGGAGACCAGGTACTGTGAGGAGTGACCAGGCAGTGTGAGGAGGACCAGGCAGTGTGAGGAGCACCACAGCAGGAGGAGTGATCAGGCAGTGGAGGAGTAACCAGGTACTGTAGGAGGAGGACCAGGCATCAGGAGGAGGACCAGGTACTGTGAGAGTGACCAGGCAGTGTGATGAGTAACCAGGTACTGTGAGGAGGACCGTACAGTGTGAGGAGTGACCAGGTACTGTGAGGAGGACCAGGTACTGTGAGGAGGAACAGGCAGGAGGAGTAACCAGGTACTGGGTGAGGAGTGACCATGCACGGAAGAAATGACCTGACCACTACTGACGATTTCATAATTTTTTATACATGGAGAGAATTAACATGAAGCATTGCTAGTCAGCGTGTGTGTGTGTGTGTGTGTGTGTGTGGCGTTACTTTTCACACCCCTCTCTTGAAGTTCCCGTCTCCCTACCTGCCATACCTAGAGAAAGAAGCTTCGTTATCCGACCATAACACCTGATCTCTGTCACTGAATAACAACACAAGAGGGTTGGTTTAAAGTGAACATACACAACGCTTCCAGATCTATTTGTATGTGGGAGGTGTTATGAAGAGAGTCTATAGGGACCCTAACTATAAATTTCAGGTTATCTGTGGGGGCTTTAAAGGTGGGGGGCCTGAGGAGGAAACGGAGTGCATAATAGATCTTTTAAATTCAGTAGAAATTGTGTCCATTGTTGTGAGTCACCTTTCTAGGTTCATAGAGGTGGTGTACAGCTACAGTATCTGAACACACACACAAACACACACACTTAATGCCCCTGTACACACTATGACACACTACCAAGTCACCAAACACTAAGACAAACACCAATGTCACCTGTACACACTTAAGACACACTACCAATGTCACCTGTACACACTTAAACACACTACCAATGTCTCCTGTACACACTTAAGACACACTCACCAATGTCACCTGTACAATACCAAAAACACACTACCAATGTCACCTGTACACACCTTAAAAACACTAATACCAATGTCACCTACACACCTAAGACACACACCAACACCAACAAAACACACACCAACACCACACAAAAAAATTACCACCTAGAGTATGGTGGCACCTTTGAAGTGGTTCTGAAATCTCAGTACCTCCTCATCCACCACCCGGTTCCTCCTCATGAGTGTGTGTGTGGGGGGTGGGGGGTACTGGCTAACTTCATCATCCTCACTATCATTATCCTCACTATCATCACTGTCACCATCACTGATATTATTATCATCACCACTACCGGGGTTCCTCATTATCATCACCATTGACTATACATAATTACCCCGAGTACGGACACTACTACCCTGGGTACGGACACTAGTACCCTGGATACGGACACTTACTACCCTGCAGACACTACTACCCGGTACGACACTACTACCCTGGTGCACGACACTACTACCCTGGATACGGACACTACTACCCTGGCATGGACACTACTACCCTGGCATGACACTACTACCCTGGGTACGGACACTACTACCCTGGGTACGGGCACTACTACCTGGGTACGGACACCTACTACCTGGGTACGGACACTACTACCTGGGTACGGACACTGAATACCCTGGATACGGACACTACTACCTGGTACGGACACTCCTTCAAGATGCTCACCGTAGATGCGGGCAGCTGCTGTATCCACGTTATACATGGCGTGGGGAGGCGTGTCAGGCGTGCGTGGGAGAGGAAGAGACGTGTGTGTGTGGAGAGAGAGAGAGAGACAGGAGCGCTGACCCGTGGCTGGAGACCACCAACAGCAACACTGAAGCTCCACACACGTTCACCCGCCCCCACCTCTCTCCTGCCCCCTCTTGCCTGCCACACGCCTCTTGCCTGCCTGCCACACGCCCCCTGCTGCCTCCGCCTCCTGCCTGCCTGCCTGCCACACGCCTCCTCCTGCCTACCACACCCCCCCGCTGCCTCCACGCCCCTCCTGCCTGCCACACCCCTGCTGCCCTCAGCTACCAACAGTCGACATTAACAGTAGTCATCACCAACAGTAGTCATCACAACAGTAGTCATCACCAACAGTAGTCATCACCAACAGTAGTCATCATCAACAGTAGTCATCACCAACAGCAGTCATCACCAACAGTAGTCATCATCAACAGTAGTCATCACCAACAATAGTCATCATCAACAGTAGTGACCCCAGCAATAGCACAACAGTAGTCATCCAGTAGTCATATCAACCTAATCATCACCGTAGTCATCATCAACAGTAGTCCACCACATCATAAACAGTAGTTTCCAACAAGTCAACATTTCTCACAACAGTTTCACCAACAGTACACACACAACACCACCACAAACACCAACACACACAACCCCAAAAACACCACCCACACCACATAATCACAGTCATCACCAACAGTAGTCATCACCAACAGAAGTCATCACCAACAGTAGTCATCACCAGCAGTAGTCATCACCAAGAGTCACCATCAAGAGTAGTCATCACCAACAGTAGTCATCACCAACAGTAGTCATCACCAACAGAAGTCCATCAAGGTAGTCATCACCAGCAGTAGTCATCAGCAACAGTAGTCATCATCAACAGTAGTCATCACCAACAGTAGTCATCACCAACAAGTCACCATCAAGAGTAGTCATCACCAGTAGTCATCACCAACAAGTAGTCATCACCAACAGTAGTCATCACCAACAGTAGTCATCTAACCCAGTGGTCATCAGCAACAGTAGTCATCACCACAGTGGTCATCATCAACGATGATCATCATCAACAGTAGTCATCACCAGCAAGTCCCATCAAGGGTCACCAAGGAGTCATCACCAGGGACCCCACCCGGACCCACCATCAGGGACCCTCACCCCAGAGTCCTACACAACCGGTGCTCCACACCCCAGACCACCAGGGGCCCACACCACCGGTGCCCCACACCATTGGGGCCCTCACCACCAGGGACCCTCACCACAGGTTAAACTTAACATTTGGCATTACAGAAATAGTGTAATCGTCAATAACCGTTAATTGTAGGTGAGAGACGGCGCCAGCCAGGTGGACTGAGACTCTACTGTCCTCGAGGGAAGCAACGACGTCTACCTCCAACTACTCATGTGTCGGTTAGGTTAGGTTAGGCTGTTAGGTTAGGTGACAGACTATGAGAAAACACATAATAAAAACCGAAGATAATGTTTATCCTCCCCCTCTCCCAGCCCCCGAAAAAAATGGCGGTTCAACTTCTTATATGTGAAAATCTCAAAACTCGTATTGTTATTATCATTAATATTATTTATTTTGCGATTAAAGTTCTCAATTTCACTCCCTCCACATCACAACTTTCACAAACATACAGTACAGGACGACCTTCCCGTTTTATTACATCTTTTGTCCACTTTTTTAATTCAGAAACATAATTACACCACCGCGAAGAACCAAGACACAAATAATTAAATAAATAAATAAAATTAGTTAAGAATTCCCTCCCTCTGATATTGACACGTTTTCTATGATGTTCAACTTAGCCAGCCTTCAGGGCGTGCGGAACAAAAACTAATACTATGTTACCTGATATAAACTTTACCTATTATGGTCGTATAACACCACCCCGATGTGTCGATACTGGAAAGGACATCACAAAAATATATGTTGCTGTCGTTTAAGACTGTACGGTCAATATTACTTGGCATTCTAAGGTCTTTTAAGAGCGTATTGCAGTGCTCGTATACAAAAGGTCCAGTACACTAATAAGAACTTTGGTGATAAAGGCAATTATGATGAAACCGCAATGTTAAAATTACAAGCTAATTATGTACAAAAGCCTCACGACCACAACAGCTACACGACCACAGAAGACGTAATACCATAAAAGGATTCACGACCACAAAAGCCTCACCTATTGACCCGAAGATTTGGATGGATTTGTCCGCCATTAGGGGTCACAAACAGGCCCGCTTTGTGCTCTCCGAAACATCTCGAACATTCAGCTGCCATCACGAGTCATACTGAACCTCCCCTCCCCCCAGGCCTCCTCTACTGAACCCGAACCCTTATCTTCTCTAAATGACCATGAACTATGAACCCGAACCCTTGAACCTGAACCCTTGTCTTCTCTAAATGACCATGAACTATGAACCTGAACCCACTAATAATTTAAAAACACGTAATACAACAATTAAAACAAACCACAATAAAACTAATAATAAAAATAATTCCCATTATTTCTCATCATGATCAGTAGGTTTCACTCATCCCTCAATATAATTTCATCACAAACAGACTAACTGAAACCCGCCGGTATAATGACACCCCAATATAAATAATCACATCATAATAAAAAAAAAAAATATTTCACCTGAACCAAACCACAAAAGTAACATTAATAATACTCTGCTTAGAATTCAATTATACCTCAATTAAGTTAAACCCGCGGTGAATAATATAAGCATTTTGTCATTAAATATAAACCCATCATGTAATTGGAATAAACAAATATTAATCAGATGAAACTGAAAATAATCGATTAAGATGCAATTTATCGTATTTTTTTATTGACCAGGAAATACCTTATCCAACACCAATGTTTTTCATTAACTTTTGTCACTTCAGTACGCTATGATCGGAATATTTTACACTATTCCTGACAATAACCTTTCATTGCAAGTTTATTTAAGCAGTAATAATAATGATAATGATAATAATAATAATAATAATAATAATAATAATAAGCGAAAAGACTCCGAGAATCAGGGGTGGCCAAACTTTTATGCAAGTGGGCCATTTCTAGATATTTTTACCCTCTGACGGCCCATATAGTGTGTGTGTGTGTGTGTGTTCCTACTACGGGTGAATGAACTGTATTTGATTAGTAAATAGAACAGGTTCATAACTTTAAAGGTAATTTAACTCTATCTATAGAAAAACCTCATATTGTAATCATGATATATGTATAACTACAAATTTGTTAAAAAAACACACCTACTTGTACTTACACAAACTGATAACACAAACTTTAGGACTTGAGGGTTATTACTGTGAGAACTTCGTCAAAATCTGTTTTCATCGTTGAACAGGCAACACGCAGTGTACAGTACATGTATAGTGACGGCAAATATTGTAATCTTTCATCACTGCGACAGATTCTGAACTTATCAAACATACTGGTCTGGCTTCGAAACTCACAAAGAAGTATTTTTCACCCCGATCATTATTAAACTCACTGTATTCCCTATCAACCTTTCTCGTTTGTCTTCGTAATAGAAATGGACGGCGCCATAATTTGTCTTGAAATCAATATCAATGTTATAATAATGTAACAACTGATACACATGGATACCTGACGCACGACAGTGTGCAGTGGCAGAATCGGGGCCGGTTGGTGAGTGCAGAGTGTACGCGCACAGCACATAACATGGTTGGGATTGGTACTCCTTTCAATAGAACATGTACTCAATACGAACTACAGGTTATTTTACTATTAACCCTTTCACCGCGTGTCAAGCACTTGCCATTTTATTCTGGCTACCGCAAGACGATTTTATTCAGCTTAGGGTAACCTTCCGCTGTAAAAGGGTAAATAACAGTTTGTTTAAAAAACTGAAGTAAAAGTAAAAATTGGTTTGTATTACTCTTTTTTATCAAATAAAATGCACATCACTTAAATTACATTTACTCAAGGCCCACACTGATATAATAATAATACCAAGTACTCGTGGGCCAGAGGAAATTGTTACCTGACCTACACAGCTTTTATGACAATCTCGTTATCTGTAAATAAATACACAAATAACTTAACTAAATACATAAAAAATACACAAACTAATTGCTTCAATCATCAGGTTTTAGGTTTTCTTAAACAGTAATCTCCACCTAACACTAACCTCACCTCCCCGAACAGTGTTAGGGAGTTAATCTTTAGGTGGAATAATCTGGGCTGGAGATTCTTCAGGTGACCCCAAAGACATACAGCACAAGGCTTAACGTCTTTCCCTCAGCTTAGAGCATCACGGCTTCACACTGCTCCATGTCCTTCAACCATAGCCGGATATCGTTAAGTCGCGACGGCCGGATATTGTTGAGTCGCGACGGCAGGATATCGTTGAGTCGAGATGGCCGGATATAACTCTGGCGCGACGACCGGATATAGTTATGGCGCAATGACCGGATATAGTGAAGGTGCGATGACCGGATATCCGGATACAGCTACGACGCGACGGCCGGATATAGTAAGGCTCGACGACCGGATGTGTTAAAGGTGCGACACCATCTTTGACAGTTTATTTTATTTTTTTTATTAAAACGGATAAAATAGTTGTGTAAGAGAAGTGACACAGACTGATATTGCTCTGCTATTTCCCCCGTTAAACCTAACATAGATAGATAGATAGACAGAGAGACAGATAGATAGATAGATAGATATTCGGTAAAGATCGTAATACATTGGATCAGGTTATATAATTATTTCCATTGGGTTCGTGAACTAAGTTAGGATGTTGCAAGGTTAAGGGTAAATTGGGTGTCCTCATATCGTCTCTGTTATGATATAGTACGTGATCCTCTACACGAGAAGTTGCTCAGGTTACGATATCGCATTGTCGTCGTCAACCCAATGCAGTAAAAATAAGAGGTTACTTAATATTCTTTCCGCTATTTTTCACATTACATGTTATATAGCGACCCAAGACAAATAATAATCTCATTACAACAAATCTCACATTTTCAGAACATATAATCACCCCGTTACAAACTCTGCTGCCCCACTATGACTTCTTTCAGTATTCCCTTCAAACCCAGACTGTCCAGTTTTCTATGGTCTAGTTCAGAATCGTTTTCTTTAATAACCTTCTCCTGGTTTGCGTGAGGTACAGGGGCTGGCGCAGTACACCACACGTAGTTACCATTACCTGGGATTATTTAATTAACATTTATGTAATGCAATTCTGATCCTTTTAATTTGGCAGTAATTGGCGGGTTGGAGTACTCAAGCTCTTTATACGACTCATTTATGAGTGATAATCATTAGTGGTAAAGATTTCACGAGTCTTGAATTACTCGTCTTTGACATGAAGGCATAACAGTGCTGAAGTATAGTCAAAATTATATATATATATATATTTGTGTGAATTATTTTGTCTCAATATAATCTAATCATTTTAGTGCGAGAATTATAAAAAGTACTCTTGATAACATAATCTCCAGAACATTTTTAACTTGATACATGTCATCGCTACAGACGAAGAGAAGAGATAAAACACTACCTTGTACCCTAACAAACGACACCTCAACTAACACACACAATGTATAAAAGGTAAATAACTAACTTGGTAAACTCTCATGACTTACCTGTCTGCTGAAGACCACATAATAACATACGGTAGCTTGGAGTAACAAAACCCCACCTCCCTGAACCTACCGTACCATTATCCATGTCTCAGAGAACAATGAAATGGTGGGATTTTGTCCATAGTATTCTTTTGTTGGTGGAATTTTGTCTGGTGGGATTTTGCTTGGTTTATGTATCGTCAGGGTGTGTTCTGCTTGCGACACACACACACACACACACACACCTATGCCTCCTAAATCATAAATGTAGATTATGAAAAAAAAAAAACACGGCTGAAGTAAAAGGAAAAATCACCTTCAGAGACTAAGTTCTCCTGAAGAAGAACTAGACCAGTCATCCCTCAAACTTCCGTAAGATAGATCCGTTTTTTATCAATTTCTTCTTCGTTTTCTCTCCACTCCCCCAACACACACACACACATTTCCTGACACAAACTTTAGGACATAATAGTACCTGAAACAAGAAAATTATACCAGAATTCAAACTAATAATCACAAACAATCTTTCAAAACACTTCACAAGCATCACTCACGGCAGGAACACGGTAATAATGGCGTGCAAGCGTTGATATAACGTTTCTGGGATTAAAAAGACAAAATCATGCGGCAGCCGATATTTTAAGCAGAAGCACAACAGCTAGAGAGGAACACTGGAGATAAAATATATAAAACAAATGAATAAAAATTAAAATTGTAGGTTTGATGATGTTGTCTGTTTCCTCGAGACAATTTTCTTACATAAACAAGAATCTATATATGATATTTCAGGGATGTTGTTCACCTCGGAAGTATAACTGTGACCCGAGTGCTTATAGTATATAATGTATACTGTGTATATATCTTGGACTCGTGTTCTGTACTTAGGACAGACATACTCGAGTTTGGTCTTAGGGTGTTGATTCTGCCGTTATAAAATTGGTCACAAATAAATAAATATGACGGAAGGCATGCGGGAGAGACAGCCCCAGTAAAGACATAGCCATAGTAACAAGAGGAATACACTGTGATGAAAAAGAAATAAAAATCGATGCATATTTGAAAAGCAAAAGTTTATTAACACAATTCAAAGTTGAAATAATTATCGCACAGTAAGGAAGCAAGACTCAATGCGGTGAGAAAATAAAATATCAAAGTAGCTTAAAATATATATTTTATTTTAAAGTAAACAATTCAGTAGCAGATAACATAAAATAATACATAGCAAAAATAATGTGCAGGCAAAAAATGAAGGCACTGTAGAGTATGGTCAGTGAGTAGAGTTTATTTGTCACGCCCAACAAGTACAGTGTTCATGCTTTACAAAAAAAACTTAAGTGTTACAAGAATGCATAAAGTAATAGCTGATAAACACATAATGCGAAATATAAATAGCTTCTTCCCCGAGTTGCTTACGGGAAATAACACGAGTTTTGTCTAAGCCGTCGCAGACTGAAACGTTCCGAACAAAGGCAGCAGTGAAAACGGCTCTTATTTCCCTAACAAAAGTAGACAGTTATTGGACATAAATAACACTTAAACAAAAAAACAAAAACAGCGTTCACAGCCATAACGTAAACATCATACACCAAGTGCGAGGACAGCATTAAACAAGGCTATAAATAATAAAACACATACACAAACAATACAGTGAACATCAAGAGCTTTATTGAAGAATATAACAATTCATTGAAAATTTTAATTAAAAGACCAAACAAAAAATAAATATAAAAATTGGATTACAAGTCATACAAATGCAACAACATTACAGGACAAAAATATATATAATGAGAAAATTAAACAAAAAAGTAATATAAATGTATGAACAACTTTATAGAGATAATATTATAAATCATAAGTCAAGGTTACGCACTACAACAATTAACGCCCGTAACAGTTCGTTCACACACACACACACACACACACACGAGACAAGGAAAACTTTAGATCATTGTTGAACTCGTGTAAACCGTCGAGCAAATAAGTGGGATTTGGATGCCTGACAGAGTAGTTTCCCCTTGTTGGAGGTCAAGCAGCACCCCCCCCGCTGGAGTATTACCCCATAACAACCTGACACTCCCTAGCGGGGGTGTCTCAGCCATGCCAACAGGTGAAGGGCCTCTAGTTTACCTGCTCTAGAAGGCGAATCTTCCGGCGACGTGTCTGTTCCTCCAGCCTGTCGACGGCGTCTCTCAGCTCCTCTATCTCCTCCTTGGCCGCCTGCAGGGTGTCGATCTCGTGCTTGATGGCCACCATGTCCCGCTTCACCTCGACCACCTCGCTCTGGCAGCTCTCCACGCTCTTCGTTAGCTCCTGTAGCTGCGACCTGACCAACGGGAACAGCACAGATCACGAGGTTAACCAAGCCCTTCCACCCAGCAAACTACTATTATTATTATTATTATTATTATTATTATTATTATTATTATTATTATTGAGGTATTTCATTATCACTATACGACACACTACCATTATTTTTTCTTCCACCATGTGAGCACTGTTACCTTATGTCATTATTATCATTAGTACTAATACATATTGTGTGCGGTGGGTGGGAGGGGGAGGGGGAGAGTGTAGGTCAAGGTGGACAGGTCAGCAGGAGGACCAGTTGACTTGTCTCCCTTGACCCCGTCTTCTGGTGATCTGTACCCGACCTCTCTGCCTCAGGAGAGACCGGGTGGGTTGGGTTGGGGCATAACACAGGTCAGCAGGAGGACACACCTGATGGCGTGGAGGGCGGCGCTGGTGTCGGCGTGCTGGTGACACTGGATCTCATCGATCTTGGCGCTCAGGTTCATGCTCATGATCGACACTTGCTTCTGCAAGCTGCCAAAAGGCGCGTTACTGAGGGTGGGCCATGGGTGGCCGTCTTGGCGGTGGTGGTCGGGGGCCCTCCACCGCTCGCACCCTACACTACACTCACTCATACTGTCACGCTGCCTCTTCAAGCTACAGCTAAAAAACAAGATAAAGTAAGACATTGAAATCCATTCCATCGCTGCCGGTTGTGGGATAAGCGTGTCCTGTCGCAGCTGTGGCGTGACCAGTGAGGGAGGAGGCCGAGTGTTGCCCCCCTGGCCCGCCCACACCACCCCCTGGCCCACCCACACCACCCCCTCTGGCCCGGCCCCACACGTCCACTACACTCTCGGCCCACCCATCATCACCGACCCTCACACACACTCCTCACAAGCCTACCAACCATACCTGTTCCTTGATGGAGGTTCTCACGTAACACCTGGAGTGGGGCAGGCAGGCAGGGTCAGTGCGGGGCCGAGGGGCAAGGGAGTGGGGTCATTCTATGCTTTGGGGGGTGGGGCGGTATTCCTAAGTGGGATGGGGTGGTGGGTAGCAGCAGTTATAGAAGGGGAGGGGCGGGGGAAATAGTCTTTAGTAGTGGGTGTAACAGGGGGAGATAGTCTAGTGTAGTGGGTGTAACAGGGGGGAGATAGTCTAGTGTAGTGGTGTAACAGGGGGGATAGTCTTTATGTAGTGGGTGTAACAAGGAGATAGTCAGTGTAACAGGGAGATAGTCTAGTGTAGTGGGTGTAACAGGGGATAGTCTAGTGTAGTGGGTGTAACAGGGGGGAGTAGTCTAGGTGTAGCGGGTGTAACAGGGTGAAGCCATGTAGTGGGCACTAGTCTTTAGTAGTGGGTAACAGGGGATAGTCCAGTAGTGGGTGCAACAGGAGATAAGGGGAATATAGTGTGTGGGTGTAACAGGGGGATAGTCTGGTGGGTGTAACAGGGGATAGTCTTTAGTGGGGTAACAGGGGGATAGTCGGTAACAGGGATAGTAGTAGTGGGTGTAACAGGGGAGATAGTCTAGGTGTAGTGGGTGTAACAGGGGGAGATAGTCTAGTGTAGTGGGGCAACAGGGAGATAGAGTGTAGTGGGTGTAACAGGAATAGTCTAGTATTGTGGGTGTAAAAGGGGAGATAGTCTGTGTAGTGGGTGTAACAGGGGAGATAGTCTAGTGGGGTGACAAAGATAGTCTAGTGTAGTGGGTGTAACAGGGAGATAGCAGGGGTGTAACAGGGGAGATAGTGTGAGTGGGTAACAGGGGAGATAGTCCAGTGTAGTGGGTGTAAAAGGGAGATAGGTGTAAACAGGGGGAGAGTGTAGTGGGTGTAACAGGGGAGATAGTCTAGTGTAGTGGGTGTAACAGGGGAGAGTCTGTGTGAGGGGTGTAACAGGGGAGATATAGTCAGTGTAGTGGGTGTAACAGGAGATAGTCCAGTGTGTAACAGGGAGATAGTCTAGTGTAGTGGGTGTAACAGGGGGGATAACAGGGGAGTGCATGGGGAGATGGTCAGTGTAGTGGGTGTGCAAGGGGAGATAGTCTAGTGCAGTGGGTGGGGGATAGTCTGGCAGTGGGTGTAACAGGGGAGATAGTCAGGTAGTGGGTGTAACAGGGGAGATAGTCTAGCAGTAGTGGGTGTAACAGGGGAGATAGTCTATGTAGTGGGTGTAACAGGGGGGATAGTCTTAGTAGTGTGGGTGTAACGGGGAGATAGTCTAGTAGTGGGTGTAACAGGGGAGATAGGTGTAGTGGGTGTAACAGGGAGATAGTAGTGGGTGTAACAGGGGAGATATAGTCTAGTGTAGTGGTGTAACAGGGGGGGATAGTCAGTAGTGGGTAACAGGGAGATAGTCTAGTGTAGTGGGTGTAACAGGGGAGATAGTCTAGTGTAGTGGGTGTAACAGGGGAGATAGCTAGTGTAGTGGGTGTAAGAGTGGAAGTAGTTCTAGCTTGATGGAAGTAATATAAGAGTGGGTGGGGGGGAGGCAGGGAAGCCAGCACCTAGAGTGGGTGGAGAGGTAGGTGGAGCAGCCCCAGAGTGGGTGGAGAAGTAGGTGGAGACAGCCCAGAGTGGGTGGAGAGGAGGTGGAGACAGCCCACAGTGGGTGGGACGATGGATGGAGACAGCCCCTAGAGTGGAGGGGACAGTGGGTGGAGACAGCCCCAGAGCGGGTGGACGGTGGGTGGAGACAGCACTTGAGTGGGTGGGACGGTGGGTGGAGACAGTCCTAGAGTGGAGGGGACGGTGGGTGGAGACAGCACTAGAGTGAGTGGGACGGTGGGTGGAAGCAGAGTGGGCGGGGGCAGGCGGTGCAGGAAGAGGGGGAGAGACTCCCACAAGACGCATGCGACCAAAGGATGATCTGTGACCGTCAACACTCGAGTATGAGGCAGACACGTGCTGGGCCCAACACACACCCTGGCCTCTACGTCTTTTACGTTTGGAGGTGGTGCCATGACCTGTGTGGGCGAGTAGGACCTGTGTGGGCAGGTACACACAGGTTAAGAGTACGCCTGAGTAATGCTATCAGGAGTGGCTGGAAGGTTAAAGGTCCCAGGTGGATATGGGTGCCAGATAAGCGGGTGCTAAGTGGATATGGAAATGAGGTGGATCAGGATGCATTTATGGATATGGGTGCCAGGTACACAAAGGTGTAAGGTGGACATAGGCGTTAATTGGAAGTGGGAGCGTGGTGGATAAGGGTGCCAGGTAGACATGGGTGAAAGATAGATATAGGTGCCATATAGACATGGGTGCCGCGCGAGCATGGGGAGTAAAGTGAGGTGTGGGAGAAGAGGGATGGAGATGGCGAGGGTGACGCGGATGAAAACAAGACAGAAACGAAACAGGTGTCGAGGGGGAGACGAGAACACCAGTGTGAAGAGGACGTGAGTGTCGAGGGGCATGAGAGGAATATGGCTGTCGAAATGGACGCAGTTGTAGGAGGGGTCATGCAAGGGGTAGGGGCGTGGCGATGGAATGGGATGTGGGTATCCAAGGTATCATGGGTGTTCGACTTGACGTGGGTATATTCAGGTGATGGGTATGGCGAGTGTGGGGGGGTCGCAGACACAAGTGACGACAGATAACTACCGGCGGAGGGAAGGTGTGGACTAATACCGCCTCACTACTGCTGTCCTCAGGGAGTCATTTTAACACATTAGTAAGTTTGGTCAAGTGAAACAATCTGGGTAACCGGCGAGGCCTTGTGGGCGGACCAACAAGAACAGGGGCTGCTGGTGAGTGGACCATGAGGGTGGAGGTGAGGGTGGAGGTGAGTGGGCCTGATGAGTGAGGCTGGGAGCCAGCCAGTGGGCGGGGATGGGTGGGACGGTACAGGGTGACGGTGTGGAGGCTGCCGCCCGACCCTGGACGTCCTCCTGGTTATCGACTGTGGAAACCACACTGTTACCGCCTTAAAGACGGGTGGTCGAGGCAGCCAGAGGTGTTTCTGGAGGGTGGGCCGCCCCGCGCCGGGCAACACCACCCAGCACCGTCACCACCTGTACCACTGCGGCCGCCACACTCCACCAGCATCACCGACCAGCAAGTATACACAACTTGCACAGCCGCTGACACTGGAGCAGCGCTTTTAGTGTCGCAGTTAAACGCAACCCAGCGGCCTCCCTCAAGCCAGGAATCAAAGACACGTCTCACAACACATTATATTGTTCCTTATTGTTTACACGGTAAGGGGCAAGTAACACAGCTGAGGGCTTTACACATGATACATGAAACAGGGACATATGAACTACTACAACGCCCTCAGACACAAATTAAAGATCCGGAGGTATTGGGACCTCCAGGAGGTGCGGGCGTTAACCAATACGGGGACTCTTCAGTTCTGACAACAGAGGCGCCTGCTAATGTTTGTGGTGTTTTTCGGCCCTTCATCAGCTCTTCTAGTTGTTATTACAGTGGGCAGTTGTTGCAGTGGGGGAGGACATGATCAGTGGGTGGGAGGGCGGGGCCTACACCAGTGGGGTTGGGTGGGAGAGGAGCCAGGTGCTCGTCTCACAACACCTCCTCTCACCCAAATGACTCCCACCACTGGCCTCTGAAGGGGAAACTTGTGAGGGGAAGTACGTGACGGGGAGAGTGTGACTGGGACCAAGTGAACGGAGGACAGTCGGTCGGGTAGGGAGGTGAGTGACGGTAGCCATGTTTCAGGGTGCAGGTAACGCGTGATCTGGGGTGAGGAAGCTTGAACATAAAAAGTAAAAAGCGACAACCTCATCAGTACGAGCCTCTGCTGGTAACAGTGAAGGATCGTAAACATGACACAGGACTCTAAGACACACGGGGTACTGTAGGCTGGGGTTCTAGGGCACGATGGGATTTTTTAAAACACAGGGAACTCTAGGACATATGACAGGGTCCTAGGACACATGGTAGGGCTCGAGGACACATGGTAGGGCTCGAGGACACATGATAGTGCTCTGGGACATATGCTGGGGAAGGAGACACCCTATAACATACGGCGGGGCTCAAGACACATAGTGGAACTGTTGGACACATGGTGAGGCTTAACGAGACATGATAGGGAATCTAGGACACATGAGTGGGTCTTAAAACATATGGTGTGGTCTAAGGACATATTGTAGGGTCCTAGGATACACAGCGGGGCAATAAGACATGAGATAGAGCTCTAAGACACTTGGTGGACACTTCAGGACACATGGGAGGGTTTAGGACACGGAGTGGCTGCAAGATACAGGCCATTAGGTAGGGTAACTGAAGACATATTGTACCACTGTAAAACAAATATATACACAGGTATATATATATGTTACACGTAAAAATCACATGCATACAAAAGTTGTGTTGGAATAATTTAAGTGTTAATTATAAATTGTCAACTGGTTAGAATATAATGAAAAAAAAAACCACAACACATGTAAACAATAAATAAATTCTAATAACAAACAAACAAAACGTGAGGGTTGAGGGTAAACAACTTATCACTGCATGACAACATCACTACAGTATATGAATGTCTTTTAAATTATTACTGTAATTTATTATGAATCATTAAGCTCTTGAGGACGGGGCTTATATTAGTTACATCTCCTCGACAGTGTGGTCCCAGGACAACACAGGACCACACTGTCAACACCTCAACATGCTCAACTTAATAGTTATTTACTAGTTGGGGGGAAAAAAGGCGCTGAACTTATTATTGTTTATGCTCAACTTAATAGTTATTTACTAGTTGGGGGGAAAAAAGGCGCTGAACTTATTATTGTTTATGCTTTTATAACTTGGGGTGTTACATCAGACGTGTAGAGGGTGGGGTGAGTGTGGAGGGGGGTGGGGGTGAGTGTAGAGGGGTGGGGTGAGTGTGGGGGGTGGGGGGGTGTGAAGTGAGAGGGTGGGGTGAGGGTGAGTGTAGAGGGTGGGGTGAGTGTGAGTGGGGGGGTGGGTGTGGGGGTGAGGTAGAGGGGTGTGGGAAGTGGGGGGGTGTGGGGGTGGGGTGGGTGTGGGGGGTGGGGTGGTGGGGGTGGGGTGGGGTGTGGGGGGTGGGGGTGTGAGTGTTGGGGTTGTGGGTGTGGGGGGGTGGGGGTGAGGTGTGGGGGGGAGTGAGGTGAAGAGGTGGGGTGAATGTGGGGTGGGGTGTGGGGTGTGGGTGGGTGGGGGTGAGTGTGGGGTGGGGTGGGTAGGGGGGGGTGGTGGGGGTGAGTGGGGGGGGGATGGGGGGGGTGGGGGTGGGGGTGGAGGTGGGGGGGTGGGGTGAGTGTGGGGGGGTGGGGGTGGAGGTGGGGGGTGGGGGTGTGGGGGGGTGAGTGTGTGGGGTGGGGTGGTGTGGGGTTGGGGTGGGGTGGGTGGGGGGGTGGGGTGGGTGAGGGGGTGGGGGGTGGGTGTGGTGTAGAGGGGTGGGGGGGTGGGGGTGGGGTGAGTGTGGGGGGTGGGGTGAGGTGTGGGGGGGTGGGGTGGGGTGTGGGGTTGGGGTTGGTGTGGGGGGGGGGGGGTGGGGTGGGGGTGGTGGGGGGGGGGTTGGGTTGGTGTGGGGGGGGTTACGGGGGGGGTGGGGTGGGGTTGGGGGAGAGGATGGGGTGGGGTGGGGAGGGGTGGGGTGGGTGTGGGGAGGTGGGGGTGAGTGTGGGGGGTGGGGGAGTGTGGGGTGGGGTGGGTGGTGGTGGGGGGTGGAGTGTGGGGGTGGGGGGTGGTGTGAGTGTGGGGTGGGGGTGGGGGTGGGGTGGGGGGTGGGGTGGGGTGTGGGGGTGGGGTGGGGGAGGTGGGGGTGGGGTGTGGGGGTGGGGGGGTGGGTGAGTGTGGGGGTGGGGGTGAGGTGTGGGTGGGGGTGGAGTGTGGGGTGGGGTGAGGTGTGGGGTGGGTGGGGGTGGGGTGTGTGGGTGTGTGGGGTGGTGGGGTGGGGTGTGGGGGTGGGGGGGGTTGGGGTGGGGTGGTGGGGGTGGGGTTGGGTGTGGGGGTGGGGTTGGTGTGGATGGTGGGGTTGGGGTGTGGGGGGTTGGGGTTGGTGTGGGGAGGTGGGGGGGGTTGGGCGTGTGGGGGTGGGGGTGGGGGTGTGGGGTGGGGGAGTGTAGAGGGGGTGGGGGTGAGTGTATAGGGGGTGGGAGTGAATGTAGAGGGCAACTGTGGTGTAGAAAGGGGAGCATATGGTGTGGATAGTGTAGGAGGCTGTGGATGGATGTGGAAGGCTGTGGATGACGAGTTTATCATAAAAAATAAATAATAACTTAGAAAAACAAAAGAAAGCTTCTCGCAAAAGAAAAAAAATGATAGAAAAAAAGAAATAAAATACGGAATATACTGTAGTTTACTGTAGTTAATAGATTATAAAGAGGTTATTTTTATTTATCTTTTTATATATTACAAGTTCAATTGCAAAATGAAGTGGTATTAAATTTTTTTTGTTAAGTTGTCGACAGTGCGTTCAGCCCTGCTGGGGGACGTCACAGAAAACGGACGCTCACCACAACAGGAAGATAGACTCAAGAATTTTTTTTCCCCTGAATGTTTCTGGAATATGTTAGGTTAAATGAATAGACAACGTGTGATGATTACTATATGCATTACTAAACAGGCTAGGTCATGTTGGGTCAGCCTGAACTACATTAGTAACTCATTCTTCTTCTCACAAAAAAACAAACAAGGAACTGAGGCCATTCTACACCCTGGACAGACTCGTGTAAAACCCAATACAAAAATTTCCCCCAGAAAATTAAGACTTCCGTGAAACATTCGGGAAGAAAAAATCGGAGGTCGGCCTATGGTCAGGGAAATAATACTTAGGCAAAAGGAGTTTAAGAAGGACAAGGATGTGTCAAAAAGGCAACGAAAATACAGGAGGTAGTGAATTGATAAGGGAAACTGGCAAACTTTCCGGACAAGCAAGTAGGGAAATACAGGAGATGTGAGGCGGGACGAGGAAAACTCAGGGTGAAAATGAGGAGACGGAAGGAAAGTGAAGATGAGAGATAGAAAAGGGGTTAAAATATTGAAGTACAGCAATGAATGAAAAAGGATGGAATGAGGGAAGTGAATGGAAGAGTTAGAAAAAGGGAGAGTAGATAAGTAAAAGGTGGAAAGGGGATAATGAATGAGTGAAGGAGGGAGGGAGAAAAGGGGAGTGAATAAGGGACGTAAGGAGGAGACAGGAGTGAGGAACAAAGCCAGCAGGTGATGGTGAGAAGCAGTTAACAAACACACGAGTGTGTCACACTGGTGAGACTCAGGCGTCACACTGGTGAGACTCAGGCGTCACACTGGTGAGACTCAGGCGTCATGAGAGATGGTGGGGAGTGCTCAGGACGTCACACTGGTGTCACAGCGTCACACGAGGTGGTGAGACCCAGGCGTCACACTGGTGAGACTCAGGCGTCACACTGGTGAGACTCAGGCGTCACACTGGTGAGACTCAGGCGTCACACTGGTGAGACTCAGGCGTCACACTGGTGAGACTCAGGCGTCACACTGGTGAGACTCAGGCGTCACACTGTAAGACTCAGGCGTCACACTGTAAGACTCAGGCGTCACACTGTAAGACTCAGGCGTCACACTGTAAGACTCAGGCGTCACTCTGTAAGACTCTACCCTCATACTGGTAACTCAGGCGTGTCTCCTCTGCCACACTCTTAAGGCTCACAGTGAGGAGGACTGAGCACAGCAACGGATGAGGTACATGAGGTACAGACAACACCATGATGAGGCATAAGTCACCACCATGAGGTACAGACAACACCATCATGAGGCATAAGTCACCACCATGAGGTACAGACAACACCATCATGAGGCATAAGTCACCACCATGAGGTACAGACAACACCATGAAGCATAAGTCACACCATGATCATGAGGCATAAGTCACCACCATGAGGAACAGACAACACCATGTGAGGCATAATCACCACCATGAGGTACAGACAACACCATCATGAGGCATAAGTCACCACCATGAGGTACAGACAACACCATGATGAGGCATAAGTCACCACCATGAGGTACAGACAACACCATGATGAGGCATAAGTCACCACCATGAGGTACAGACAACACCATGATGAGGCATAAGTCACCACATAAGTAAAAGGTACAGCATAAGGTACAGACAACACCATGATGAGGCATAAGTCACCACCATAAAAGGTACGAACAACACCATGATGAGACATAAGTCACCACCATGAGGTACAGACAACACCATGGTGTGGCATAAATCACCATCATGAGGTACAGACAACACCATGATGAGGCATAAGTCACCACCATGAGGTACAGACAACACCATGATGAGGCATAAGTCACCACCATGAGGTACAGACAACACCATGATGAGGCATAAGTCACCACCATAAGGTACAGACAACACCATGATGAGGCATAAGTCACCACCATAAGGTACAGACAACACCATGATGAGACATAAGTCACCACCATGAGGTACAGACAACACCATGGTGTGGCATAAATCACCATGATGAGGTACAGACAACACCATGATGAGGCATAAGTCACCACCATAAGGTACAGACAACACCATCATGAGGCATAAGTCACCACCATGAGGTACAGACAACACCATCATGAGGCATAAGTCACCACCATGAGGTACAGACAACACCATGAGGCATAAATCACCATTATGAGGCATAAGTCACCATCACGAGGTACAGATCTCAGTATGCCGAAGTGTGAACACCACAATGGTAGGACTCAAGTGCCATAATGGTGAGTCTATGGTGATGGTCACAATACATAACACGGTGAACGAGAGTTACAGTGGTGAGGCGTGAGCGTCAGCTTGATGAAGTCTCATAGTGTGGCGTCACCATGAGGCACGGCCAGTACCATGGTGAGGCACGGCCAGTACCATGGTGAGGCACGGCCAGTACTATGGTGAGGCACGGCCAGCACCATGGTGAGGCACGGCCAGTACCATGGTGAGGCACGGCCAGCACCATGGTGAGGCGAGACATCACCATGGGGAGGCACGGCCAGTACCAGGGTGAGGCACGGCCAGTACCATGGTGAGGCACGGCCAGTACTATGGTGAGGCGAGACATCACCATGGGGAGGCGAGGACATCACCATGGTGAGGCGAGGGCATCACCATGGCGAGGCGAAGACATCACCATGGTGAGGCGAGGACATCACCATGGCGAGTTGAGGACATCACCATGGTGAGGCGAGGACATCACCATGGCGAGGCGAGGACATCACCATGGCGAGGCGAGGACATCACCATGGCGAGGCGCGGTGGTGACTGCTAAGGTTGAGGCGTCAACAGGGTGAGGGAGGAGGAGGAAGAAGAACGTGGTGGTATATTTACCTAAAATCCAGCCCGTCGCACGAGTGCCTGGGACCGGGGGAGAGAGACAAGGGTTAGTGTGAGGCCCAGCTGCCGGACCGGCTCCACCGCCCACCTGGCTATCCCGCTCACACACCACCAGGCGTAGATGCTCCATCACGCACTGGTAAACTACCAGGGTTATCAGGGTAAATCAGGTACCAGTACACTACATGTAAGCCACCAGGTACCAGGGTATGTCCAGTATACCACCAGGTACTTGTAACACTCCCAGGTAGCAGCATACAGTCAGCAGCGAGCCAACAAAGTATAAGGTCTCCTCAAGTCACTCAACGATTTATAGATTCAGTTACAAATTTAGCACCTGTAAAGCTGTAGGCACAAAGCCTTTAAGAAGTACAACTATGGACAAATTTCTAGGACTTTGATTAAAGTCTGTGATGGAAGGTGTAGACCTAGGCTTTGGAACACTGGACGTTGAACAAAGTCTTGGGACACAGGCTGATGAACTAGGCCACAGGACGTGGTCTTTAGTGACACTGGGTAATGAGTTCATCCTCGGGACATGAACGTAATCTACTGGTCACGACAGTAGAGAAAATAAAAGTAAACAAAAGTAAACAATGCAAAAGTAGATATATATTGACAGTGTATTAATGCCACTGAAATATCCCAGTACCGGGGCTCGAACCATCCCAGTACCGGGGCTCGAACCGGCGGCTTAACAGTACTGGATTCGACCTCCGATACCGATGTATTTCACTCACTAATGTAAACATACAATAATGGCTTTGAGGACTTATTACAGGTGAAGTGATTAGTTCATTATGGATGGCCGTCCCAGGTACTGTCGTGACGAGGTGAACCACAGGTGCTGGGCTGGTTGCAGGGTGTGGCCTGGCACCTGGTGGCTGGGTGTAGCCTAGCACCTGGTGGCTGGGTGTAGCCTAGCACCTGGTGGCTGGGTGTAGCCAGAAGTACACACATCCCACGTCATGTGTGGATTTGTGTTGTGTGAGCAAGCAGCAGTGGTCAGTTTGACCAGGTCTCGTGTCACTATTGACCTGGCCATCTGGATTGGCCAGGTCTGGTGCTACTAGAGACCTAGCCACCTGGACCGGTCCGGTATTTGCCACAGATGACCTGGCCACTTGGACTGGCCAAGCCTTGTGACAGTGGAGACGTGGCCACGATGGCCCTGTGGCCGTCTTTGACAGTCGTGGCGGAGCTGCCTAGCTTGACCTACCTCATACAACCTTTTAAAGCCAATAAGTCCACACTGGAAGGTGATGACACGTTCATGACAACAGTATTCTGTACAGTGTGCTCAAGATAACAGCTGCACCTCTAGCTCAAGATAACAGCTGCACCTCTAGCTCAAGATAACAGCTGCACCTCTAGCTCAAGATAACAGCTGTACCTTTAGCTCAAGATAACAGCTGTACCTCAAGCTCAAGATAACAGCTGTACCTCAAGCTCAAGATAACAGCTGCACCTCTAGCTCAAGATTACAGCTGAGTTCAAGATAACAGCTGCACCTCTAGTTCAAGATAACAGCTGCACCTCTAGCTCAAGATAACAGCTGTACCTGCTCAGATAACAGCTGTACCTCAATAACAGCTGTACAAGCTCAAGATAACAGCTGCACCTCAAGTTCAGAGATAACAGCTGCAGTTCAAGCTCAAGATAACAGCAGCACCTCAAGATAACAAAGCTCAAGATAACAGCTGCACCTCAAGCTCAAGATAACAGCTGCACCTCAAGCTCAAGATAACAGCTGCACCTCAAGCTCAAGATAACAGCTGCACCTCAAGTTCAAGATAACAGCAGCACACCTCAAGCTCAAGATAACAGCCGCACCTCAAGCTCAAGATAACACCTCGCTCAAGATAAGAGCTGCGCCTCAATTCAAGATAACAGCTGCACTCAAGCTCAAGATAACAGCTGCACCTCGCTCAAGATAACAGCTGTACCTCGCTCAAGATAACAGCTGCACCTCAAGCTCAAGATAACAGCTGCACCTCAAGCTCAAGATAACAGCTGCACCTCGCTCAAGATACAGCTGTACCTCGCTTCAAGATAACAGCAGCACCTCAAGCGCAAGATAACAGCCGCACCTCAAGCTCAAGATAACAGCTAAAGTTCAAGATAACAGCAACAAAGTAACAGCTCCTCAAGCTCAAGATAACAGCTGCCTCAAGCTCTAACAGCTGCACCTCAAGCTCAAGATAACAGCCTCCAAGCTCAAGATAACAGCTGTGCTAAGATAACAGCTCAAGATAACAGCTGGCTCAAGATACACAGCTCAAGTTTGCACCAAGATCACAGCTGTACCTCAAGCTCAAGATAACAGCCGCACCTCAAGCTCAAGATAACAGCTGTACCTCAAGCTCAAGATAACAGCTGTACCTCAAGCTCAAGATAACAGCTGCACCTCAAGCTTAAGATAACAGCTGTACCTCAAGCTCAAGATAACAGTGGCAACTCAAGCTCAAGATAAGAGCAGCACCTCAGGTTCAAGATAACAGCTGCACCTCAAGCTCAAGATAACAGCTGTACCTCAAGCTCAAGATAACAGCTGCACCTCAAGCTCAAGATAACAGCTGCACCTCAAGCTCAAGATAACAGCTGCACCTCAAGCTGAAGATCACAGCTGTACCTCAAGCTCTAGATAACAGCTGCACCTCAAGCTCAAGATAACAGCAGCACCTCAAGCTTAAGATAATAGCAGCACCTTAAGCTCAAGATAACAGCTATGATCGCTAAACATGACAATCAGGCAGGAGTTAACGCGCTGGCGGCATCTGGCAACCCGTCCGTCACACTACCGTCACAAGGAGGATCAATTCATCGTCAGTCTCTAGTCAGTGGAGACAACGCCAGACCAGACGACCGTTCGCCCGCCTTTTGCTTATCTTAAACTGTCAGATGGGCGAGAAAACTGCCCAGATGTTGAGTATGGTCAGTGATTATGTGTTTAATGTTTCGTTATGTTTTCCTTGGTGCAGTGTTATGAGAGTGATGTTTACATGATATGTCGTAATATGACGTAATTCTTTAAATGTTTAGCAAATTAGTAAATGTTTATTGACGTGCAAACAAGTAGTGTATTTTATGAACTAATGTGCTGTTTACCATAATTCTGAAGTATAATGTTTACCATAATTCTGAAGTATAATGTTTACTATAATTCTGAAGTATAATGTTTACTATAATTCTAAAGTATAATGTTTACCATAATTCTGAAGTATAATGTTTACTATAATTCTGAAGTATAATGTTTACTATAATTCTAAAGTATAATGTTTACTATAATTCTAAAGTATAATGTTTACCATAATTCTGAAGTATAATGTTTACTATAATTCTGAAGTATAATGTTTACTATAATTCTAAAGTATAATGTTTACTATAATTCTGAAGTATAATGTTTACTATAATTCTGAAGTATAATGTTTACTATAATTCTAAAGTATAATGTTTACTATAATTCTAAAGTATAATGTTTACTATAATTCTAAAGTATAATGTTTACTATAATTCTGAAGTATAATGTTTACTATAATTCTAAAGTATAATGTTTACTATAATTCTGAAGTATAATGTTTACTATAATTCTAAAGTATAATGTTTACTATAATTCTGAAGTATAATGTTTACTATAATTCTAATGTTTACTATAATTCTGAAGTATAATGTTTACTATAATTCTGAAGTATAATGTTTCACTATAATTCTAAAGTATAATGTTTACTATAATTCTGAAGTATAATGTTACTATAATTCTAAAGTATAATGTTTACTATAATTCTGAAGTATAATGTTTACTATAATTCTAAAGTATAATGTTTACTATAATTCTGAAGTATAATGTTTACTATAATTCTAAAGTATAATGTTTACTATAATTCTGAAGTATAATGTTTACTATAATTCTGAAGTATAATGTTTACTATAATTCTGAAGTATAATGTTTACTATAATTCTATAATGAAGTATAATGTTTACTATAATTCTAAAGTATAATGTTTACTATAATTCTGAAGTATAATGTTTACTATAATTCTGAAGTATAATGTTTACTATAATTCTGAAGTATAATGTTTACTATAATTCTGAAGTATAATGTTACTATAATTCTAAAGTATAATGTTTACTATAATTCTAAAGTATAATGTTTACTATAATTCTGAAGTATAATGTTTACTATAATTCTAAAGTATAATGTACTATAATTCCATAATTCTAAAGTATAATGTTTACTATAATTCTGAAGTATAATGTTTACTATAATTCTGAAGTATAATGTTTATTATAATTCTGAAGTATAATGTTTACTATAATTCTGAAGTATAATGTTTACTATAATTCTAAAGTATAATGTTTACCATAATTCTAAAGTATAATGTTTACTATAATTCTGAAGTATAATGTTTACTATAATTCTGAAGTATAATGTTTATTATAATTCTGAAGTATAATGTTTACTATAATTCTGAAGTATAATGTTTACTATAATTTTGAAGTATAATGTTTATTGTATTACTTAAAAAAAAACAATTTGTGTTTATCGTATCAATTGAGAGTCGTAATTACTGTACTTTTGGTCAATGTTTTGTAATGACTGGACGGTGACCTGACGGTATCTAGGGAAGGTCGGTGGTACAGGGGCCAGCGCGTTACTACACCCTCACTACCAAAGTACATACAGTAGTCTATAATGGATGATCGGTGCTTGGGAGGTCGGGGACTACTTGTAGGTGTTTGGGGTATAATACTATAGGCCAGGGACTAACGCCGGTTATTCTTAAAACATTATTCCCATTAACAGACACTTCAATACTTTTCTTTATCATTTTTTTTTTTACAATTATGAGGCTCCGACATACCAACTGTTGCTACACTGCTCGGGGAGATACAGTGCTACCAACAGAGCATTTCAATTTTCCATTGCAATGAAGTGTCTATGCATAGCGGAGTAAAGACAAAAATCCTACGAATGGAAGGAATTGTTGCACGAAATAAGATTTTGAAGAATACCAGCGTAATGTTTGGGACCAGGAACTACTGTAGATGTTTGGGGCCAGGAACTACTTGGAGGTATTTAGGGTGAATAATTGAGGGCCATGGATAAGGTGTTTGTGGCCAGGAAGGAGGGAGGGAGGGAGGGAGAGAGGGGTCAACATACTGGGGGCGGGGTGACTAAGGGACGCCACCACCCCTCACTGGTCACAAACAGGGGGCGCGCGGCTCCCAAACTGACCCCAACTAACCTACTGTGAGGTATTTGGCCCCAAACTCTCCCCAATTAATAAACTCTAAGGTATCTGGTCCTAAATTGCTCCTACTGAGATATAAGGTCCCAAACTGTCGTCCTCCAAGTGACTTATGGAGAATTTAGTCCTGATCTGACCGAGGGTGAGGTCCAGTGTCCCTCTCCCGCACCTTAATGAGCTGTTTAGGGTCAGGGGTCCCAAGTAACCCCATACACTAGCTTGGGGTACTAAGTTACCCCACACTAGCCTGGGGTACTAAGCTACCCACACACTAGCCTGGGGTCCGAAGTTACCCACACACTAGCCTAGGGTCCTAAGTTACCCCACACACTAGCCTGGGGTCCTAAGTAACCCCATACACTAGCCTGGGGTCCGAAGTTACCCACACACTAGCCTGGGATCCTAAGTTACCCCACACACTAGCTTGGGGTCCGAAGTTACCCCATACACTAGCCTGGGGTACTACGTTACCGCCACACTAGCCTGAGTCCTAAGTTACTCCCACACTAGCCTGAGGTACTAAGCTACCCACACACTAGCCTGAGGTACTAAGTTACCTCCACATACTAGCTTGGGGTCTAGTTACCCACACACTAGCCTGGGGTCTCCGAAGTTACCCCCACACACTAGCCTGGGGTCGTAAGTTACTCCCACACTAGCCTGGGGTACTAAGTTACCCACACTAGCTTTGGGTCCTAAGATACCCACACACTAGCCTGGGGTCCTAAGTTACCCGCACACTAGCCTGGGGTCCTAAGTTACCCACACACTAGCCTGGGGTCAATATCTAACCCCCCCACCCCGAAGGGATCCTGAACTATCCCACACTAGCCTGGGGTCCCCAATCTAACCCTAAAGTCTTGGTGGAGGGGCTGGGCTCCCTGGGGGCACCTACCCCACGCCCCATCTTCAGCTGGGTCGCGCGCCCTCTGTGCCCTGGCGACGTCCCACGCCGGGCCAGCGGGCATTCTACGGACAAACTCACGTCCTGACTCACCCTTCATTTAAAGACTGACTGAGCATCGCGCCCGCCGGGTCCCCGCGACCGTACCCGCGCCCAATGCCCCGCTCGCGGTGCAGCTGCCTCACTGCCCCGCGGCAGCTCGTCCTATCGCCTGAGATCTATACAACATTATTCGCGCTACTGTCTCAATAAGTGATAATCATAATTAGTTCAGAATTATTCTCTAGAGTATTATTTATGAGCCCTTCTTCACGAGGGGCTGATGCTGTTCACAAGCCGCCTTGGGTACACTCGCCTCATCTTATAAACAGAACAGTTACAGTACAGTACAGTACAGTACAGTACAGTACAGTACAGTACTAGATGTAGTTTGCAGTATTTGTTTTACAATTTTCTCAGTATACACTAACATATAATATACTCGGGCTATCTTGCTTGGCCAGGACACAACCTACCATTTCCAGAGGTAAGAATTAACAAAAGTTATATTTTGCTAAAGACAACACGTTATATTATTACTGATAAGAGTTGGTGAGTCCCAAGACACCTTGAACACAGCACTTTATTAAGTGTAATATTTCAGTAAAGTTTATTAAGCATCAATAAAGTTCATTAGTACACGGCATCACAAGAGTCTGCAGCGGCGAGTCTTTCTTTTCTTGTTATAAACCTTATTAAGACCTACAAGTATAACCTCTCATCCTTCACTACCAGCCGTCCTCGCGCGCGCCGCTGTTGTGTCTCAGCAGCCGACGGGCACAAGGAGGCATCACTACAAAAAACTCTTAAGAGAAACACTGTCACTCATCATATTACTAAAAAAAGAAAAAACATCCAATATACTGTATAATACATATGTTTGTTTCTCAGCTCCTCCCGTCTGTCCCGCCTTCTACTCGCGTCATGACCACCGCACAGCCCAGGCTTACATCACTCACCTGGTGGCCTGCTGGTTGACTGGTGCAAGTCTCGACACGGATATGTGCATGATGCAGGGTCGAATGCTGAACGAGGAAAGCTGAACAAATATACGTGTATTTCGCATTATGATATGTATATATACATACGCTTATATACGTATAAACAATACATATGCCCGTTAAGGTAAAAGTACTATAACTATTTTATAACAACTTAAGACGCTAGAGGCAGTATTGCACTAAGGTCCCTAGCATCACCTCTCACACCACACACGCTACATCAACACCTCCTACTGTACAGCTACCATCACCAACATACTGTATATTTTATCAACAGGTTTCGGCGAGAGTGTATAAGGCTTTTCGTGTGTGTGTCGCCGCGGACTGGGGTGCAGTGTGTGTGTGTGTGTGTGTGTGTGTGTGTGTGTGTGTGGACTGGGGTGCAGTGTGTGTGTGTGTGTGTGTGTGTGTGTGTGTGTGTGTGTGTGTGTGTCGCCGCGGACTGGGGTGCAGTGTGTGTGTGTGTGTGTGTGTCGCCGCGGACTGGGGTGCAGTGTGTGTGTGTGTGTGTGTGTGTGTGTGTGTCGCCGCGGACTCGGGTGCAGTGTGTGTGTGTGTGTGTGTGTGTGTGTGTGTGTGTGACTGGGGTGCAGTGTGTGTGTGTGTGTGTGTGTGTGTGTGGGTGTGTCGCCGACGGGGTGGGGTGTGTGTGTGTGTGTGTGTGTGTCGCCGCGGACTGGTGCAGGGTGTGTGTGTGTGTCGCGGACTGGGGTGCAGGGTGTGTGTGTGTGTGTGGAGGTGTGTGTGTGTGTGTGTGTGTGTGTGTCGCCGCGGACTGGGGGTGTGTGTGTGTGCGTGTGTGTGTGTGTGTGTGTGTGTGTGTCGCACTGGGAGGGGGGAGGGGGGTGTGTCGCCACCGGCTGGGGTGTGTGTGTGTGTGTGTGTGTGTGTGTGTGTGTGTGTGTGTGTGTGTGTGTCACCGCAGGCTGGGCGTGTGCGTGTGTGTGTGTGTCGCCGCAGGCTGGGGCGTGTGTGTGTCGCCATGAGCTGGGGTGTGGGCGTGTGTATGTGTCGCCGCGGGCTAGGTGTGTGTGTGTGTGTGTGTGTGTGTCGCCGCGGGCTGGGGTGCGGGCGTGTGTGTGTGTGTACAGTATGTGTCGCCGCGGGTTGGATTGCGGGCGTATGTATGTGTCGCCGCGGGGTGGGGTGCGGGCGTGTCGCCGCGGGCTGGCGTGTATGTGTGTGTGCGTGTGTCGCTGTGGGCTGGGGTGCTGGCGTGTGTGTGTGTGTGTGTGTGTGTGTGTCGCCGCGGGCTGGGGTGCGGGCGTGGCGAGGTGGGGACACAGCGGGCGCGGCGGCCAGGTGGGCCACGGGCGGGGCTGGCCACTGCCTCCTGGTAGTGACTTGAAAGTCAGATGAGGCAGCAGACCCCAGCAATAGGTCAGCAGGGGCAGCAGACCCCAGCAATAGGTCAGTAAAGGCAGCGGTAAGTCAGCAGCCAGCCCCGGCCGAGCAGCACCTGGCCAGGCAAGAGAGAGAGAGAGAGAGAAAGAGATGGGCAAGCTGGCCGCGGCGGCCACAACACACCTCAGTAACAACTCCTTAACACTTTCTTCTTTAATCTCTTCCGATGTATCGTCCCTAGGGTGCCATACCTCCTGGTCATCGTTAATGGGCACGGCTAGATCCCCATCACCCCCCGAGAGTGCCCCCACCACACTCTCACGGTCTGTAGCACCGCACGTCACTGGCGGCGGGGGAGGTGGGCACGTGAACACACGCTCGTGCACGCGACACGCCCCAGGAGACGATGCCGTGGAGGCGCCGCAGCTGCAGCTGCCGTAGCAAGGTGAAGGTGGCGTGCCTAAGGGCGTGCCGATGGGCGGTGGTGGGACTCCTGTGGGAAAGGCTGGGGGGGACAGAGGCGATGCGTAGGCAGCAGTGGCAGCGGCGACCGCGGCCGCTGCAGAAGCGGAGGCGGGCGCCGTGAGCGGGTGCGGCACCACGACGCAGGAGTAGGGCTGGGTGGTTTGGGCGGTGAAGGGAATGGCGGGGGAGTGGCGGCCCCCGTCACACGTAGCTTCCAACACCCGCTGGCCGCCGCCCCTCATGCAGCCGCCGCCACAGGGTCGCGCCCCGCCGCCGCCACGCCACCAGCACATCCGGCCGCCCACAACTGTACATACGTGGCAGTGTCCCACGGTGGCGGCAGTCACAGTGTTGAGGCGTCGGTGAGTTGATGAAGGGAGCGACAAGTGGTGCAGTAGTGCGAGTGTCGTCCAGGGGTGGTCCGGGCAGCATGAGGGAGAGAGAGAGCGAGAGCGTGAGAGTTGGACACCTGGCGCTCCCATGGTGGCCGCATACACTACACCCACAACACTTACATACCTCACCTTTATCCTGATGCCGCTCTACACCCTGCTACACGGCCCACTCTCTTTCTTTCCCCGTGGCATGGTAGTGCAATGGTGTGCACCGCCCCTACACACACTGACACCAAGGAACAAAATGCTACGTGAACAAGAAACATTTAGAAGTAATAAGTATGAAGCAAACGGACCGTGACATGCAGGCAAGTCCGCTGCGCCAGAGCGGACACATTACTACGTTATGCAGCAGCAAACAAGAAGGATGGTGTCCGCACTAACACATCTTCCTTACCTTACTACTAGCACAGTGTTGTTTCTCACCAAGACACTACACTACACTACACTACTCGCACCAACATGCACCACCAGTTACGACTCAATATTTATGGCCAGAACTTGGTTAACAGGAGTGTCGACCTCCAGGGCGCTGGATAATGTAGCATGGTGAGGCAGGAGACAGGTGGGTGGAGGGACGCCCACCTGACATACATCTCACTGTTAAATACCACAAGAACATCAAGACCACACCAACATCTTCCGTTCTAGGATGACACACTAGACAGATTTGATTAACAGAACAAAAATAAGGTTCTAGAAGATTTTCCTCAATCAAGTTCAGGGCAAATTATAATTGTTGTCAACACCATAACGTAGTTAATTTGACAACTTTATGAATGAGTGTACGAAAATGGGTGGCGGTAGTTTGAGAATGGCCGCGTGCTGGGTGACAGACGTGCGGCGGGCCTTGACGTCACGTAAGGTAAACTGGTAAAAAAAAAAAAAAAGCTTAGTTTTCGCCTCACCAGCTCTTACATCTCTTTGTTTTAGGATTTTAACGCCATAACAGTAAAAGAAAACCCAATACTGTTGTAGAGTGAGCAGGAAGTACTTCGCCGCCATGAAGTATGAGAACACCCGACTGGACACAAATAGCGTGAGGGCAGACAGTGAGTATCAGTTGACGACGGGGTGTTGAAGGAACCACTTACAGGAACAGGACACCAAGGGCACCGACAAGATCATACGCGTGTTTCAATACCTCCTGGAAAATCGCCTTCAGTTTCATCATTAAGTCAAAGGAATTTCACCCGACGCATCCCTGAGACAAATACTAAAAAGGATGGCAGTTTAAGTCTTGCCATCCTTCAACACCAAGAAAACTGTTCCTCCCGACTCAATAGTGAAGAAGTTTATAGATTCCGTAAACATTTGTTCCAAGGTAATGTTGACGCTGGTAACGGGCCCAGCTGGTATAGGCTCTGCTCTCTCTCATACCTCACAACCTGTACTGATGGGGTCACGTGATGGCCTCCTAGTTCACGCCATGCTGTTGTTTAAGGCCATATCCATACAGACATCCATGCATACACAGATTCATAGGCACGCGGCAATAACTTACTTTACGCACACACACACACACACCTTTGACCCACAGGCAGGATCTCTTTAAGCCTTAATTTTCTCTCCCCTGACAGCTACTAAAACTTTCAATACCGGGACAAAAAAAAAATCCCTAAAAACCAAAAGTAAATAAAATAAATATTGGTATTATAAAACAAACTTTGTCAGGTAAGTTGTTGGGATGTATAAAACAGAGTGACGAGGTTGACTGAGTGACGAGGTTGACTGAGTGACGAGGTTGACTGAGTAATAAAACACACACCAAGATATACGATACATTTTACACAGAATACTTCTTAAAAAATATTTCAGTGTATAATAAAAAAAAAATTCACCTAATACGAAATACAAAGAAAAAAACACGGGAGATATTTATAAAACACAACATAAAACAAGGAAACATTCAATAAAACAACACACGGAGATATGTTTAATGAACAGGTGTAGTCTATGAGATCAATAACTTACAAGGGAAAATGGATGATAAACACACACACACACACACGCGTTCATATACATTTATGTACACATTTATTCATATACAGTACATACAAGTGCACACACGTTCATATACGTGCACACGCATTCATTACGTACAGCTACACAGACGTTCCTAAACGTGCACTTCTAAAACTAATACTTCATAAAAAAAATATATATAAAAATTAAGGATTTATAAAAAAATAATAATTGGGCGGTGTGGAGGAGCAACTCACCAGCAACCATCTATTCGCCTTATGGACGGTAACCAGGGACGGGGTCAACTCCGTTTTGTCAATTCCAATTCAAATAAAATTCCGACAAAATATAAATTTATCAAATTCAATTCAATACAATTATTTAATTTTCATATAAAAAATATTCCATAACAACCATTTTATTTCCATATAAGTTGACAACACACACAGAGCTCAATTATGGTATTTATATGATAATTACCACACGTCTGACAAGGCTGCCGCTAACTCACCTACCCGCCTTCACTTTACGGACATTCAACCAAACTGACTATTTCCAACCGTATTTCGACTCAGTTTTTATATTAAGTCATTTTCTAATATTTTTCATGTTTGATAAGTTGACCTATATAAGACCGAATTTGGTCGGCAAAATATTAAATGTGTCATACTAGATTCCCACATTAAACAATGCTCCTTGTTATTTCAAAACATTCTAGTGTGAATACAATTTGTTTCACACATTACTGTAGACATGTTGAACAAATTTTGAAAAAAAAATATTAACAATACGTTGGCCACATCTAAAAAACACATTTTATTATTTTGATAAAACATTAATTCACATCAATTCCAATTCAATTCATAATTGACCCCATCCATGATTGTAATGATCGGTTAAGATACAAAACTGAACAGATCTTAGTTGATAGGTCAGGTATTTATCGTGTATTTATCCCAATATTGTTTCTTCTCACTTTCTGGGTCAAACCACTTAAGACCAATCATTTGTGAGGGCAATACACTGTCTCTTAACGTGTATCCATTCAAGTCAAAACTAAAGAGATGTTCTTGTGCAATCAGCCAGGAAGATTGGAAAAAACTACCTTGTTTATCTAAGGACGCAAACAAAGAATCCTACAAAACATTATTTTTCTCTGTTGACTTCTCTACTCTTGCTCCTGATAACCTTTGGAACTCGGTAGTCTACTGTAAGCACAGATCACAATCATAGTGCCTCATATACTGTATAGTGGAGATGTAATAAGTCCCTGAACATCGCTCGTTGCCACACTACAGGAGAATACAGTAGGATCCAATCCCACACAACTGCCATAGCACAATAAGAGATGCCAGTGAATGTAAACAAGGGGCTATACAAGCACCATACTTCTTGTTACTACCACAGAGTGAATGTGATAAAGGTCCATGAGTATGGTTGTCCACTGCCATAGAGAGGACCATAAATGTCAATGACGAATCCATGATGATGCAAAAATGTTATGAAGTCAAAAGATCATTGAAAACCCTAAGTGGTTCATCGAAATACAACCGGATCACCTCGAATCAGACCTGAGCACCTCATAATCCTGCAAGGTTACCTCAAAGTAACCTCATAATCCTGCAAGGTTACCTCAAAGTAACCTCATAATCCTGCAAGGTTACCTCAAAGTAACCTCATAATCCTGCAAGGTTACCTCAAAGTAACCTCATAATCCTGCAAGGTTACCTCAAAGTAACCTCATAATCCTGCAAGGTTACCTCAAAGTAACCTCATAATCCTGCAAGGTTACCTCAAAGTTCAAGAAAGTTAACTTCAAAACCAGATAACAAGAGCACTGCAAATTAATGACCTTACAATCAGACAAAATTATCTTAAAACCCTAAAATGATTCCTCAAACTCTGACGACTGTACCTTAAAGGCAAAACAAGTCCCCCACAACCAGACAAAAGTCCATCGAAACAAAACAAAAACTTACCTTGGACACATCACAGGCGTAGAACTGGATTACCAAAACGGATACCACAGGATGCAAGAAGGGTACCAAGTCATAACAGATGGGAGGGTCCAGGAAAAAAAAAAGATGCAGACATGGATACCAATAAAACATACATCCGATGAGTTACAACAAGATGCTAATGAAGACAAATAGAAGAACTCATGCAGCTATTGGAAGGAACACTCACCAAATCAGCCATGTTGAAGACCCAGAGGTGTTGCTATAGGTGGGACTACTACTGCAGAAGATGAAGGTTGTCACAGAGGAAGTGCCACGCCCTGCAAGGAAGAGAAAACACCAGTTATATCATAGAACACTTATAATCGTATAGAAGAATTATGTAGTACTCCAAATGGTTCTGAAATATACAATTATAAGACCTTTTTACAACTATATATGACACTTTGTAACATGCCAGTACTGTATGTTGGGGAATAATGTGTTATGGTACATATACACTGTACACTCGCCCCAAGAAGTACCTTTACGGAAGCATCTGATGAATGTAAAAAATAAACACCGCGACTCCTGTTGTTTCGGTGGGGCTGTCAAGATCCTTCCTCTGTCGTGTTAGATGGTCTTATACAAAATCGTCCAACCACACGTACAGTCCCCTTCACTACTGCGTTTACAGGGGCTCGTCAGGTTTTTGTGCACATCAATTCACCACACACACACACACACACACACATAATTAAAACTCCTGCAGATCTACAGATTCTCGCCGCTGCCACCAAGTCAACAACCCCCTTACACCTTCAGTGATGACTCTTTAAGTACTGTACTATCTACTAAACAAGGCTATCATTTGTCCTCCTGACCCTTAAGTTACAGCTGATATACAAGACCCTTTGAGTGCTGAGTGTGTTCCCCGACGGTAAGATGAGTACCTCCTATAGCGGGGTGGGTGGAATTTGTGTAAACTTCCTCCCTCAAACACCAGCACGACTCGTAAGTGGAACCCACACATGCAGTCGCGCCTGGAATTCTCAATTAACCTGCAGCAATGACAATAATGAACCTCCTCCTTCTCTCCCTCCCCTCCTCACAATTTCCACCCGCCCTCACCCCTCCCTACCCCCCCACCTTATTACCTTCCCTTGCACCTCCTCCAACCCATTCCTCGCTCCCTCCTCTTACCTTCCCTTCCATCTCTCTTTCTAATGCCTTCCTCCCTGCCTCTCCCTCTCACTATCTCCTTCACCGTTCCATCTCTTTCATCTCTCGATTTCCCACGTCTCGTTTCCCTGTTTTCTCCACTTCAGGTTTTGTAGTGGGTGTGTGGGTGGAGGGAAGAGTGGTATATATGGGTGTGTGGGTGGAGTGAAGAGCAGCGCTGCCGTTTGACGGAAATTCGTCTGCTAGACGGTAAAAAAAATGAAATTCGATGACGTAGTCGGTAGACCGTGACGTCACTGTACTGGCCGCGGTGGCCCGTCGGAAAAATACCGAAATTGTTAATTAGGCCTACTGGGGGGTCAAATGAAGAATAAAAATGATATAGTATAATTATGAAGGTATTTTATTTGATTTCCTTCATTTTATAATTGATAGTTTAGCAATACTGCTTCATGATGAGTTGGCACGAGAGGATGACGTCTACTAGGAACACAAAGACAGTCATTTCGTCCTGTTCCAAGTTTGAGCTCCAGGGGTGAATCCAGGAATATCAAAAGGAGGGGAGGGTCCAAGAAGTTTTGGGTAGGGGAACCTGGCCAACAAAGCGAGCCCATCAATCTGGGGGATAGCTGAAAGCCCCCCCCCCGATGTTTTTTTAATCTGACCAATATCATGGGCATTTTGAGGACATTTGAAGCCATGTGCACTTGATGTTAGGAGATATTCTGAAGCCAATGGTAATTAATTTTTACTATACAAAAATGCCTGAGTACAATACTGCATTAAGGAAAAGTATTGGAGTTTTCTGATGAATGAAAAAGGGGGGGGGGGGGTCCCCCGCTGGATCCGCCTTAAGTTCAGCGCCTTTCATATGACTTTCACTAAGAGTCTTTGTCAACAGCATCTACACGCCGCAATACATCGACTTTCGGCGAGTCCTTTATTGTTAATTCTTTATTTGTTGGTATTTTATCAGACATTTTAAAATTATATATATTATAATAGTTATCCTTTTTAACAGTGCATTTTCTATGATATTCACCCGCGGTATCACTTCAGATTCTACTTCTTGAACTCTTTTATCTCTTTTATTCAATATAATATAATACTCTCCACCCGATATATAATAGTAAAAGGTAATGAATTGTTACCGATATCCTATACTGTCTGTGTATTACATTTAACAAAGAAAAAGTTTTTATGACGTCATGATTTCGTAGCCAGTCACAACGCGAGGAAAATAACCAATCAGAGCGTTCGGTAAAACACAGTCGAAATTATGGCAGGCCTGGTGAAGAGTGGCAGATGTGGGCGTGTGGGCGTGTGTGGGCGTGTGGGTGTGGAGGGAAGAGTGGTAGATGTAATTGAGCGGGTGGGATGAAACAGAGGCAGATGTGGGTATGTGTGACAGAATACAGGTATATGTGGGCGGGACACCTGTCACTCACCGTCCACTTACCTGTCACTCACCGCCCACTTACCTGTCACTCACCGCCTTCACACTGATCATCCGTTAACCCTCATCATCCATTTACGTCACACCGACTCCACTACCAAAACACCTGAATCATCCATCTATATCATCCTTCCGGCAACTAACACACCTGTCAACCAACCTCCATCAACCAACACACCTGTCAACCACACCTCCATCACACCTAACCACCTCCCACACCAACCTCCATCAACCAACACACCTGTCAACCAACCTCCATCAACCAACATACCTGCCAACCACACCTCCATCAACCAACACACCTGTCAACTAACCTCCGTCAACCAACATACCTGCCAACCACACTCCATCAACCAACACACCTGCCAACCACACCTCCATCAACCAACACACCTGTCAACCACACCTCCATCAACCAACACACCTGTCA
The DNA here is from genome assembly GCF_018991925.1 of Homarus americanus. NCBI lineage: Eukaryota > Metazoa > Arthropoda > Malacostraca > Decapoda > Nephropidae > Homarus > Homarus americanus. The sequence continues at coordinate 1,911,515 of NW_024744357.1, read as the reverse complement.
ACCACACCTCCATCAACCAACACACCTGTCAACCACACCTCCATCAACCAACACACCTGTCAACCAACCTCCATCAACCAACACACCTGTCAACCAACCTCCATCAACCAACACACCTGTCAACCACACCTCCATCAATCTCGCTCTTCATCAACCTCCCCCCCCATAACCAAAATAATCTCACTCAACCACAAAACAACAACAACTCATAAAATAAAACAGCATTAACAAACAACAACAGCATTAAGTGAGGGAGAGAGAGTGGGAGGGTCGGGCCGGGTTACATGTGAGTGGTGGAGGGAGTCTATGGTTGGTGGTGGGGACGGTGGTAGTGGTGGTGGTAGATGTGGCGATTGTGGTGGTGGGAGATGTGGTAGAAGTGGTGATTGTTTTGGTGGTGGTGATACGTGGTTGTGGTAAGTTGTGGTAGGGGTGTCAGAGTTGGCAAAGATGCTCACCTTTGGCAGGGAGCCATAGGGAGAAATGGACTAGGCAAGTGTAATCCTCACGGCCTACTCCTCCTCAGCAAGTGTGCAGCACACAACCTCACTAGCACCAATACCTTGTTTAAGCAGGCCGACAAGTTCAAGGGTTCGTGGCAACATCCACGATCCAAACACTGGCATCTCATTGACTACATCATTGTCAGAGAAAGAGATCGCCGAGATGTCCTTATCACCCGAGCCATGTGTGGCTCAGACCACTGTGACACTGATCGCCGGCTGGTCAGAATCCAAGCTATTACGTCACGTCGCCCCAAGTCAGCGAAGGCAGCAAGCCTTCAGAAGAGGTTTTAACACAAAGCATCTGGAGTATCCAGCAGTAGCACATGCTTTCAGAGAGCAGCTCGAACATGGGCTGATAAACAACCTGACAACAAACAACCCAAATCCCAGTGCCGAATGGGATATTCTCGACACTGTCATGACAAAAACCTGCAGAGAGACCCTCGGCAAGATCGAATGAATACACCAGGACTGGTTTGATGAAAATGACCCGGCAATCAATGTAATCATCGATGATAAACGTGCTGCTTTAACTGAATGGAAGAACAACCCTCAGTCTCGGACAAAAGCTGATACCTTCTGCAAGAAAAAAGCGGCGGCCCAGTGCTAACTTCGCAATCTAAAGAAGGACTGGTTTAAAAATAAAGCATGTGAAACACAAAAATTTGCAGATCAGCACAAGATGCGCAAATTTTTCAACTCCACTAAAACATTTTATGGGTCAATCACTCGTGGTGCAGCCCCCCTCCACTCATCCAACGGTAACTTCCTAATTAAAGACGATGAAGGCATCCTTCAGCACTGGAAAGAGCACTACCACTCACTGCTCAACCGAAACACCGATGTAAATGTCCTGACTACCCAGCAGGTCCCTCAGCATCCAGAGCTGACCCACCTCAGCTATCCTCCATCCCTGGATGAGATAGCTACTGTTATCAAACATATGAAAAATAACGAAGCCTCAGGGCCTGATGGAATCCCAGCCGAGGTGAATAAAGTAGGAGGACCTCTGCTTACCAGCCGTCTCCACTCTTTCCTGGAGAATATATGGGAAAAGGAGGAAATCCCCCAAGCTCTTAAAGACGCCTCCATCGTCAATATTTATAAGAACAAGGGAGACCAGTCAGACTGTGGCCACTACCGCGGGATCTCGCTACTGTCCATAGCTGGAGATAAAGATTATCGTCCGAGTCCTCCGAAACAGACTTCTCCCCGAGGCGGAAAACTTCCTCCCAGAATCTCAATGTGGCTTTAGACAATCACCTGGCACCACTGACATGATTTTTGCTGCCCGCCAGGTACAGGAGAAGTGCAGAGAACAGCGTCGTGACCTGTACATGGCTTACATTGGCCTAACCAAGGCCTTCGACTCGGTCAACAGGGAAGCCCTCTGGTGGATCCTCAGCCATTTTGGCTGTCCACCAAAATTCATAGCCATTGTGAGGCAACTCTATGATGGCATGAACGGCAGTGTCCTGCACAATGGCACCCAGTCTGCGTTCTTCCCCATTCAAATGGGGGTTAAACAAGGATGTGTGCTGGCACCAGCTTTCTTTTCCATTTTCTTGGCTGCCTTCCTTACTCGTGCCCGTGCCAATTTAGCCGGCGGGGTGGACATCGAGTACCCGATGAAGGATCTTTTCAACACAAGACAACTCCAGGTAGGAACAAAGGTGTCGGCAGCTTCCATTACTGAACTTTAGTATGCAGACGACCTCACCCTTGTCGCTCACACTGAACGCGACCTACAGGAGATCCTGAACGCCTATGCAGAAGCGTATGCACACTTTGGCCTTGAGGTGAATGTACGTAAGACTCAGATTCTCTTTCAGCCTGCCCTTGGTTCAGACACATCTCCGCCATCCATCCAGCTTAACGGTTCTACCCTCTCTAATGTTACCCACTTTCGGGATCTCTGCTCCCACCTGTTCACCACTGCGGACATCGACGAAGAGATTCAGCATCGGATCAGATGTGCATCTCAAGCCTTTGGTAGACTCCGAAACCGTGTCTTCAGCTGTAGGGAGCTGAAATTGTCTACAAAGTTTACACGAATATCGAGCAGTGGTCCTCCCCACCCAGCTATATGGCAGTGAGACATGGGTCATATACACGAGGTACCTCAAGGCACTTGAAAACTTTCACTAATGTAGTCTCTGTTCCATCCTCCGAGTTCGCTGGGAAGATAAGAGAACAAATGCCAGTATTCTTGCTGACACCAACTGTAGGAGCATCAGGGCTACCATTATCCATGAACAACTACGCTGGACTGGCCAGGTTACCCGCCTGGACGACAGTAGACTGTCTAAAGCAGCTACTTTACAGTCACCTAACAAATAGTAAATGTAACGCTGGCGGGCAACTGAAAAGGTACAAGGATAGTCTTAAGACAAACCTGAAAAAGTGCCAAATCGACCCCCTCACATGGGAGACGAATACTCCACACGGTAACGTTTGGAGGAGCACCACACATGGTGTCAATACTTTCGAGTTAGCCCGACTGCATAACGAGGAAGACAAGCGCCAACGCCGGAAAGACGCTGCCGCCGCCCTTCCTGAACTAGATGTAACCCTACACATGTGCAACATCTGTGATCAACCCTGCCGATCTTATACCGGCCTGTTTTGTCACCTCAGAACTTATCAACGTAGGTGACATCCTCGCATTGTATCATAGATGGATAATCGTCATACTTGACTCCGAGTGGCAGCAAAGTAGTAGTTGGGGTGGTTGTGGCGTTGGCGGTGGTAACGGGAAGGTGGGAGGGGCAGTGTTATGAATGAACATATGAATAAAACAACGAACGTTAGAACGGAGAGGTACAATGTTTCAAATGAACGACGAAAGAAGACGCAAGAATGATTGGAGGAACGTGACCATCGAGAGTAGAGAGAGAAAGAAGTAATGACTGCAGGCGAACGGAGTGACAGAAACAAGAGAAGAACGATACAAAAACAACAACAACTTTAATAACACCACCACAAACATTATTATTCACCACGACAAAAAACAAACAAAAAATAACAAAAAACAACAACGGAATATTGAATACCAATGAGCACAACAAAAGCATTATGACAACATATGAACAATAATACAATTACAACTACAATAACACTCTACCAATAACATTAATACAGTACAACAATATACATCAATCAATAGTAAACAAACAACCATCCATAGTAAACAAACAACATCCATCTATAGTAAACAAACAACCATCCATAGTAAACAAACAACCATCTATAGTAAACAAACAACCATTTATAGTAAACAAACAACATCCATCTATAGTAAACAAACAACCATCCATAGTAAACAAACAACCATCCATCTATAGTAAACAAACAACCATCCATAGTAAACAAACAACCATCCATAGTAAACAAACAACCATCCATAGTAAACAAACAACCATCCACTATAGTAAACAAACAACCATTTATAGTAAACAAACATCCATCTATAGTAAACAAACAACCATTTATAGTAAACAAACATCCATCTATAGTAAACAAAACAACCATTTATAGTAAACAAACAACATCCATCTATAAAACAAACAACCATTTATAGTAAACAAACAACATCCATCTATAGTAAACAAACAACCATCCATAGTAAACAAACAACATCCATCTATAGTAAACAAACAACCATTTATAGTAAACAAACAACATCCATCTATAGTAAACAAACAACCATTTATAGTAAAACAAACAACCATCCATAGTAAACAAACAACCATTTATAGTAAACAAACAACATCCATCTATAGTAAACAAACAACCATTTATAGTAAACAAACAACATCCATCTATAGTAAACAAACAACCATCCATAGTAAACAAACAACCATCTATAGTAAACAAACAACCATTTATAGTAAACAAACATCCATCTATAGTAAACAAACAACCATTTATAGTAAACAAACAACATCCATCTATAGTAAACAAACAACCATCCATAGTAAACAAACAACATCCATCTATAGTAAACAAACAACCATTTATAGTAAACAAACAACATCCATCTGTAGTGAGTTTTGTCAGATCAAACTAGCGCCAGTAGAAAAACATACACCTATGAGATTGTTGTTTGTAAATGTGAGACTATGTTATCGCCCCAGGGATTATCTTTGATACCACAAGTGATGTTGCTGTCTATATGTGACATCAGTCTCTGTGGTGAAGCTTTGGTCTTGGCGGGAGGTGTAATGATTGATTGTCAGACCAAAGCTTACAGAACAGAATTATGTCACATATAGCAGCAAGTACACTACAGACCTCGTGGTACCACCACATTCCGGGTTGACACACCTCAGGTCGACCCTAGGGACTTGACCTCGTCCGCTAATGACGTGAGTTAGCCGGGTGACCTACAACCTCACCTAACCAAGAAAACCTGGGCAGGACCACACCTGCACACAGCTGTCCAGACCTGACCCAAGGGAACCAGAATTCTCACTACCACTCGATCAGCTCAACCCGGCGTCATGACCTTGTTAATTCAAGGACCTGCTAATTAGCCAGCACTCCTGTTGACCTAACAACCCGGTCAAGACACCCCCAGTTCAGTAGGAGAGGTCACCCCCCGGCTCGTCCAATATATAGGGGCTGGAGCTCCTCTCCAAAAGAGTGTGTCTTGTAACCAGGAAGGGCCAGCTACTACGCCCCCAGTCCCGCTCGAGAGAAGCCCGCCACTAAGTGTAACGAAGTCTCAGCCGGGTCCATCGACAGAGTGCTGTCAACTCAATGTGTAACAGTAAGTGCTGGCTGTGTAGACTGTAGAAGTGGGGTGATCCCGAACCTCTCCAACGATCGACTTAGTGAAGTGCCCATTCTAATTGTGAGGTTAGGTCATACGAGAATACCATAGTCTATCATAAATTGTGTATGAACCCCCCCATTAATTCCCCCTATTGAACTAGTAAAATAAAGCTGTAACACGCATTGGTGTTTTATATACTACACTTGTACTGTGCCTGTGTTAATACAGTGTTAACATCACACCCTCGAGACACGCTACCATTTACTCTCACTATAATACTCTACTACTATAAACTCCTAGCTTACTTCTTCATGTGAGATTTTGTCTCATTACACATCTATAGTAAACAAACAACCATTTATAAACAAACAGCATCCATCTATAGTAAACAAACATCCATCTATAGTAAACAGACAACCATTTATAGTAAACAAACAACATCCATCAATAGTAAACAAACAGCATCCATCCATAGTAAACAAACAACCATTTATAAACAAACATCCATCTATAGTAACAAACAACCATTTATAGTAAACAAACAACATCCATCTATAGTAAACAAACAACCATCCATCTATAGTAAACAAACAACCATTTATAAACAAACAACATCCATCTATAGTAAACAAACAACATCCATCTATAGTAAACAAACAACCATCTATAGTAAACAAACAACCATCTATAGAAACAAACAACATCTATAGAAACAAACAACAACCATCTATAGTAAACAAACAACAACCATCTATAGTAAACAAACAACATCCATCAATAGTAAACAAACAACCATCTATAGTAAACAAACAACATCCATCTATAGTAAACAAACAACCATCTATAGTAAACAAACAACAACCATCTATAGTAAACAAACAACAACCATCTATAGTAAACAAACAACCATTTATAGTAAACAAACAACATCCATTTATAGTAAACAAACAACCATTTATAGTAAACAAACAACAACCATCTATAGTAAACAAACAACCATCTATAGTAAACAAACAACCATGCATAGCAAACATACAACAACCATCCATAGCCTCCGTTAATTTGTAAATGAGTTCAGGAAAAAAGGAAAATGCCCTCGAAAATGCCAATAAAATGCCTAATGCCAAGAAAATGTTCAAAAAAGGTCAAGAAAAAGACCAAGAAACTCCTAGAAAAGACCAAGAAAATCCTAGAAAAAGACCAAGAAACTCCTAGAAAAGACCAAGAAAATCCTAGAAAAAGACCAAGAAAATCCTAGAAAAGACCAAGAAAAGACCCAAAAATCCTAGAAAAGACCAAGAAACCCTAGAAAGACCAAGAAAATCCTAGAAAAGACCAAGAAACTCCTAGAAAAGACCAAGAAACTCCTAGAAAAGACCAAGAAAATCCTAGAAAAAGACCAAGAAACTCCTAGAAAAGACCAAGAAAATCCTAGAAAAAGACCAAGACAGCCAGAGAACAAGACAAAATAAAGAACAGATTAGGAAGATTAACTGACAGGAACACAGAATAAATTATGAAGTTGAGATCAGTAGCTGCGAGGCCAACCACCGTGTAGCTGCGAGGCCAACCACCGTGTAGCTGCGAGGCCAACCACCGTAGCTGCGAGGCCAACCACCTGTAGCTGCGAGGCCAACTACCGTGTAGCTGCGAGGCCAACTACAGTACTGTGTGTGAGGCCAACTACAAGAGCTGGAGGCCAACTACGTGTAGCGCGAGGCCAACACAGTACGTGTAGCTGCGAGGCCAACCACCGTGTAGCTGCGAGGCCAACACCGAGTAGCTGCGAGGCCAACTACAGTACGTGTAGGGAGGCCAACCACTGTAGCTGCGAGGTCAGCCACCGAGTAGTGAGGCCAACTACAGTAGTAGCTGCGAGGCCAACCACTGAGAGGAGGCCAACACAGTACCGTCAGGAGGCCAACTACCGTGTAGCTGCGAGGCCAACCACCGTGTAGCTGGGTGAGGCCAACCACCGTGTAGCGAGGCCAACCACTGTAGATAGAGGCTTCATTTTTCTGTACTGATGATAATGATATCCATCTATCTATCTATCTATCTATCTGGGTGTGTCTAAAACCTCGTCTTTACCGCTCACATATTGAATTAAGAGTACCATCCACCCTCCCATCGACCTTTCAGACCTAACCAACGGCTAGACGTGTATGCCACCAACAATAGCAGCCGCAGCATTCACAAGCTAACAGCAGCAGTAACCACTATCTTTAACTACCGTCAGAGACCTTTTAACTGTCGACCCGTGCAGCAAACAAGTCTCTTTTACAGCGTGTGTGAGTGGGAGCAGCAGACAACAGTAGGGTGTGCGTGCAGCAGATGATAGAGACTCGTAAATGCGTGTGTAGGTACAGCAGACAGCAGAAAAAAAACAGAGCTTCGTTACATCAGATGTGTCTAAGTGAGCGCAGCAGACAACACAGCAGCAGACAACACAGCAGCATCACAAGACAGCAGCAGATATCACAGCAGCATCACTACAAGACAGCAGCAGATAACAGCAGCACCAGCAGCCACGGTGTGTACAAGAGGCAGCAGCAGCAGCACGACACAAAGGTGGCCTCACATTCCCCCGGTCATAACTCGTGTCTGTTGCACCGCTCAAACTGTAAACACAATTTTTGTGTCCTGGCCCACCTTTGTTTTGGTGCGGCTGGCTGGCTGTCTGTTTGTCTGTCTGTCTGTCTGTCTTCCTGTCTGTCTGTCCGTCTGTCTGTTTTGTGGCCTGTTTGTTTCACTGATTCTCTTTATCTGTCTGTCTCTCCCCATTACTGTCACCCTGTTCGTTATTCTCATTGCTCGCCCCCATATCCACATTCCACTGTTACTCCCATACAAAAAACAACTTCCGTCCACACTATTCTTCCTCCCGCCTCTACCCTTCCGTCCCTCCTCTATGCCAAGAAGAGAAAAACACAGAGTGGAACTTGGAACATGTCCATTCTGTGCCCCCACCACTCCACACACACACACACACAACATCTTCCATATCTCCGTCTTTCTACGTTATACAACACCTCTCACTTACTCTCTCATCCAGGGGCATTAACTCGGTAGGGCGGTCATATGTCCTAGTACAACAGAGGATCAAGGAGGGTCAGGGTCACGAGATGTCCTAAAGGGGCGCCGATGGTAGAACGGTACTGTTTGCCTCGCAAGCGAGATGTCACGGGTTCGATTTCCGGGCCGTGGAAAGTTGTTTGGACATACTTCCTAGGACCTCATTAGTCCCTGTTCACCTAGTAGTAAAGTAGGTACCTGTTGTAAATCGAGTGGCGAATTCGTATTCGGGGAAAGTTGTTGGAGCTTCCAATAACTTGATGACATAAAACCATTGGCCCTTCAGGCTACTACGCCCTTAACTCATGAGACATAAAGGCAAGCATGAACTTAGCATGCTTCCCTGTTGGGCGCTGTAAACGCTTCTGCACTTCACCAATTCAATTTTCAATTTCAATTGTTTATCTCTTGATAGAGGAAGCGGGCTCCTAGTGCTGTCACTAGGTACCCTGTACAATAACACCAGAAGCATCTGGCAAGTGTCACAAGTATATACAGTATAAATATTATAAGGGGGCTACTAAAGCCTAGGAAGGAAGGATATTCTTTAACACATAATCAATGTTGTTTACATAATATCTGGCCAGTATGGGGAGGATCATCGTGGTTCCGTCAGGGGTCGGAGTGGTGGTCCAGCAGGCGTCACGGAAGGTTGTGTGTGGGGACATCTAGGAGGTAGTGGATAAGGGTGCTGCTGTCGGGTCTTCTGCATTGCGCTTCACTTACACAGATGTAGGGGAGGTGCCCAATAAAAGAAAATAATAATAAAATAAATATGTCCTAATGTGTCCATCCTAATGCAGAAGGCTAGTGTCCCATATACCCTATTTGGCATCCCCCTCTCTATATTCCCTCATTTCTCCTTCCCTTTTTTTACCCTTCACATCGGATTTTCCTCCTCCTCCCTTGCCCCTCATTTATTCATTCTTTTCACTCCTTCTCATTCTCCCACTTCATCTTCTGTTCCTTCCTCCATCCCTCTCTCCTCGCCCCCTTCCTCCTTCTCCCTCCTCTCTCTCCCTATCCTTCCTCCTCCCTCCCCCACCATCCTCTCCCTTCCCTTCCTCCTCTTCACCTCTCCCCACACACAGTGTTCAGACACACTTTAATTAAACTCATAAAGCAGGTGGCTGCCGTTCCCACTCTACAGTATGTGCTGTAGCCCGCCCAGTACTGCACCCACTGTCTGTATGGCTACACTGCATGTCTGTGTCTGTCTTTATGGCTATATTATGTCTAATGTCTATGTCTTTATAGTAACACTGTGTCTAATGTCTGTCTTTATGGCTACACTGCACCATGTCTAATGTCTGTCTTTATGGCTACACTGCACCATGTCTAATGTCTGTCTTTATGGCTACACTGCACCATGTCTAATGTTTATGTCTATATGGCTACACTTTGTTTAATGTCAATACAGTATTTTGCATTTAATGTGTATACTGTGTTTCAATCTCTTTATACCAATAGCTATGACACCAGACTACAGCTATGGCCACCAAACTGCAGCGATCACACCAGACTACAGCTATCACACCAGCCTACAGCTATCAACCAGCCTACAGCCATCACACCAGATTACAGCTATCACACCAGCCCAGCCATCACACCAGACCACAGCCATCACACCAGCCTACAGCTATCACACCAGCCTACAGCCATCACACCAGACTGGCTATCACACCAGCCTACGCTATCACACCAGACTACAGCCATCACACCAGCTGGCCATCACACCAGACTACAGCTATCACACCAGCCTACAGCTATCACACCAGCCTACAGCTATCACCCCAGACTACAGCTGCGACACCAGACTACAGCCATCACACCAGCCTACAAGCCATCACACCAGCCTATAGCAACACACCTACAGCCATCACACCAGCCTACAGCTATCACACCAGCCCACAGCCATCACACCAGACAGCTATCACACCAGCCTACAGCCATCACACCAGCTTCACAGCTATCACACCAGCCTACAGCTATCGCACCAGACTACAGCTATCGCACCAGCCACAGCTATCGCACCAGCCTACAGCCATCACAAGGCTACAGCCATCACACCAGGCTACAGCTATCACACCAGCCTACAGCCATCACACCAGATTACAGCCATCACACCAGCCTACAGCTATCACACCAGATTACAGCTATCACACCAGACCACAGCCATCACACCAGACTACAGCCATCACACCAGACTACAGCTATCACACCAGACTACAGCTATCACACCAGCCTACAGCTATCACACCAGCCTACAGCTATCACACCAGCCTACAGCTATCACACCAGCCTACAGCTATCACACCAGCCAGCCATCACACCAGCCCACAGCCATCACACCAGCCTACAGCTATCACACCAGACTACAGCTATCACACCAGCCTACAGCTATCACACCAGCCCACAGCCATCACACCAGCCTACAGCTATCACACCAGCCTACAGCCATCACACCAGACTACAGCTATCACACCAGACTACAGCTATCACACCAGACTACAGCTATCACACCAGACTACAGCTATCACACCAGACTACAGCTATCACACCAGACTACAGCTATCACACCAGACTACAGCATCACACCAGACACAGCCATCACAACCTCCAGCCATCACCAGACTACAGCTATCACACCAGACTACAGCTATCACACCAGCCTACAGCTATCACACCAGCCTACATTTATCACACCAGCCTACAGCTATCACACCAGCCTACAGCTATCACACCAGCCTACAGCTATCACACCAGCCTACAGCTATCACACCAGCCTACAGCTATCACACCCGCCAGCCATCACACCAGCCTACAGCCATCACACCGGCCTACAGCTATCACACCGGCCCACAGCTATCACACCAGCCTACAGCTATCACCACCAGCCTCACAGCTATCACCAACGCTACAGCTATCACACCAGCCTACAGCTATCACACCAGCCTACAGCTATCACACCAGCCTACAGCCATCCACAGCCATACACCGTTACAGCTATCACACCAGCCTACAGCTATCACACCAGCCTACAGCTATCACACCAGGAAACCGGATGTGGAGAGACAAGTACCTATTTGTTGCTTGAATCTGTTGTACAGCTTAGTCATCTGTAATATATCTTGTGACCATATTGATAAACTGTAAACCTCTAAACATATATACTTGTATTCACTGAATTACTGTAATATCTTGGGGAAAGAGAATGATGATCATTATAATCATTAACAATTTATTATTATTTTCTTTAACTATTTTATTTAATTATTTAATCTTCCAGTAAAAAGCTGTCTATATGCCTATGATTACTTAACTGCTTTCACAATGATACTGGCAGCAAAGTCATAAGAGTATAAATAATAATAAAGAGAGGAAGAGGATTATTAATAATTCTAATAAATTTAATAATAAAATAGGAATATCATAAAAATAATGACTGCAGGAGAAGTCAGTGGCTAACAGAGAGACAGTGCGCTAGGGGATGAGAAAATGAGGGTCTATGGCAAGAATATCTCCTAATACAGTGGGATGGTCACACTCGGGATGATATATGAGTCCTCCCTTACTACCGTTTTCTTTCATACAGCCAATGACGTCACATAATAAGCCCTGCGCGTGGGTTGACTTGTTATAATTAGACTTTGATAATGCCTCGGTAAGCAGATGAAACAACGGAGTCATCTTTATTAAATCTTGTTGTGTCTGAAGTGAGTTGGCGAGAGGGGATTCTCACGTCATCAGTTGGGAGAGAAAATTCAATGAACGAACTTTTTGACAATTTCAACCCTAGTTAATAAACGTTTGGTAACTCCGCTGACACACACACAGGAGAAGCTTCTGCACCATCCTCCACACCGGCTCCTACTACCACCTGAGATCCCTCAAATTGCTGTTCGACACCACAACCGCATCCAGCTCATTATGGTCACATACTGAACCCAACCATTATTATCAACAACTCGTAGTCAACCAGCGTGTTCACTAGCAGCCAATCTTACTTTTGCTCTGTTACTATGCTGAAATTCTTGTTGAAAAGGGGGAGGAGTGAGTGAATATTGGGGAAGATGGAGGAGGAGGAAGAGGGGACGAATGGGAAAGAGGGAGGAGGAGAAGAGAGTGAATAATGGAAAGGGGGGATGGGGAGGTTAAGTTATTAAGGGAGAGAGAAGGAGGAAGAGGAAGAGAGAGGGAGGAAGAGGAAGAGAGAGGAAGATGTCCCAGAGGAGGAGGAAGCTTTGTTTCTTTCACTTGGCAGACCACCAAGAGAACTGGTTTTAGGTTTTTCTGTCTGTCTCTTTATACACACACACACACACACACACACACACACACACACACACACACACACACACACACACACACACACACACACACACACACACACACACACACACACACACGAGGCCCCGCTCTATGCTTACATAGTTACATAATATATCAAATCAATCTGACCACAGAAGATTCCCTTTAAGGCGACCAGTTAGAGGTGACTTCTCTGAGCCAGTTAAGGGAGACAGTTAAAGGACGACCCACTGAGAATCTATCCTGTTCTGATAACATAAATGAACCAGTTAAGAGAGTGAAGAACCAGTTAAGAGAGTGAAGAACCAGTTAAGGAGTAAATAACCAGTTAAGGAGGTAAAGAAAGAGTTAATGGGGTAAAGAACCAGTTAAGGGAGTAAAGAACCAGTTAAGGGAGTAAAGAACCACTTAAGGGTATAAAGAACCAGTTAAGGGAGTAAAGAACCAGTTATGTATAAAGAACCAGTTAAGGAAGTAAAGAACCAGTTAAGGAAGTAAAGAACCAGTTAAGGGTATAAAGAACCAGTTAAGGGAGTAAAGAACCAGTTAAGGGAGTAAAGAACCAGTTAAGGGAGTAAAGAACCAGTTGAGGGAGGAAAAACAGGAACTCAAAACAAACTGACATAATCTACCTTAAGGAACCAGTTCACACACACACACACACACACACAACACACAACACACACACACACACACACACACACACACACATTACATAAGAGAGAAAAAAAACACCTTTGAACTACGAACTCATGAACATCAATTTAAACTACGCAGCTAAAAGTAGGTCAACTAGACACGCCCCTTTAATTCCAGTTACGTGTGAAAACAAAAAAGATCGTAGGGCAGTCTAAGAATCCCAGTGTTGAAGGTTCCATCTGTTGGAGTATGCATGTCAGGTAGGGGAGGAAAGGTGTGGGAAGTAACGGGGAATATTGTGTTAAGGCCTGAGTGTTCTGGTGGTGGCGGTGTAGGGGTTGGGGTGGGGTATGGGAAGGTGGGGTATAGGGGTGGGGGAGGTGAGGAGGACGAAATTGAATTCATTTTTTATTGTGGTAAATGTTGAGTGCGTGGCAGTCTCCTTACTTCCTTGTGTGGTGGTGTAGGGAAGGTGTGGTGGGTAGGGAAGGTGGTGGTGTAGGGAAGGTGTGTGGTGGGTGTGGTAGTGAGTGGGGGTGGTGGTGTGGGGAAGGTGGTTGTGTGGTGTGTAGGGGTGTGGTGGTGTGGGAAGGTGTGGTGGTGTGGGGAGGTGTGGTGGTGTAGGGAAGGTGTGGTTGTGTGTGGTGGGAGTGTGGTGGTGTGGGGAAGGTGTGGTGGTGGGGGGAAGGTGTGGTGGTGTGGGGAGGGTGTGGTGGTGTGAGTGAGGGTGTGGTGGTGTGGGTGGGGTGTGGTGGTGTGGTGAGGGTGTGGTGGTGTGGTGGGGTGTGGTGGTGTGGTGGGGTGTGGTGGTGTGGTGGGTGTGGTGTGGTGAGGGGTTGTGGTGGTGTGGGGGTGTGGGTGGGTGTGGGGGAGGGTGTGGTGGTGTAGTGAGGGTGTGGTGGTGTGGTGGGGTGTGGTGTGGTGTGGTGGGGTGTGGTTGTGGTGGTGTGGTGGTGTGGTGGGGTGTGGTGGTGGGGGTGGTGGTGTGGTGGGGGTGTGGTGGTGTGGTGGGGTGTGGTGGTGTGGTGGGGTGTGGTGGTGTGGGGTGTGGTGGTGTGGTGAGGTGTGGTGGTGGGGTGTGGTGGTGTGGTGGGGGTGTGGTGGTGTGGTGGGGTGTGGTGGTGTGGTGGGGTGTGGTGGTGTGTGGGGGTGTGTGGTGGTGTGGTGGGGGTGGTGGTGGTGGGGGTGTGGTGGTGTGGTGGGGTGTGGTGGTGTGGTGGGGTGTGGTGGTTGTGGTGGGGTGTGGTGGTGTAGTGGGGGTGTGGTGGTGTAGTGGGGTGTGGTGGTGTGGGGAGGTGGTGGTGTGGTGAGGGGTGGGTGGTGGGGTGTGGTGGTGGGGGGTGTGGTGGTGTGGTGGGGTGTGGTGGTGTGGTGGGGTGTGGTGGTGTGGTGGTTGTGGTGGTGTGGTGGGGTGTGGTGGTGTGGGGAGGGTGTGGTGGTGTGGGGAGGGTGTGGTGGTGTGGTGGGGTGTGGTGGTGTGGTGGGGGGTGTGGTGGTGTGGTGGGGTGTGGTGGTGTGGTGGGGTGTGGTGGTGTGGTGGGGTGTGGTGTGGGGAAGGGTGTGGTGGTGTGGTGGGGTGTGGTGGTGTGGTGGGGTGTGGTGGTGTGGTGAGGGTGGTGGTGTGGTGGGGGTGTGGTGGTGTGGTGAGGGTGTGGTGGTGTGGTGAGGGTGTGGTGGTGTAGTGGGGGGTGTGGTGGTGTAGTGGTGTGGTGGTGTAGTGGGGGTGTGGTGGTGTAGTGGGGTGTGGGTGGTGTAGTGGGGGGTGTGGTGGTGTGGTGAGGGTGTGGTGGTGTGGTGAGGGTGTGGTGGTGTGGTGGGGTGTGTGGTGGTGTGGGGAGGTGTGGTGGTGTGGGGAAGGGTGTGGTGGTGTGGTGGGGTGTGGTGGTGTGGTGGGGTGTGGTGGTGTGGTGGGGGTGTGGGGGTGGTGTGGGTGAGGGGTGTGGTGGTGTGGTGAGGGGTGTGGTGGTATGGTGGGGTGTGGTGGTGTGGGGATGTGGGTGGTGTGGTGGGGGTGTGGTGGTGTGGTGGGGTGTGGTGTAATGGGGTGTGGTGGTGTGGGGAAGGTGTGGTGGTGTAGGAGGTGTGGTGGTGTAGTGGGGTGTGGTGGTGTGGGGAAGGTGTGGTGGTGTGGGGAAGGTGTGGTGGTGTGGGGTGTGGTGGTGTGGTGGGTGTGGTGGTGTGGTGGGGGTGTGGTGTGTGGGGTGTGGTGGTGTGGGGAGGGTGTGGTGGTGTGGTGGGGTGTGGTGGTGTGGGGAGAGGTGGTGGTGTGGTGGGGTGTGGTGGTGTGGTGAGGGTGTGGTGGTGTGGTGGGTGTGGTGGTGTAGGGGAAGGTGTGTGGTTGTGGTGGGGTTGTGGTGTTGGTGTATGGGGGTGTGGTGGTGTGGGAAGGGTGTGATGGTGTGTGGGGAAGGTGTGGTGGTGTGGTGGGGTGTGGTGGTGTAAGAGTGTGGTGGTGTGGGGGAGGTGTGGTGGTGTGGTGAGGGTGTGGTGGTGTAGTGAGGGTGTGGTGGTGTGGTGAGGTGTGGTGGTGTGGTGAGGGTGTGGTGGTGTGGTGGGGTGTGGTGGTGTGGTGGGGTGTGGTGGTGTGGTGGTGTGGTGTGGTGTGGGGTGGGGTGTGGTGGTGTGGGGGATGTGGTGGTGTGGTGAGGGTGTGGTTGTGTGGTGGGGTGTGGTGGTGTGGGGGAGGATGTGGTGGTGTAGGGAGGTGTGGTGGTGTGGTGGGGGTGTGGTGGTGGTGGGGTTGGTGGTGTGGGGGGTGTGGTGGTGTAGGGGTGTGGTGGTGTGGTGGGGTGTGGTGGTGTGGGGAAGGTGTGGTGAAGTGGTGGGGGCGTGGTGGTGGTGTAGTGAGGGCGTGGTGGTGTGGTGAGGGTGTGGTGGGTGTAGTGAGGGTGTGGTGGTCCTTGAAGTATAAGGCCACAGACTACAAACCGAGTTTGTTACATGAATATATTCGGTAATCGTCTTATCAAGAATCTAACGCAACATATATAGCCGTGACCTCCAAGCAATACTTATGTTATATAATTTGAAGGAAACTATTATTATTATCATTAGTTGGTAGCAATAGTAGGGGCTTATATGCATGAGGCATGATGATGTAAGGGCCTCACAGCAAATATGTTGAAGGAAATTCGTGATGTCGGGGAAGAACCGACCTCTTCCATTGGACGGTGAGATTTCAACATAGACTTCAAACATCCAACGGCTTCAGTGACGCTGCTCGAGGATCTGGACGCAGGGACAGCAAGCTTCTTCAACATCGATTTTTATCCCATACGCGGTCACCGTAACTTCAGCTCTTGATGCTGCACAGGGAGGAAATGAGAAATCACAAGATAGGCATACAGGGAGAGAATTCAGAACGTTGATCGAAGCAGCTACACTCTCTGGTGTTCACAAACCTCTGTGGATGGGACCTGCAAGATGCTTACCAGACTCAAGGGAGGTGATTCCGAACAGAAGCAGCAGCCAAGCAGTGTTACAGCCTGGATGAGATGTCAATGTCCTTCTCTCTCCAGGTTTGCTTTGCTCTGCCTCAGGGAAAGAGAGATCGGCCGAGTTTACAACAGTTGCAGATATTGACTATGAGGCAACAATCACTGAATGCCAGAGTATTCAAGTGCTCAACTAACTCAACACAGTTAGATAGCTACTATGTATTAAGATATTTAATATTAATGTAATAAATGGTAACGAAGGTGGCTATTGGGGAGGCTGGACATTTAGTAGTAGTACAGTAATTTCCTAATTCTTTCTATATTATACAAATAAACACAAGCATAGTTCGTATATCCCCATCTCTTTCAAAACTAAACACCACGTTGTAATCTTTCTCTCAATCATGACTAACAGGTGAATGAGAGAGCTGTATAATGAACCTAGTCAACCAAATTGTTGTGCAGGTAAAATTTATATAGGTAGTTTGCCTGTCAAAATGTCTATCCATAAATCTGGTTATAACTTGGGTAAATGAAGTTGTATAATGCTGAATACCTGACCCTAGCCAGATGTTGTTTACATTGCTACATACCAAGTTTCATTACGACACATAAACCATTCTTATGTTACTGAAATGGAACGACAGATGGACTGAGAGATGCGGTGATACTTTATGATTCCATTGTAAGCTGAGGTGACAGATTATATTATTGCTTAAACCAGACCAATATGGATTACGTCCATCAGTTTGTAAACATGAAATATCATTACTCTCAGCGTTAAGAGATATGAATTGACAATTAAAAGCCTCTATTGAAAACAGATGACCGCACCAAAGAGCTTATTTGTACATGATAGACGAGAGGTGAATATAATAATTATCTTGTAATAGGTCAACAAAGTCAATATTGAGAGAGAGAGAGAGAGACAAATGCACAGCCAATACCCTAATCAAATGCCTAATAGTGGGAATGAGTTTTATACGACAAAGACACAGCGACAAACAACCAATCAAAGCATCCTCACTGAGACACTACCAAGAACCAGTTTCAATTGGTGAATGACACAGATGCCGATGTAAACAAATGGACAAAATTTATATGCCTGTGAGTGATGTAAATTCTCTCCAAGACAACGGCAAGAGTTCTTATTCATGTGATAAATTCGTGTAATGTCTTACTCGGCTATGAAAGTATACCGGGATCAAGTGACGATTAGGCACCCCAGCTAATTTCACGTAGTAATCAAACACTCTAACACTACCTAGAGGGGTTAAAGGTTGTTTGGGGTTGTTAGGAGGAGGAGGAGGAGGAGGTGGAGTGGAGGAGGTGAGGTGAGGTGAGGTGGAGGTGAGGTTTGGGAAAGGAAAGACAGCACCAGAAGTAGGAGACATATTAATTGACTTTTGTAAGGAAAACAAGATGATAATTACAAATACATGGTCAGAACACACCCTTGGTAAAGCTGCTAAAACATTATCTTCACTGGGGGATCGATGAATTCAGAAGGTTTTCAAAATTCTTCGTCCGTTGTGTCATATCGTTGAAGAAAATTTTTTAAAGATAGTTTTGATCGACTGTATGGATCCCCACCCCAGGAAATGTAAATAACTTTGTCGGGAATCACATACAGTAGATTACATTTAATTCAGAAAATATTCAGAAATTCAATAAACGAACAAAGACCCATCGAGGGCAGGTTGTGGACAGATCGTCAGTAATGAGTTTAGTAAAAGCTTAAAAAAATAAATAAAAATCAATGGCAAAAATCAAATGGGGTTTGAGAGCTCCAAACTAAAGAATGAAATTAAACCAAAAACCGATTTTCGAATTTAATAATTTAAAAAAAGTAATATTTAGAGACCGGAGACGGGCATAAGTGGAAGACAAATGAAATGTTAAAAAAATACATAGACGAAATATAGTTAAACAGGCGGAGTACAAAAAAAATAACTAGAAATTAAAATAAAATATAAACAAGAAAGATGATTTAGAATGGAAATGCAAAAAGATGAAGAATGACTACACAAGGCATAACGAAGGAAAATACAGAAATATTAAACAAATGAACAGAAAAAATAAATAAATAAGGATTGTTAAACACAAAGACAATAAGATCATGAGGCAGACAGAAGCAAAGAGATGGGCAGGTATGTAGACAGAACTACAGACAAATAAGGATAGAGGTAAGAAATGAAAACGAAATAAAGATCAAACTACAGATTCTGGAAACAAAAGTTGCAGCTGTGAACAAAAATGGATAAAGCAGGGGCTGATCAGCTACCAGCAAATTTATAAACATATGGGCAAGAATGGGATAAGTTGCTAAAATATGTAATTCTATGTTGCTTCAAAAAGCCTGCCCAGTGGTTTAAAAAATTAATACAGTATTGATATTATTATCTAAATAGCCAGGAGCCTTGAGTGCACCCAGTTTAGAATAATTACCTAAGTCATGTCTGCAAAAGTTTATTAATAGAATTTTTAGTAAATAAAATTTACAAGGCAGATGAGTTATCTGAAGATCAAAACGGATTAAGAAAAGGAAAAAAAGGAACTAAGCTATATTTGGACTGAAATTTTGAGTGAAGGGCTTTAGAGGTCCAAAAATTTGTATATCTACCTTGTTGATTTTGGCTTTTTGATAAGTGGCACAAGCCATGGCTGTCTTGGAAAAAAATGCATTAATGATAGATATTAAATTCTAAAAAATATACTGTATATATATACTGTATATATTTTTACGGCAACAGGAGGCTGGTAAGTAAAATCAACTATCCGCTATGCAGACGACACTTTTCTTCTCACAGATGGTGAAGAGGCATTACAAAACTGGTTACGGATTAGTGGAAAAAATGGTGAAAAATATGGATTAAGAGTTAATGCTGTAAGAACAAAGTAATGATTCCAAGTTGAAAATACCCTGTAAATCCTCAAAATATCAATTATGGTAAACAGCAGGAACTTAAACAAGTGGATAATTTTTTGTATTTAGGAAATAATAACGGAAGAAATCATAACAAGAATCGGGCAAATAAAAAGCAATTAATAAACTAAAATTAATAAAAGGATATTTGGTAAAAACGCTGTGAAGCTATACTGTACATGACAAGAATGATGTATGGGTCAGAAGCGTGGACACTTTCCAGCAGACACCAGACAGAGGATGGGCGCCTTTGAAATGTGGTGTTATGGGCGATGTAAAACACGTTCACTGACAGAACAAATGTAGTAGTACTAACAGAAAACTGAAATAAAATGTACAAAAATTGATAATTTAGTCATATAATCAGGATGAGGATAAAGAGCTATTAAGGAGGGTTGGGTAGGAGGATCAGGAAGGCAGAAAATTAAAACTACATCCCCGAGAGATACAAAACCAACCTGAAGGATTGACTAGCAAAGAAGGTTGAGTGGAGGACTGTGGTAACCCTCAGGTATCAGGACGTCAGACAGACACCTCCGTCCACAACACAGAGACACCCCTCCCCGTCCACAACACGAGACACCCCCAGTCCACAACACGGACACCTCCGTCTCACACACGAGACACCTCCCGTCCTTGAGACCCCCCGTCCACAACACGAGACACCCCGTCCACACGAGACACCGTCCACAACACGAGACATTCCCAAACCTTAAGACACCCCGTCCACAACAACACAGACCTCGTCCCAACACGAGACACTCCCGTCCACAACACAGACACCTCCCGTCCTAACACGAGACCTCCCGTCCACAACACAGAGACACCTCCCCCGTCCACAACACGAGACCCCCGTCCTGGCACACCTCCCGTCCACAACACGAGACACCTCCGTCCACCTTGAGACTTCCGTCCTAACAACAGAGACCTCCCCGTCCCCACGAGACACCTCCCCGTCCACAACAGGACACCTCCCGTCCACAACACAGAGACACCCCCCCCGTCCACAACACGAGACACCCCCACTATCCACAACAGACCTCCCAAATACAACAGAGACACCCCGTCCACACCACGAGACCCCCCGTCCACAACACGAGACACTCCCCCGTCCACAACACCAGACCTCCGTCCACAACACAGAGACACCCCCGTCACAACAGAGACACCTCCCCGTCCACAACACAGAGACCACCTCCCCGTCCACAACACGAGACCACTCCCCCGTCCACAACACAGGACCCCTCCTGAGACACCTCCCAATCCACAACAGGCAGACCCCCGTCCTGACACCCCGTCCACAACCGAGACCTTCCCGTCCTTTGAGACACCTCCATCCACAACAAGAGACCTTCCCCGTCCCCACGAGACACCTCCCGTCCTACAAGACACGTCCACACGCGAGACACCTCCCGTCCACAACAGAGACACCTCCCGTCCACAACACGAGACACCTCCGTCCACAACACAGACACCTCACAATCCAAATAAGTCACAACACAGGTTCTCCCCGTCCACAACACAGGACACTTCCAAATCCTGTACAGAGACTCCCGTCCACAACATCCAGACACCCCAATCCACAACACAGACCCCGCGACACCTACCGTCCACAACACGAGACCTCGTCAGCACCCAAACTACAACACACCCCGTCCACAACACAGAGACAACCCCGTCCACAACACAGGACCTCCAATCACCATGAGACACCACAAACCACAACGAGACACCCCACCGTCCACAACACAAACCGCGAGACACCCCAAAACCGCACATGAGACTTCTGTCCACAACACGAGACCCCCCCTTGAGAACTTGCATCCAGGACTTCCCCATCCACAACACAGACACCTCCCCGTCCACAACACAGACACTCAATCCAAACAGAGACACACTCTGACCTACTAAGCCCCTAAGACTGTAAATACCCACCAGTCCATGGTAAGTGACAGGTGTATAGGAAGATGGCGGTGGTGTCCACAACAACTATGTATTGAGGTCAGGAAGATGCGATGGTGGTGTCCTGAACAACAATGTCAAACAGTTCGGTCAGGAAGAAGGTGCGGTCACGACAACGCTCACCACCTCCAGGAGAGGTAAGGCTGGCAGAGCGCCGGGGAGGTGCAAAAGCACATCCGTCGGGGAAATTCGGTGCGGCGCAGGGGTGGCGTCGTCGTCGCTATTCTGAGAAATATGGACTGAGGAGCGGTGAAAGGGCAAAGGTCGTACTCCACCAGGTGTGTGTCGGTGCTGCTGACCCACCAGGTGTGTGTCGGGTGCTGCTGACACCCCACCAGGTGTGTGCCAGGTGCTGCTGACACCACCAGGTGTGTGTCGGAGCTGCTGACCCCCACCAGGTGTGTGTCGGGTGCTGCGCCACCCCACCAGGGTGGCGTGTGTGTCGGGTGCTGCTGACACCCCACCCAGGTGTGTGTGTCAGGTGCTGCTGACACCCACCAGGTGTGTGTGTGTCCTGACACCCACCCAGGTCAAGTGTGTCCAGGTGCACACCAGGTGTGTCGGTGCTGCTACCACACCCACCAGGTGTGTTCGGTGCTGCAACCCCACAGAGTGTGTGTGTGGGTGCTGCTGACACCTGGGTGTGGGTGCTGCTGACACCCCCAGGTGTGTGTCGGGTGCTGCTCCCACCAGTGTGTCAGGTGCTGTGCCCACCAGGTGTGTGGTGGTGCTGTAACCCCCCAGGTGTGTGTCCGGTGCTGACACCCCACCAGGTGTGTGTCTCCTGCCTGACACCCCACCAGGTGTGTGTCGGGTGCTGCTGACACCCCACCAGTGTGTGTCGCTTTGCTGACACCCCACCAGGTGTGTGTCAGATTGCTGCCACCAGGTGTGTGTGGTGCTGCTGACACCCCACCAGGTGTGCTGTCAGGTGCTGCTGACACCAGGTGTGTCGGGTGCTGCTGACACCCCCCAGGTGTGTCGGATGCCTCACCAGGTGTGACTGCTGGCCTGCTGACACCACCAGGTGTGTGTGTCGGTTGCTGACACCAGGTGTGGTCGGGTGCTGCTGACACCCCACCAGCAGTGCTGCTGACACTCCCAGGTGTGTCGGTGCTGCTGACACCCCCACCAGGTGTGTCAGGTGCTTCACAGGTGTGGGTGCTGCTGACCCACCAGGTGTGTGTCGGTGCTGCAACCTCCACCACAGGTGTGTCTGGTGCTGCTGACACACCAGGTGTGTGTCGTTGTGTGGCAAACTGTTGTGTCCTTTAAAAACAAAGTTCATTTTTGAAGTCTCTATCAGCCTCCGATCGACCAAACAACAGTGAAAAAAAAGGTTTTGATCAAAAACGAAATCTCGAGATCAATCTGTGACCCAGTGTGTGTGTAAGCTTTCACCTGTGATTTACCTGTAACAATTATGGGATTCTGATTTACCTGGTACAATAGGTTCTGTTTACCTGTGTCAAAGTTCTGAACCGATGTGTACACAGGTTCTGTGAATTACCTGTGTATATTATAGTTTCTGTGATTTACCTGTGTATATTATAGTTTCTTGATTTACCTGTGTATATTATAGTTTCTGTGATTTACCTGTGTATATTATATAGGATCTGTGTTACCTGTGTGTATACTATAGGTTCTGTGATTTACCTGTGTGTACAATAGGTTCTGTATTTTCTGACAATATTCAATAGGTTTCTGTGATTTACCTGTGTATTATAATAGTTTCTGTGATTTGTGTATATTATAGTTTCTGTGATTTACCTGTGTAAATAGGTTCTGATTTCCTGTGTATAGATTTTGTGATTTACCTGTGTATAGGATGTGATTTACCTGTGTTAATAGGTTCTGTGATTTACCTGTGTGTATAATAGGTTTCTGTATTTACCTGTGTATATTATAGGATCTGGATTTACCTGTGTATATTATAGGATCTGTGATTTACCTGTGTGTACAATAGGTTCTGTGATTTACCTGTGTGTACAATAGGTTCTGTGATTTACCTGTGTGTACAATAGGTTCTGTGAATTACCTGTGTATATTATAGTTTCTGTGATTTACCTGTGTATATTATAGTTTCTGTGATTTACCTGTGTATATTATAGTTTCTGTGATTTACCTGTGTATATTATAGGATCTGTGATTTACCTGTGTATATTATAGTTTCTGTGATTTACCTGTGTATATTATAGGATCTGTGATTTACCTGTGTGTACAATAGGTTCTGTGATTTACCTGTGTGTACAATAGGTTCTGTGATTTACCTGTGTGTACAATAGGTTCTGTGATTTACCTGTGTATATTATAGTTTCTGTGATTTACCTGTGTATATTATAGTTTCTGTGATTTACCTGTGTGTACAATAGGTTCTGTGATTTACCTGTGTATATTATAGTTTCTGTGATTTACCTGTGTATATTATAGGATCTGTGATTTACCTGTGTGTACAATAGGTTCTGTGATTTACCTGTGTATATTATAGTTTCTGTGATTTACCTGTGTATAATATAGTTTCTGTGATTTACCTGTGTGTACAATAGGTTCTGTGATTTACCTGTGTGTACAATAGGTTCTGTAATTTACCTGTGTATATTATAGTTTCTGTGATTTACCTGTGTGTACAATAGGTTCTGTGATTTACCTGTGTGTACAATAGGTTCTGTGATTTACCTGTGTATACAATAGGTTCTGTGATTTACCTGTGTGTACAATAGGTTCTGTGATTTACCTGTGTATATTATAGTTTCTGTGATTTACCTGTGTGTACAATAGGTTCTGTGATTTACCTGTGTATCTTATAGTTTCTGTGATTTACCTGTGTATATTATAGTTTCTGTGATTTACCTGTGTATATTATAGGTTCTGTGATTTACCTGTGTATACTAGAGGTTCTGTGATTTACCTGTGTATACTAGAGGTTCTGTGATTTACCTGTGTATACTAGAGGTTCTGTGATTTATAAACCATGTGTTAGGTTAGGTTAGGTGATAGACAATATGTTAGGTTAGGTTAAGTCAGATCAGGTTAGGTTAGGTTAGGTCAGATCAGGTCAGGTCAGGTTAGGTTAGGTCCGGCTCTACGCTCAGAGTTGATAACGCAGCATAATAAATATATATATGTATGTTAAGCACGATTTTTACCTGTAACCATTTAGAATAACACAAAAAAACAAACGCAAGAGAACTACTACGCCAAGACCACCTGAACATCATATATCAGTTTCTATTACAAGTAGAGGCAAATGGTGAGATGGATTCGAGAAGTGATGACCCCAAGCTACACTGTGGTGTGCATTGATGTATAGCCCGGGGGAGACAGCTTCTTTATTATTATCATCTTTATTAACATTGTTATTATTATTATTATTATTATTATTATTATTACGCCATTTTTATCATCTTTATTGTTATTATTATTATTATAAATTCATTATTATCTTTATTATTATTATCTTATTATTATTAATATTATTATTATTATTATTAATATTATTATTATTATTATCTATTATTATTATTATTATTATTACCATCTTTATTATTATTATTATTATTATTATAATTATTCTTTATTATCATCATCATCATTATTATTATTATTGGCTTATTCATTATTATTATTATTATTATTATTATTATTATTAATAATTGTAATATTATTATTATTTTTATTATTAATATTATTATTATCTTTATTATTATTACTATTATCATATTATTATTATCATTATCATCTTCATTATTATTATTATTATCTTTATTATTATTATTATTATTATTATTATTATTATTATTATCATGTATTAGCCTCTGTCTCATGCCAATAACAATTATATGAACTTGTGTTAATACATTTAGTTTATATAATCCAATCTCCCCACGGTAATTTTCCATAAGCTGTGTGTTGCCATGTGCTGTTCACGTGAGGGAAAATTCCTCTATCAGTAGACCGACCTGGAGAATGTAGGGTTAGCCCGGCCTCTCCCTCACAGGCCCCTCCCCTTCACTTGAGCCTCGCGAGAATCAGAAGGGTGACTTAACTCCCCCGCCCTTAACTAACACCCACAGCTTACAGTGTTAATGACGGTGCATCTACTAATAGACTGTGACCAATATAGTTTTACCAATAAATAGAGAAAGACCATTTTGGGTTTGTAACTTAACCCCTTTACTTATTTATATATAAGCCAAGTTAAAGGAACTCTACCCAAAGCTTATATTATTATTATCTTTATTATTATTATTATTATTATTATTATTATTATTATTATTATTAGAGTGTGGATAACTCTTATGGGAAAGGTTTTCTGTAACTGGACCCAAGAGAGAGGGTGTTGTAGTTCAGGTAGTCTGAGCGCGCTTACGACCAATCAGAACACGTTATGGTGATATAGGGCCAATCAGAGCACGTCATGGTGATATAGGACCAATCAGAGCACGTCACGGTTAAAGAAGATCAATCAGAGCACGTCATGGTGATATAGGACCAATCAGAGCACGTCACGGTTAAAGGAGATCAATCAGAGCACGTCATGGTGATATAGGACCAATCAGAGCACGTCACGGTTAAAGGAGATCAATCAGAGCACGCCGGTGATATAGGACCAATCAGAGCACGTCACGGTTAAAGGAGATCAATCAGAGCACGTCATGGTGATAGTAGGAATCAACTAGCACGTCACGGTTAAAGGAGATCAATCAGAGCACGTCATGGTGATATAGGACCAATCAGAGCACGTCACGGTTATTAAAGGAGATCAATCAGAGCACGTCATGGTAATAGAGGACCAATCAGAGTACGTCATAGAGAAGGAAGGCCAATCAGAGCACGTCATGGTGATATAGGACCAATCAGAGCACATCATGGTGAAAAAGGACTAATCAGAGCACGTCATGGTAATAGAGGACCAATCAGAGTACGTCATAGAGAAGGAAGACCAATCAGAGCACGCCATGGTGAAAGAAGACCAATCAGAGCACGCCATGGTGAAAGAAGACCAATCAGAGCATGTCATAATAAGAAAAGACCAATCAGAACACGTCATGGTAAGAGCCCGCCAATCACATCATGTCAGGGTGAGAATGAACCAATCGGCTCACATCATAGAGAGAGCAGAGACACAGGACCAATCAGTGCACGTCATGCCCTCAAGACGCGTGGAATTTGGTACTATAAGCTTTGCCTCTGGGCCAATGATACGCCAAGATGCAGATGAGGAGGGTGAGTGGAGAAGAGGGGGAGAGGGGTAGAGAGGGAGAGGGGAGAGAGGGAGAGTGGAGAGAGGGAGGGGGGAGAGGGGAGGGGGGGTGACGTGTATGGTGCAGTGGGGTTAATGAAGTGCGGGTTTTTAGAGGCGCCTGGGCCAGTGTCCGCCTCTACTAGGGGCAGCTCTCACGCCACAACACTGCGCCATCATCATTCCTCCCACTCTTGTCATCATGAATCACGAGCTTCACTGCATCTAACCTAACCTAAATATAACGTAGCGTAACCTAACCTAACATGACCTAACTTTAACCTAACATGACCTAACTTTAACCTAACATGACCTAACTTTAACCTAACCTAACATGACCTAACATGACCTAACTTTAACCTAACCTAACATGACCTAACTTTAACCTAACCTAACATGACCTAACTTTAACCTAACCTAACATGACCTAACTTTAACCTAACCTAGCATGACCTAACTTAACCAAACCTAGCATAACCTAACTTAACCAAACCTATCCAAATTACCCAACCCAAACGTAACTTAATCCTAACCTAACCTAACCAAACCTAACCTAACCAAACCTAACCTAACACTAATAGTCCACACGGTTGACTCTTGTAACGCTTGGCTCTGGTAGCACTGGTAACACTTGAATTTGGTAACACTTGATTCTGGTAACACTTGACTCTGGTAACACTTGGCTCTAGTAACACTGGTAACACTTTACTCTGGTAACACTTGATTCTGGTAACACTTGACTCAGGTAACACTTGACTCTGGTAACACTTGTAACACTTGGCTCTGGTTATACTTGGCTCTGGTAACACGTGGCTCTGGTAACACTTGGCTCCCGTAACACTTAACACTGGTAACACTTGGCTCTGGTAACACTGGTAACACCTTGCTCTGGTAACACTTGGCTCTGGTAACACTGGTAACACTTGGCTCTGGTAACAGGTGTAACACTTAACTTTGGTAACACTTGGCTCCTGTAACACTTTGCTCTTGTAACACTTTGCTCTTGTAACACTTGATTCTGGTAACATTTGACTCTTGTAACACTTTGCTCTGGTAACACTTGGCTCTGGTAGCACTTGACTCTGGAAACACTTGACTATGGTAACTGGTAACACTTGGCTCCGGTAACCGATAACACTTGGCTCTGGTAACACTTGAATCTGGTAACACCTGGCTCTGGTAACACTTGGCTCTGGTAACTGGTAACACTTGACTCGGTAACCGATAACACTTGGCTCTGGTAACACTCGACTCTGGTAACACTTGGCTCTGAGTAACACTTAGCTCCGGTAACACTTGGTTCTGGTAACACTCGACTCTGGTAACTGCAGCTCTGGTAACTGGTAACACTTGACTCCGGTAACCGATAACACTTGGCTCTGGTAACACTTGAATCTGGTAACACTTAGCTCTGGTAACTGGTAACACTTGGCTCCAGTAACAGATATACTTAGCTCCGGTAACCGATAACACTGGCTCTGGTAACTGGTAACACTTGGCTCCGGTAACCGATAACACTCGGCTCTGGTAACACTTGGCTCTGGTAACACTTGGCTCTGGTAACACACTAGGCTCTGGTAACACTTGGCTCTGGTAACACTTGGCTCTGGTAACACTAGGCTCTAGTAACACTAGGCTCTGGTAACTGGTAACACTTAGCTCCATTAACGATAACACTTAGCTCTGGTAACACTTGGCTCCGGTAACCCAATAACATAGCTCTGGTAACTGGCTAACATGGCTCCAGCAACCAATAACACCCAGTCTCTAGTAACACTTGGCTCCGGTAACGATAACACTAGCTCTGGTAACACTTGACTCCAAACCGATAACCCAGCTCAGAACATGCCTGGTAACCACACCAGCTCTGGTAACACTTGGCTCTGGTAACACTTGGCTCTGGTAACACTTGGCTCTGGTAACCAATAACCCTTGGCTCTGGTAACCAATAACACTTGGCTCTGGTAACCGATAACACTTGACTCTGGTAACACTTGACTCTGGTAACACTTGGCTCTGGTAACACTTGGCTCCGGTAACCGATAACACTTGGCTCTGGTAACTACATGACTCTGGTAACAGGCTCTGGTAACACTTGGCTCGGTAACCGATAACACTTAGCTCTGTAACACATGACTCTGGTAACACTTAGCTCTGGTAACACTTGAACTCCGGTAACGATAACGCAGCTCCGGTAACCGATAACACTTGGCTCTGGTAACACTGACTCTAGTAACACCTAGCTCTGGTAACACTGACTCACAAGTAACACTTGGCTCTGGTAACACTTGGCTCTGGAACACTTAGCTCCCATTGGCCGATAACCTTGGCTCTGGTAACACTTGACTCTGGTAACACTTGGCTCTGGTAACACTTGACTCTGGTAACACTTGACTCTGGTAACACTTGGCTCTGGTAACACTTGGCTCCGGTAACCGATAACACTTGGCTCTGGTAACACTTGACTCTGGTAACATGGCTCTGGTAACACTTGACTCTGGTAACACTTGGCTCTGGTAACACTTGGCTCTGGTAACACTTGGCTCCGGTAACCGATAACACTTGGCTCTGGTAACACTTGACTCTGGTAACACTTGGCTCTGGTAACACATCAACTCTGGTAACACGGCTCTGGTAACACTTAGCTCCGGTAACCGATAACACTTGACTCTGGTTGCACTTAGCTCTGGTAACATGACTCTGGTAACATAGCTCTAGTAACCTTAGCTCTGGTAACACTTAGCTCCGGTAACCGATAACACTTGGCTCTGGTAACACTTGACTCTGGTAACACTTGGCTCTGGTAACGCCGGCTCCGGTAACCGATAACACTTGACTCTGGTAACACTGACTCTGGTAACACTTGGCTCTGGTAACACTTGGCTCTGGTAACCGATAACACTGGCTCTGGTAACACTTGACCTGTAACACTTGGCTCTGGTAACACTTGACTCTGGTAACACTTGACTCTGGTAACACGACTCTGGTAACACTTGGCTCTGGTAACACTTAGCTCTGGTAACACTTGACTCTGGTAACACTTAGCTCTGAAGCACAGCTCCGGTAACCGATAACACTTGGCTCTGGTAACACTGACTCTGGTAACACTTGACTCTGGTAACACCTAGCTCCTGGTAACACTTGGCTCTGGTAACACTTGGCTCCGGTAACCGATAACACTTGGCTCTGGTAACACTTGACTCTGAGCAACACTTGGCTCTGGTAACACTTGGCTCCGGTAACCGGTAACACTTGACTCTGGTAACACTTGACTCTGGTAACACTTGGCTCTGGTAACACTTGGCTCAGTAACCGATAACACCAGCTCTGTAACACTTGCTCTGTCTGCAAGCTCTGGTAACACTTGGCTCCGGTAACCGATAACACTTGACTCTGGTAACACTTGACTCTGGTAACACTTGGCTCTGGTAACACTTGGCTCCGTAACCGATAACACTTGGCTCTGGTAACACCAGCTCTGGCAACACTTGGCTCTGGTAACACTTGGCTCTGGTAACACTTGACTCTGGCCAACACATGACTCTG
This sequence comes from Homarus americanus, assembly GCF_018991925.1. Taxonomy (NCBI): domain Eukaryota; kingdom Metazoa; phylum Arthropoda; class Malacostraca; order Decapoda; family Nephropidae; genus Homarus; species Homarus americanus. Next base: position 1,881,094 of record NW_024744357.1, on the reverse strand, counting down.
GTAACACTTGGCTCTGGTAACACTTGGCTCCGGTAATCAGTAACACTTGGCTCTGGTAACACTTGGCTCTGGTAACACTTGGCTCTGGTAACACTTGACTCTGGTAACACTTGACTCCTGGTAACACATGACTCTGGTAACACTTGGCTCTGGTAACACTTAGCTCAGTATCGATAACACTTGGCTCTGGTAACACTGACTCTGGTAACACTTGGCTCTGGTAACATTTGGCTCTAGTAACACTTGACTCTGGTAACACTTGGCTCTGGTAACACTTGGCTCTGGTAACACTTGACTCTGTAACACTTGGCTCTGGTAACACTTGCTCTGGTAACACTTGGCTCCGGTATCGATAACACTTGGCTCTGGTAACACTTGACTCTGGTAACACTTGGCTCTGGTAACACTTGGCTCCTAATCAGTAACACTTGGCTCTGGTAACACTTGACTCTGAGTAACACTTGGCTCTGGTAACACTTGGCTCTGGTAACACTTGGCTCGGTAACACATGACTCTGGTAACACTTGGCTCTGGTAACACTTGCTCCAGTAACCGATAACACTTGGCTCTGGTAACACTTGGCTCTAGTAACTGATAACACTTGGCTCGGTAACTGATAACACTTGGCTCTGGTAACACTTGACTCTGGTAACCGATAACACTTGGCTCTGGTAACACTTGACTCTACATACGTATATTGAATAGGTCAAACACACACACACATGAGTACGTACATAAAAAAAACATACAAAAGAATATAACAGACATACAGAGAAGAGAGAGAGAGAGAGAAGAAGAAGAGAGAGAGAGAGAGAGAGAGAGAGAGAGAGAGAGAGAGAGAGAGAGAGAGAGAGAGAGAGAGAGAGACTCACCCTCTACCAGGTGAGGCAGCACTGGTCCTATAACACCTGTGAAAGAAACAGTTAGTTAATCAACATGACCTGACACACACACAGTAATAAGTTAGTTACTCATACCATTTTCTTTAAGTCAATCAAACACTACGTTGTCTTTTATATATTTACAAGACGTTACATAAAGTATTCTATATAATGCTGTGCTATTATGATGATGATGATGATGATGATGATGATGATGATGATATTACGATGATGATAACAAAGATGTGAATGATAAAAGGCAAACACAACACCCACACACACACCCATCCACACCCCCATCCACACCCACCCACACCCCCATCCACACACCCCACCCACACACACACAGTAATTAACCAAACTCATAGATTTTCAATAATCCATCCTGGTTCACCCTTCTTTTGTGGCTCCTTCCTGGACTCGTGAGCTGAGAGTTGACTGGGGAGCTGAGAGTGGGCCGATGGTTGTCAGGGGAGCCGAGAGTCAGTTGGGAGTTATCTAGGGAGTTGAGAGTGAGCTGAGAATTGTCTGGGGAGCTGAGAGTTGTCTGAGGAGCTGAGAGTTGTTTGGGAAGCTGAGAGTGAGCTGAGAGGTGTCTGGGGAGCTGAAAGTGAGCTGAGAGGTGTCTAGGGGAGCTGAGAGTGAGCTGAGGTGTCTGGGGAGCTGAAAGTGAGCTGAGAGGTGTCTGGGAGCTATGGTTGAGCTGAGAGTTGTCTGGGGAGCTGAGAGTGAGCGGAGAGGTGTCTGGGAGCTATGATTGAGCTGAGACTGTCCGGGGTTACCAGCTCACCGTCAGTAGGTTCCTCAGCTGACGCTCACCTCACCTTCAGAAAGTTCCTCAAGAAACAAAATGTGAAATTCGATCGCTTAATCGGATTTTTTTTCTCTAGGCTGAGAAAACGACGTTAGGGCTTTCCACGTCTGCTAGGTTCGGGTGTAGGGTCGGGGTAGAACTCCTAGGCTCGTGCTAGGACAATTTTGCTATTAAAATTTTCTTCGGGGGTTCTTTGAGGAAAATTTTTTTTAAGTGGTCATCAGGGTCAACCAAGAAAAATTTGGTCCTTGGATATTCTGGTTCGTAGTCCCGACAGACTCTCCGACGCTCTTGGGATAGACTCCGCTGGTCTACAAGGAGGGAAAGGGATGGAGGAAGGGGAGGAGGCACTGTTGGGAGACTTTCCTAGACTCAGAAAATTCTACTCTTGGTATCATTAGGAAAATTTAAAGGACAGTGAAAACTTTTACCCAGAATTTGATCTTGCGTATCGAGAGGAAAATTTTTGCACTAAAGAAAGAAATTTATTTTATAGTCCCGAGAAGAAAATTTCGCTCCAGGCGACTTCAGTCTATAATCCCAAGAGTAAATTGGGCACTAAAATTGATATGTTTCGGGGTCCTATGAGAGAGATCTTGGCAGGGTCGACCATGTTTAGTGAAGCCTAATGCGAGAATGTTGATATCCTTCCTTCCTTGGGCCACACATCCTCACTCTCTCCCATGAAGGGGTATTGGGCCACACTCTCCCATGGTGGGGAATGGGATTACTGGGCCACACACTTCCACACTCTATTATGGTGGGGAGTACTTGACCACATCCTTCCACGGTGGGGGAGGGAAGCCTTGACACACACACACACCACACACACACACACACACACACACACACACACACACACACACACACACACACACACACACACACACACACACACACACACACACACACCAGTAATTCATTAGGTGGCCAAAACCATGAAAAATTTGACCCAGTAGAGGGGAGACATAGAGAAATTGTTTATTGCCTGACCGCCTGCTGACACTATTGCCCACCCATTGCCCACCCTCGCCCTCCTCTTGCCTAACTATTACCCGCCTTTACCTCCCTCTTGTCCATCCTCACCTTCCTCTTGCCCACCAATTGCCCACTCTCACTTTTCTCTTGCCCAACCATTGCCCACTTTCCTCTTGCCCAACATTGTCCATCCTCACCTTTCTTTTGCCCACCCCTCACTTTCCCCTTACCCACCTATACTTTCCTCCTCCACCCACTACCACATTCACGTTCTCTCGCCCACCAGACCACCATTGACGTCATTATAGAAGTTTCACCAACAAAACTTTCCAGACCTGCCACCCCAAAAAAACCACCTCACAATTGACCTCAACATGACCCAGATTCTCAGAGGTTGGAGCATCTACATTCCTCGTTAAGTGTAAAGGAGAGAACAGCGTTATCTAGTTAATGGGCCAGAGTCTCGGCACAAATTGGAAGCCATTTCGAAAGTTATATTCCTCAGTGAGACAGACGCGTTCTTACATTAACTATTAAAGGGTGTGAATTGAACCTAAGAATCTTTGAGAATCTTGAACGTAAGAGAATCTTTGAGAATCTTGAACGAAATAGAGACTCGTAAGATAGGTGAATAGACGACACACGACCCCCTCCTCACCCTTAATTCTTGGGTTGGGAAGGGAATAAATCATCATAATGGATTCAAAGTTCATGAGAGGGAGGAGTCATGAGAGGAGGAGGAGTCATGAGAGAGGAGAGGGTCATGAGGAGAAGTCATGAGGAGGGTCATGAGAGAGGAGGGGTCATGAGAGGAGGGTCATGAGGAGGAGTCATGAGAGGGAGGAGTCATGAGGGAGGGTCTGAGAGGGAGGGATCATGAAAGGAGGGGGTCATGAGAAGGAGGTCATGAGAGGAGGAGTCATGAGAGGGAGGGTCAGGAGGAGAGTCATGAAGGAGGAGAGGGTCTGAGAGGGAGGGGGTCATGAGGAGGAGGGTCATGAGGGAGGAGGGTCATGAGAGGGAGGAGGTCAGAAGAGGAGGAGGGTCATGAGGGAGGGTCATGAGAGGAAGGGGTCATGAGGGAAGGAGGGGTCATGAGGAGAGGAGGGTCATGAGGAGGAGTCATGAGAGGGAGGGGTCATGAGGAAGGAGGGGTCATGAGGGAGGAGGGAGCAAGAGAGGGAGGGGTCATGAGGAGGAGGGGCCATGAGAGGGAGGGGTCAGAAGGAGAGGAGAGAGTCATGAGAGGGAGGGTCATGAGGAGGAGTCAAGAGGAGGTAGAGAGGGAGGAGTCATGAGAGGGAGGGTCATGAGAGGAGGGGTCATAGGGAGGAGGAGTCATGAGAGGAGGAGTCATGAGAGGGAGGAGTCATGAGAGGGAGGTCATGAGAGGGAGAGGGGTCATGAGAGGGAGGGGTCATGAGAGGGAGGGGTCATGAGAGGGAGGGGTCATGAGAAGGGAGAGGGGTCAGGAGGGAGGAGTCATGAGAGGAGGGGTCATGAGAGGGAGGAGTCATGAGAGGGAGGGTCATGGGGGAGTCATGAGAGGGAGGAGTCATGAGAGGGAGGGTCATGAGAAGGGAGGAGTCATGAGGGAAGGGAGGGGTCATGAGGAGAGGAGGGTCATAAGAGAGAGAGGAAGTCATGAGGAGAAGGAGAGTCATGAAAGAGGAGAGGAGGGTCATGAGGAAGGAGGGCCATGAGGAGAGGAGAGTCATGAGGAAAGGAGGGGTCATGAGAAGGAGGGTCATGGGAGGAGGAGGGATCAAGGAGAGAGGAGGAGTCATGAGGAGAGGAGGGTCATGAGGAGAGGAGGGGTCATGAGGAGAGGAGGAGTCATAGGAGAGGGAGGAGTCATGAGGAAGGAGGAGTCATGAGGAGAGGAGGGTCATGAGGAGGAGGGTCATGAGGAGGAGAGGTCATGAGGAGAGAGGGAGAGGAGTCATGAGGAGAGGAGAGTCATGAGGAGAGGAGGGGTCATGAGGAGAGGAGGTCATGAGGAGGAGAGGAGTCATGAGAGAGGAGGGGTCATGAGGAGAGGGAGGAGTCATGAGGAGAGGAGGAGTCATGAGGAGAGGAGGAGTCATGAGAGAGGGAGGAGTCATGAGGAGAGGAGGGTCATGAGGAAAGGAGGGGTCATGAGGGGAGGAGTCGCGAGGGAGAGGAGGAGTCATGAGGGGAGAGGAGGGAGCATGGGAGGAGAGGAGGGTCATGAGGGAGGAGGGTCATGAGGAGAGGAGGGGTCATGAGGAGGAAGAGTCATGAGAGGAGGGGTCATGAGGAGAGGAGAGGTCGTGAGGAGAGGAGGGTCAGTGAGAGGGAGGGTCGTGAGGAGGAGGGGTCATGAGGAAAGGAGAGGTCATGAGGAGGAGGAGTCATGAGGAGAGGAGGAGTCATGAGGAGAGAGAGGTCATGAGGAGGAGCAGAGGAGAGGAGGGTCATGAGGAAAGGAGGGTCATGAGGAGGAGGAGGAGCCATGAGGAGGAGGAGTCATGAGGAGAGGAGGAGTCATGAGGAGAGGAGGGTCATGAGGGAGGAGGGGCGCGAGGGGAGGAGGTCATGAGGGAGGAGGGGTCATGAGGGAGAGGAGGGTCATGAGGAGAGGAGAGTCATGAGGAGGGAGGGTCATGAGGAGAGGAGGGTCATGAGGGAGAGGAGGGGTCATGAGGAGAGGAGGGGCCATGAAGAGGAGGGGCCATGAGGGAGAGGAGGGGCCATGAGGAGAGGAGCATGGGAGAGGAGGGCATGAGGAAGGAGGAGCAGAGGAGAAGGAGGAGAGGAAGGAAGGGGGAGAGGAAGGGTCATGGGAGAGGAGGGGTCAGAGGAGAGGAGGGGTCGTGAAGAGAGGAGGAGTCAAGAGGAGAGGAGCCGAGGGAGAGAGGTCGTGAGGAGAGGAGGGGTCATGAGAGAGGAGGGGTCATGAGGAGAGGAGGGCCAGGAGAGGAGAGGCCATGAGGAGAGAGAGGGGCAAAGAAGGAGAGGAGAGGGGCCATGAGGAGAGGAGGGACATGAGGAGGGAGGGTCATGAGGAGAGGAGGTCATGAGGAGAGGAGGGGTCATGAGAGGGAGAGCATGAGAGGGAGGGGTCTACGAAGGAGAGGAAGGGGTCATGAGGAGAGGAGGGGCCCATGAGGAGGAGGGAGGGCCATGAGGAGGGAGGGGTCATGAGGAGGGAGGGTCAGGAGGAGAGGAGGGTCGTGAGGAGAGGAGGGCCGTGAGAGAGGAGGGCCATGAGGAGAGGAGGGTCTGAGGAGGGAGGGGTCATGAGGGAGAGGAGGGGTCATGAGGAGAGGAGGGGACATGAGGAGAGGAGGGCCATGAGGGGAAGGGGCAAGAGAGGGGAGGGGTCAGAGAGAGAGGGAGGGGCCATGAGGAGGAGAGGAGGGGTCAAGAGAGAGGAGGGCATGAGGGGAGAGGGGCTCGTGAGGAGGGAGGGGTCATGAGAAGGGAGGGAGGGTCATGAGGGAGGGGAGGGGTCATGAGGGAGGGAGGGGCCAGGAGAGGGAGGGCATGAGGGAGGGAGGGGTCATGAGGGAGGGAGGACTCGAGGAGGGAGGCTTATGAGGAGAGGAAAGGTCATGAGGAGAGAGGCCACGGAGGAGAGGAGGGGCCAAAAGGGAGAGGGGTCGTGAGGGAAGGGAGGGGTCTGAGGAGGGAAGGGCCATGAGGAAGGAGGGGCAGGCTGAGGAGGGAGGAGTCATGAAGAGGGAGGCTCATGAGGGGAGCTCAGAGGAGAGGAAGGGGCCACGAGGAGAGGAGGCCATGAGGAGAGAGGAGGGTCATGAGGGAGAGGAGGGGTCATGAGGAGAGGAGGGGCATGAGGAGAGGAGGCCGAGGGAGGAGGGCATGAGGAAGGAGGGGTCATGAGGGAGAGGAGGGGCATGAGGAGAGGAGGTCAGAGGAGAGGAGGGCCATGAGGAGAGGAGGGTCATGAGGAGGGAGGGGCCGCGAGGAGGGAGAGGGTCTGAGGGAGAAGAGGGCAGAGAGGAGGGTCATGAGGAGGGAGGAGCATGAGAGGAGGGTCATGAGAGAGGGAGGGGTGGGAGAGGGAGGAGAGGTCATGAGGAGAGGAGAGGGTCGTGAGGAGAGGAGGGTCAGTGAGGAGAGGGAGGGGTCGTGAGGAGAGGAGGGGTCATGAGGAGAGGAGGGTCATGAGGAGAGGAGGGTCTGAGGAGAGGAGGGTCATGAGGAGAGGAGGGTCATGAGGGAGGAGGGGTCATGAGGAGGAGGGTCATGAGGAGAGGAGGGGTCACGAGGAGGAGGGGTCATGAGGAGAGGAGGGTCAATGAGGAGAGAGGAGGGCCAAGAGGAGAGGAGGGTCATGAGGAGAGGAGGGTCAAGGGAGAGGAAGGTCATGAGGAGAGGAGAGGTCATGAGGGAAGTCATGAGGAAGGGAGGAGTCATGAGGACGGGAGGAGTCATGAGGAGGGGAGGGCTCATGAGGAGAGGAGGAGTCATGAGGGGTTCAGAGGGTGGATTTAGGTAGCCCATATGAAGTCACATGTTAGATCTCTCTCTCTCTCTCTCCCTTTCTTCCTGCCTCAATCCTCTCACTTCTCCCTCTCACCCCCCTCTCTATATCCCTTTCATTCTCTTTTATCACTCAATAATAATAATAATAATAATAATAATAATAATATATAATAATAATAAAGAAATTTTTGCAAAGGATAATAATAGACGGAATTATTAAAACCTTAGAGGCAGAATTACCAGCTTTTAATTAAAACAAATAAATTATAATGATAAGCTGAGAGAGAGAGAGAGAGAGAGAGAGAGAGAGAGAGAGAGAGAGAGAGAGAGAGAGAGAGAGAGAGAGAGAGAGAGAGAGAGACCCTCCGCTTCCCGTTGTGTCTTGTTTACAATCCAACCGTTCGTGTGACGTCAGAGATACTAGCCCCGCCCCTCATCCACAAATCCGGCTGCCCCCACAGGAACCCAAACAACAACAACCAGCCTCGGTGACAAACGCCTCCCTGAGACGAACAAACATGACTGATAAAACCTTTCTGATTTTTGTGTTTAATTCATTATAAAAACAGTGGCCTCTGTCCTGACCATTTCTAAATAAATCTGCAACACCAACACAACAAAGCAACACAACTACTCACAGCCTTCCCAAAAGCCAACACAGAACCCAACCAACAGACACAACACACAAGCTAGCTAACACAAACTAACAAAGCTAAACAACACAACTATAACAACCAACCAAACTAACACAGGCAGCAACAAAACTAAACAACTACAAATTGCCAAGCCAAAAGCTAATCAACACAAACCCAACAAAGCCATTTCCGAACCAAAGCTAACCTAACTACACCTAACCAAAGATAACATCCTAACCACCAAAGCAAACCTAGCCTAACACAAAGCGGCTAATCAAACTTCCTGACCCCTGACAGGCCTGACCCAACCTCGTGCCTGACAACAAACACACACGTACCACCACAGCCCATAACACACATTGCCTAACCTAACAGAACCTACACGTGCCTAACCTAACAGAACCTAACCTACACGTGCCAACCTAACCTAACACACGCATTACCTAACCTAACAGAACCTACACGTGCCTAACCTAACAGAACCTAACCTACACGTGCCTGACCTGACTACCTGACCTAACCTACACGTGCCTGACCTCTGCCCAGACTGACTAAGCCGGTGCGTGGAAAACTCTTTAATGTTGATAATAATCTCTCAGAGGTGATCTTCATCTTCCTCCTCCCCTCCTCCTCTTCCTCACCCCCTGTTGTTCTTCTTCTTCATGTTGATTACCTCCTCCTACCTCCTCCTCCTCCTTTTATTCTCCTTTCTCTTCCTCCTCCTAGTCACCTCTTCCCTTCTACCTCCTCCTCCTGTGACTTTACTGCAGTAGTCAGTGCTAATACCACCCCCCCCCCTCCTCCCGGTAGATATATCTCCTGGAAGCGTCCTCCAAATGCTCCGTCGTATACATCGGAACATTATCTCCTCCACATAACCTTTCATCGTGCTAACCTACTGCTGCCTTCTCCTACCCCAGGGTGTTTGTGATCTCAGGAGGCTACCTAGCCTCCTGGAACTTCCGACCACCCTACTAATCTCCGTGGCCTCCTCATGGAGTCATTAACTCACCCACCTACCACTTCCTACCTACCACTAACCTTCCTGCCTACCAACCTCACACAACCCTCCTACCTACCACCAACCCCCTGCCACCTTCCACACCTACCAAGCCCTCCCCACCTACCATAACCTTCCACCCAACCCTACCCCATAACCTCCTGCCTACCAAACCCTCCTACCTACCATAACCCTCCTTCCCTACCATAACCCTCCTTCCTACCATAACCCTCCTTCCTACATAACCTTCCCTACCATAACCCTCCTTCCCACACCACCTCCTACCCACACCCTACCTACCATAACCCTCCTACCTCACCACTAACCTTCCTGCCATAACCTTCCCTACCATAACCACTCCCTTCCTACCATAACCTTCCCTACCACTACCCTCCTACCTACCATAACACCTACCACCAACCACCTTCCTACCATAACCTTCTACTCATAACCCTCCTGCCTTAACCTTCCTACCATAACCCTCCTCCCTACAACCCTCCCACCCTACCATAACCCCCCTACCTACCATAGCCCTCTTCCCTACCATAACCCTCCTTCCTACCTGCCTTCTCTACCAACCCTCCTTCCTACCATAACCTCTACCTACCATAACCTTCCTACCTACCATAACCTTCCTACCATAACCTCCTACTACCATAACCCCTACCAACCCCCTCCCATAACCTTCCCTCATAACCACTCCTTCCTACCATAACCTTCCCTGCCATAACCTCTCCTGCCATAACCCCTACCTCCATAACCTCCTACCCATAACCATCCTTCCTCCTTCCTACCATAACCCTCCTCAACCTCTACCTACCTTCCTACCTGCCACCCTCCTACTACCATAACCTTCCCTACCATAACCTTCCTACCAACCCACTCCTTCCTACCATAACCCTTCCTACCAACCCTCCTTCCTACCATACCTCCTTCCCTCAACCACTCCTTCCTACCACCAACCCCTCACCTACCATAACCTTCACCTACCTGCACTTAACCTACTCCCACCATAACCCCTCCTTCCCTACCATAACCTCCTACCTACCTTCCTCACCATAACCTTCCTACCATACCCTCCCTACCATAACCCTCCTTCCTACCATAACCTTCCTACCATAACCCTCCTCCTACCACCAACCCCTACCCTCCTACCACTAACCTTCCCTACCAACCTCCTACCTACAACCTTCCTACCACCTAACCTCCTTCCTACCATAACCCTCCTTCCTACCATAACCTCCTACCTACCAACCTTCCTACCACTACCCTCCCACCTAACCCCTCCCTTCCTCACCAACCTTCCTACCATAACCCTCCTACCTCAACCTTCCTACCACCAACCTTCCCTACCACTTAACCTTCCTACCATAACCCTCCTTCCTACCATAACCCACCATAACCTCCCTCCACCAACCTTCCTCCACTCCTACCTACCACCCAACCTTCCTACCATAACCCTCCTACCTACCATAACCTTCCTACCATAAACCTTCCTACCAACCTTCCTACCATAACCCTCCTTCCTACCATAACCTCCTACCATAGCCTCCTACCTACCATAACCCTCCTACCTGCATAACCCTCCTACCTCCACCAACCTTCCTACCATACCACCCTTCCTACCATAACCCTCCTTCCTACCATAACCTTCCTACCATAACCCTCCTACCACCACCACCAACCTTCCCTACCATAACCCTCCTTCCTACCATAACCCTCCTTCCTACCATAACCTTCTACCTACCATAACCTTCCTACCATAACCCTCCTTACCACCACCAACCCTCCTTCCTACAACCTCCTTCCTACCACAACCTTCCACCACCATAACCTTCCTACCACCAACCTCCTTCCTACCATAACCCTCCCTCCTCACCAACCACTACCTACCATAACCTTCCCTACCATAACCTTCCCTACCACCAACCTCCTACCACCTTCCTCATAACCTTCCTACCATACCTCCTTCCTACCACCAACCTCCTACTACCTCCCTCCTTCCCTACCACCTTCCTACCATAACCCTCCTTCCTACCATAACCTTCCTACCATAACCCTCCTTCCTACCATAACCTTCCCTACCACCAACCCTCTTCCTACCATAACCCCTTCCTACCATAACCTTCCTACCATAACCCTCCTACCTACCATAACCCTACCATATTCCTCATACCACTCTCCATAACCTTCCTACCATAACCTTCCTACCATAACCCTCTACCAACCTTCCTACCATAACCTTCCTACCATAACCCTCCTACCTACCATAACCTTCCTACCATAACCCTCCTTCCTACCATAACCTTCCTACCATAACCCCCTCCCCCGCTGGCCAATATTTACTTAAGTTAAATATGCCCAGACCGTATCTCAAGGAAGGGTGGGGGTGGGGTGAGGAGTGGGCGAGGCAGGAAAGGGGTGGGAGAGGGAGCAGGAAAGGGGTGGGAGGGCAGGAAGGAGGTGGGATAAGCATGGACCAGTGAATGACCCAGGAAATTAGGGTGGGCCAGGTAAAGAAAGAGGACGGGGTGGGACGGGGTGGTGGGGAGGGGGGTTTCGTGTGTGTGTGTACGTGTGTGTGTGTGTGTGTGTGTCTTACTTGCTGCTGAGAGAATTAAATGGAGATAAGAGACATAATGATATACTATAGATATATACTGTAAATAGATCGTGTTGTGCTAGGGAGAGACGGAGAGAGTCAGCTCCATATTCGAGAGATAATGTAGATGGTCCTCGAGGCTGCGTAATTAAAACCCCGAGAGATTCAAGACCCATTCAGGTGGTCCCAAATACTCCGCCCGTGACGTCACACATCCTTCCACCAATGAGAGCAAACAAACATAACTTTACATTCCTTGCCAGCCAATGCGAACCATCACGCTGGCATCATATACCCTTCCACCAATGAGAGCAAACAAACATGACGTCATATTCCTTGGCAGTCAATACGATCTATCACACTATGGCGTCATATACCCTTCTACCAATGAGCAAACAGGACGTCATTTTCCTTGCCAGCCAATACGAACCGACTTCATTTTCCTTGCCAGCCAATACGAACCATCACACTAGGACGTCATATACGTTTCTACCAATGAGCAAACATGACCTCATATTCCTTGCCAGCCAATACTCACCATCCAATTGTGACGTCATACGCCCTCCCACTAATGACAACAAATAAAGATGGAGTCACTTTCACCACACTCGTAAAAGGATCCCCTGTTAACATACAGTTTTCTCTTCGTAATAAGACACCACTGGATGTCGTTTTCATGGTGACGTTAAGCACACTCATTTTTTTCTCACATTTAAGGGGATCCTCTCATACACCAAATAAAAAGAAAATCAAAGAAAATACCCCATATATAATAATAATAATAATAATAATAATAATAATAGTTTGGTCTCCAGCTCACAACATCACCAACCAACCATATAACAGAGCACGCCTTACCAGCCAACCAAACCACAGTACAAGTTGTAAGAAAATTGTCACCATAATTTACAGACACTCCTCCATACTTTCCTTCAGAGCAGCAAAACTAAACTATGCACTGTGGCCAAATTTAATAGGGCTCTGTATAGATGCCATGAGGATCTATACACCAAGTTTTAAATGTATTGGTTACAGTGTTGCCTAGTTACGACCTGGACAAGACCTGATGGTGAGGGAGAATGGAATGTCTGGTTATAGTGAGTGTCGTTAGGGGACATATTAATAGTGAGGCTGACAGTGTGAAAGTGAGTGACGGTGAGTGAGTGACAGTGACTGATAGTGAGAGCGAGACTAACTGGTGACGTCATGCTGTGAGGTGAAACTTGACATTTCACTGTGGCATCACTAAATACAATAACACACACACACACACACACACACTGACCCTCTCGGCTCACTCTGACAATCACCATGACCTCATCTGCAAATTTGGTGAGAAGCTTCTGCACCATCCTCGACACCGGCTCCTACTACCACCCGAGATCCCTCGTCTGAGAATTGCTGTTCGACATCACTACCACATCCAGCCCATACGAGCACGAACTGATCGCTATAAGAACAGCCCAGTGCCGACCATTGTAAAAAATATCACACACACACACACACACACACACACACACTGGGCTAAAGAACAACAATAATAAATATAAACTCAGGTAGGTGTGGGTGGAAGAGGAGGAGAAGGAAGGTGAGGGTGGAGGAGAGGCAGATGAAGGTGGAGGAGGAGGAGGTAGGTGAGGATGGAGGAGGAGGAAGTAGGTGAGGGGTGGAGGAGGAGGTGGGTGAGGGTGGAGGAGGAGGAGTAGGTGAGGGGTGGAAAGGAGGGTGAGGGTGGAGGAGGTGGGTGAGGGTGGAGGAGGTGGGTGAGGGGTGGAGGAGGGAGGTGGGTGAGGTGGAGGAGGAGGTGGGTGAGGGTGGAGGAGGGAGGTAGGTGAGGGGTGGAGGAGGTAGGTAGGGTGGAGGGTGGTGAGGGGTGGAGGTAGGTGAGGGTGGAGGAGGAGGAGGTAGGGGAGGTGGAGGGAGGAGGAGGTAGGGGAGGGAGGAGGAGGAGGTAGGGAGGGGTGGAGGAGGAGGAGGTAGGGGAGGGTGGAGGTAGGTGAGGGTGGAGGTGGGGGAGGTGGAGGTAGGTGAGGGTGGAGGTGTTGGTAATCTCTGGCCCCGTTGTGACGAGCAGTGCCGCCAACAGCTCTTCCCCTCCCTCACACCTCTACCTCTCCTCATCCCACCACTGCACCTAACACCACTAACACAGCTAATAACCCTGCACCTACCCGGCCACCTTCAACCGCCGCCGGTAAAAATAGGAACGGGTTATCCGGCACGGGTTAAAACTGGACCTTAGCATCACTGGTGACGATCCTCGCCGACTCATCAATAGGACCGGCCATCCCCAGCGCCCGTGACGTCACACGCCCTTCCACCAATGAGAGCGAATCAACATGATGTCACAGTCCTTGCCAGCCAATAAGAGCCACCTCACTGTGACATCACACGCCCTTCCGCCAATAAGAGCGAATCAACATGATGACACAATCCCGCCAGCCAATAAGAGCCACCCATTGTGATGACATAAATGGCCTCACTTGGGTATTGTGGTCTTAAAGTTAATTAAAAAATACCAAAACAAACAATGGAGAGAAAAATGAATACTTATAACGAGGCGGGAAAATATAAATCACCTTTTACAGTGATAAAGAAATTTAATGGATAAATATAAGAATGAATTAAATAGTGTTTCATTATTCTGCCATACTAGGGACGCCATATTGGTTACTAGGGACGCCATACTGGTTACTAGGGTCACTATACTGGTTACTAGGGACGCCATACTGGTTACTAGGGTCACTATATTGGTTACTAGGGTCATCATACTGGTTACTAGGACTCCATACGTTACTAGGACGCCATATTGTTACTAGGTCATCATACTGGTTACTAGGGACGCCATATTGGTTACTAGGGTCATCATATGGTTACTAGGACGCCATACTGGTTACTAGGGTCTGTATTGGTTACTAGGTCATCATACTGGTTACTAGGGACTCCATACTGGTTACTAGGGACGCCATATTGGTTACTAGGGTCATCATACTGGTTAGGACCCATTTGGTTACTAGGTCATCATACTGGTTACTAGGGACGCCATACTGGTTACTAGGGTCACTATATTGGTTACTAGGGTCATCATACTGGTTACTAGGGACTCCATACTGGTTACTAGGGACGCCATATTGGTTACTAGGGACTCCATATTGGTTACTAGGGACTCCATACTGGTTACTAGGGTCACTATATTGGTTACTAGGGTCATCATACTGGTTACTAGGGACGCCATACTGGTTACTAGGGACATTATTGGTTACTAGGGACGCCATATTGGTTACTAGGGACGCCATACTGGTTACTAGGGTCACTATATTGGTTACAAGGGTCACTATATTGGTACTAGGGTCATCATACTGGTTACTAGGGACTCCATACTGGTACTAGGGGCGCCATATTGGTTACTAGGGTCTCTATTGGTTACTAGGGACGCCATACTGGTTACTAGGGACGCCATATTGGTTACTAGAGGACCATATTGGTTTAGGGACGCCATACTGGTTACTAGGGACGCCATATTGGTTACTAGGGACGCCATATTGGTTAGGACATCATGCAGTTACTAGGGACGCCATACTTGGTTACTAGGAACGCCATATTGGTTACTAGGACGCCATATTGGATACTAGGGACGCCATATTGGTTACTAGGGACGCCATATTGGTTACTAGGGACGCCATATTGGTTACTAGGGACGCCATATTGGTTACTAAGGACGCCATATTGGTTACTAGGACGCCATATTGGTTACTAGGGACGCCATATTTACTAGGACGCCATATTGGTTACTAGGGACGCCATATTGGTTACTAGGGACGCCATATTGGTTACTAGGGACGCCATACTTGTTACTAGGGACGCCATACTGTTTACTAAAGAGAACGAATTCGACAGAGACAGAACTAATTGGACAGGCGGACAGACATACCAATAAACAGAGACTGTCAGCTGCTTCTGTTAGGTTAAAAAGAGCCGTCAACAGTGATGGCGTTAAATCCAATAAACCACAGGTGTGTCGGCTGTCTGGCTGACACACACACACACACACACACACACACACACACACACACACACACACACACATACACACACACACACACACACACACACACACACACACACATACACACATACACACACACACATCGCTACCACACACACACACATCCTGCCCCCACACAGACACACATTGCTGCCACACACACACACACATCGCTGCTCCACACACACACACACGTCGCTGCCACACACACACACACACACACACACACGTCGCTGCCACACACACACACACACACGTCGCTGCACACACACACACACATCGCTGCCACACACACACACACGCGCCCCCACACACACACATCGCTGCCACACACACACACACACACGTCGCTGCCACACACACACACGTCGCTGCCCCACACACACACACGTCCTCCACACACACACACACACACACAGGTCCTCCCCTACCATGCACTCGTATTTTGTAACACCAACGCCAAAATAATATGACCCGACCTTTAAACTTTGGCGAAATCAAAGAGACAATTTTTGAGATATTTTCCTGGCCCAGTACCTGTCTCTCCGTCCTGAGAGACACTGAGGGTTGGGACGGTGAATAGGACAGTGGGGAGACAGAGTGAGAGACAGTAGAGTGAGGAGGCAGTAGAGTGAGGAGACAGTAGAGTGAGAGACAGTAGAGTGAGGAGACAGAGAGTGAGGAGGCAGTAGAGTGAGGAGACAGTAGAGTGAGAGACAGTAGAGTGGAGAGAGACAGTAGAGTGAGGGAGACAGTAGAGTGAGGAGACAGTAGAGTGAGGAGACAGTGATGAGAGAGACAGTGGAGTGAGGAGACAGTAGAGTGGGAGGACAGTAGAGTGGGAGAGACAGTAGAGGTGAGGACAGTAGGAGAATGGGGAGAGACAGTAGAGTGGGGACAGTAGGGTGGGGAGACAGTAGAGTGAGGAGAGACAGTAGAGTGGGGAGACAGTAGAGTGAGGAGACAGTGGGGAGTGGGGGAGACAGTGGGGGGGAGACAGTAGAGTGAGGGAGGCAGTAGAGTGGGGAGACAGTAGGTGAGGGAGACAGTGAGTGGGGGAGACAGTGGGGTGAGAGACAGTAGAGTGAGGGGAGACAGTAGAGTGGGGGAGACAGTAGAGTGAGGAGACAGTAGAGTGAGAGAGACAGTGAGTGGGGAGACAGTGGGGTGAGGAGACAGTGGGGTGAGACAGTAGAGTGAGGGAGACAGTAGGTGGGGAGAGACAGTAGAATGAGAGACAGTAGGTGAGAGACAGTGGGGAGTGGGAGGACAGTAGGTGGGGAGACAGTGAGTGAGAGACAGTAGAGTGAGGGAGGCAGTAGAGTGGGGGAGACAGTAGAGTGAGGGAGACAGTAGGTGAGGAGAGACAGTAGAGTGAGGGGAGACAGGTGGGGTGAGACAGTAGAGTGAGAGACAGTGAGTGGGGGGCAGTAGAGTGGGAGAGACAGAGTAGAATGAGAGACAGTAGGTGAGAGACAGTAGAGTGGAGAGACAGTAGAGTGAGAGAGACAGTAGAGTGAGAGACAGTAGAGTGAGGGCAGTGAGTGAGAGACAGTAGAGGTGAGAGGGCAGTGAGGTGAGGGACAGTGGGGTGAGAGACAGTAGGTGAGAGAGACAGTAGAGTGAGGGAGACAGTAGAGTGAGGAGACAGTAGAGTGGAGAGAGACAGTAGAATGAGAGACAGTAGAGTGAGAGACAGTAGAGTGAGAGAGACAGTAGAGTGAGAGACAGTAGAGTGAGGGCAGTGGAGTGAGAGACAGTGGGTGGGGAGACAGTAGAGTGGGGAGACAGTAGAGTGAGAGAGACAGTAGAGTGAGAGAGACAGTAGAGTGAGAGACAGAGGAGAATGAGAGAGACAGTGAGTGAGGGAGACAGTAGAGTGAGAGGGCAGTAGAGTGAGAGAGACAGTAGAGTGAGAGAGAGACAGTAGAGGAGGAGAGACAGTAGAGTGAGAGAGACAGTAAAGTGGGGAGACAGTGGAGTAGGGGAGACAGTAGAGTGAGGGAGACAGTAGGTAGAGAGACAGTAGAGGTGGGAGAGACAGTAGAGTGAGAGACAGTAGAGTGAGAGAGACAGTAGGGAGTGAGGAGAGACAGTAGAGTGAGACAGTAGAATGAGAGAGAGACAGTAGAGTGAGGGAGACAGTAGAGTGAGAGGACAGTACAGTGAGAGAGACAGTAGAGTGAGAGAGACAGTAGGGTAGAGAGGACAGTAGAGTGAGAGAGACAGTGAGTGAGGGGGGACAGTAGAGTGAGGGAGACAGTAGAGTGAGGGAGACAGTAGAGTGAGGAGAGACGGAAGTGAGAGAGAGAGACAGTAGGTGAGAGAGACAGTAAAGTGGGGAGACAGTAGAGTGAGAGACAGTAGAGTGAGGGAGACAGTAGGGTGAGAGAGACAGTAGAGGTGAGAGAGACAGTAGAGTGGGGAGACAGTAGGTGGGGAGACAGTAGAGTGGGAGAGACAGTAGAGTGAGAGAGACAGTAGGAGTAGGAGACAGTGAGTGAGACAGTAGAGTGAGGGAAGTGAGGAGACAGTAGAGTGGGGAGACAGTAGAGTGAGAGAGACAGTAGAGTGAGGAGACAGTAGAGTGAAGAGACAGTAGAGTGAGAGAGACAGTAGAGTGAGAGACAGTAGAGTGAGAGAGACAGTAGAGTGGGGAGACAGTAGAGTGAGGGGAGACAGTAGAGTGAGGGAGACAGTAGGAGTGAGAGACAGTAGAGTGAGGAGACAGTAGAGTGGAGAGAGACAGTAGATTGAGGGGAGACAGTAGAGTGAGAGAGACAGTAGAGTGGGGAGACAGTGGGTGAGGAGACAGTAGGTGGGGGACAGTAGAGTGAGGAGACAGTAGGTGAGGAGACAGTAGAGTGGGGAGACAGTAGAGTGAGGGAGACAGTAGAGTGAGAGAGACAGTAGAGTGGGGGAGACAGTAGAGTGAGGGAGACAGTAGGTGGGGAGAGACAGTAGGTGGGAGAGACAGTGGAGTGGGGAGACAGTTGAGTGAGGAGAGACAGTAGAGTGAGGGAGACAGTAGAGTGAGAGAGACAGTAGAGGAGAGACAGTAGAGTGGAGAGAGACAGTAGAGTGAGACAGTAGAGTGAGGAGACAGTAGGTGAGAGAGACAGTAGGTGGAGAGGACAGTAGAGTGAGGGAGACAGTAGAGTGAGAGAGACAGTGAGACCCTCCACACAACCAAGGAACTATTCTTTCCGCTGTACAAACTTGAAGACAAAAATTACCCCCAGGAGACAACAATGAAAAACTTGAAATAAAATCCAATAAAAAAACAGCAAAATAAAATAAATATTGAAGAATTTATAGCACTGTAGGTTAAAGCACACACACACACACACACACACATCCTTGACCACCGAAGGGTCAAGACGTACCTGGCGCTCCTCTCAGGCAGCCAGATCCCTGTTAAGTTGGCCCATACCAACTCCTTCCCTGAACCTCCTCACCGGAATATCAACAAGTTCTCTCCAGAGTTACTATTTCATTTAGGAAAGGAATGGAACCAGTGTTAAACAGAGGTGAACAGTGGTGAACAGTGCTTAAGTCAGTGAGAACAACTCAACAGTAACAGTCATTACCCAAGTTCCTTCACACAGTGAGGTCCCAGGTACCAGTGATGGCGCCCGTGAGACCCAACAACAGCCAGCGATGTGTTAATCCGTCTACGATAGGAAGGCCTGGGACCACACCTCACTCATATAACACCATCTGTGAGGGAATTACTACACCACGTCAATTATTATTATTATTATTACATACACACGCACACACACACACACACACACACGTTTTCTCTCCCTTGTCATCTCTCTCTCCTGTGTATATGTGTGTGTGTGTGTGTGTGTGTGTGTGTGTGTGTGTGTGTGTGTGTGTGTGTGTGTGTGTGTGTGTGTGTGTGTGTACATCTTACCTCCCTCCTGAGAACGTGACAGTCACACACCTGTACCCCTCAACACACCTGTAAGAAGAAGACACAACTGTTAACACAATCACCACGAGATAATACTAAGTGTTTAATATGGTAATAATGTCACACCTGTTGTTGTTATTGATGGGAGTACTGAACGAGTGCTATGTTATGAGATGTTATGTGATGTTATGTTATGTGATGTTATGTTATGTGATGTTATGTTATGTTCAAGTGTTAGTAATGGTGGGTACTAGTGGTAATTACCGAATTATTGTAACGGGTGTAATTATTGTTCAATGTTACATAATTATATAATATGTGTAATTAGTACGACTGAACATTACATAATTATATAATGGGTGTGATTTATTTTGAACATAACTAAATTAATGTTCACAGAGCCAGGGGAGGGTGAACTGTTCAACCTGACAGTAGTGTAAGTGTTCATGTGTTCATAATTAAGCCCCTGATATGACTGTTCATACTTAATGTTGGTCCTCGAAAATTTATGTTCTACAATTCATGCCAGCAATGTTCAAATTAATACCCATAATATACTGTACTGTGTTAAATGTTCAGCTTTGACAGTAAAGTTCAAATTTGATGGTGAACTGTTCATATTAATAATAAAATACATAGTTATTACTGAGCCTTTAATATTAATGTTCATAAGTCAAATTAATCCTGTAGTGACATAGAGTATATAATGATTACTGAGCCTTTATAATATATGTTCATCATTCGTGTTGAACTGTTCAAATAACTAACATAAAAACGTGAGCACTAGTCAGTTGTTCACACTAATGTTCAATATCGGTAGTGAATAGTTCAACATCACGAGTTATGGTAAATGGAGAACTAGTCAAACTGGTGATTAAACCTAACCCTGTGCATCCTTAACCAAATTAAACCTAACCCTGTGCATCCTTAACCAAATTAAACCTAACCCTGTGCATCCTTAGCAAATTAAACCTAACCCTGTGCATCCTTATCCAAATTAAACCTAACCCTGAGCATCCTTAGCAAATTAAACCTAACCCTGTGCATCCTTAACCAAATTAAACCTAACCAAACTTAGTTAGCTCTAAAGTAACCTAATTAACTAAAACTAACCTAGCTTAATGAAAATCCTCTCCAAACCTTACTTAATCTAACCCAAAGCAAACTTAACCTAACCTAACCATACCTAAGCTTCTACTGTAGGTTTGACTGATCTGTATTTATGTAAAGTGAAATTCTAACCTCATTTCGAGGCGACCCCCTCAACCAGCAACACACAACACTTCTAACAAAAAACTACTTTGGAACAACACAGAGTCAGAATCCAGAAGTTTGCCTAAGTTTCACCAGAGAGACAAGTTTACGTGTCAGGTACACTTACAGTGGTGTGGTTAAGGTTGGGTTTACGTGTCAGCTATGGGTACAGTCGTTAGGTTAGGATTACGTGTCAGCTATGGGTACAGTCGTTAGGTTTACGTGTCAGCTGGGTACAGTGGTTGGAGTTGGTTTACAATGTCAGCTATGGGTACAGTGGTTGGGTTAGGTTTGCAGCATGAAGTTTGACTATGGGTACAGTCGTTAGTTAGGTTTACGTGTCAGCTATGGTACAGTCGTTGGGTAGGTTTACGGGTCAGCTATGGGTACAGTCGTTGGTTAGGTCAACATGGGTACAGTGGTTGGAGTTTACGGGTCCTATGGTACAGTCGTTAGTTGAGTTTACGTGTCCATTGCAGTGGAGGGTTTACGGTCAGCTATGGGTACAGTCGTTAGGTTGGTTTACGTGTCAGCTAGGGTACAGTAGGTTAGGTTTACGTCAGCTATGGGTACAGTCGTTGGGTTAGGTTTACGTGTCAGCTATGGGTACAGTGGTTAGGGTTGGGTTTACGGGTCAGCTATGGGTACAGTCGTTAGGTTAGGTTTACGTGTCAGCTATGGGTACAGTGGTTAGGTTAGGTTTACGTGTCAGCTATGGGTACAGTCGTTAGGTTAGGTTTACGTTAACGCTATGGGTACAGTGGTTAGGTTAGGTTTACGTGTCAGCTATGGGTACAGTGGTTAGGTTAGGTTTACGGGTCAGCTATGGGTACAGTCGTTAGGTTAGGTTTACGTGTCAGCTATGGGTACAGTGGTTAGGTTAGGTTTACGGGTCACTATGGGTACAGTCGTTGGAGTTGGTTTACGTGTCAGCTATAGGTACAGTCGTTAGGTTAAGGTTTACGGGTCAGCTATGGGTACAGTGGTTGGGATTGGGTTTACGGGTCAGCTCGGGTACAGTCGTTAGGTTAGGTTTACGTGTCAGCTATGGGTACAGTGGTTAGGTTAGGTTTACGGGTCAGCTATGGGTACAGTCGTTAGGTTAGGTTTACGTGTCAGCTATGGGTACAGTCGTTAGGTTAGGTTTACGTGTCAGCTATAGGTACAGTCGTTGGGTTGGGTTTACGTGTCAGCTATGGGTACAGTGGTTAGGTTAGGTTTACGTGTCGCTATGGGTACAGTGGTTAGGTTAGGTTTACGGGTCAGCTATGGGTACAGTCGTTAGGTTAGGTTTACGTGTCAGCTATGGGTACAGTCGTTGGGTTAGGTTTACGGGTCGCATTCTGTCGTTAGGTTAGGTTTACGTGTCAGCTATGGGTACAGTGGTTAGGTTAGGTTTGGTCAGCTATGGGTACAGTCGTTAGGTTAGGTTTACGTGTCAGCTATGGGTACAGTGGTTAGGTTAGGTTTACGGGTCAGCTATGGGTACAGTCGTTAGGTTAGGTTTACGGGTCAGCTATGGGTACAGTCGTTAGGTTAGGTTTACGTGTCAGCTATGGGTACAGTCGTTAGGTTAGGTTTACGTGTCAGCTATGGGTACAGTGGTTAGGGTTGGGTTTACGGGTCAGCTATGGGTACAGTCGTTAGGTTAGGTTTACGTGTCAGCTATGGGTACAGTGGTTGAGTTGGGTTTACGTGTCAGCTATGGTACAGTCGTTAGGTTAGGTTTACGTGTCAGCTATGGGTACAGTCGTTAGGTTAGGTTTACGTGTCAGCTATGGGTACAGTGGTTAGGTTAGGTTTACGTGTCACTATGGGTACAGTGGTTGGGTTAGGTTTACGTGTCAGCTATGGGTACAGTGGTTAGGTTAGGTTTTACGGGTCAGCTATGGAATTGCAGTCGTTAGGTTAGTTTACGTGTCAGCTATGGGTACAGTCGTTGAGTTGGGTTTACGTGTCAGCTATGGGTACAGTCGTTAGGTTAGGTTTACGTGTCAGCTATGGGTACAGTGGTTGGGTTGGGTTTGCGGTCAGCTATGGGTACAGTCGTTAGGTTAGGTTTGGTCAGCTATGGGTACAGTGGAGTTAGGTTTACGTGTCAGCTATAGGTACAGTGGTTAGGTTAGGTTTACGGGTCAGCTATGGGTACGGTCGTTAGGTTAGGTTTACGGGTCAGCTATGGGTACAGTCGTTGGTTAGGTTTACGTGTCAGCTATGGGTACAGTCGTTAGGTTAGGTTTACGTGTCAGCTATGGGTACAGTCGTTGGGTTGGTTTACGTGTCAGCTATGGGTACAGTCGTTAGGTTAGGTTTGCGTGTCAGCTATGGGTACAGTCGTTAGGTTAGGTTTACGTGTCGCTGGGTACAGTGGTTAGGTTAGGTTTACGTGTCAGCTATGGGTACAGTGGTTAGGTTAGGTTTGGGTCGCTGGGTACAGTGGTTAGGTTAGGTTTACGTGTCAGCTAAGGGTACAGTGGTTAGGTTAGGTTTACGTGTCAGCTAATGGGTACAGTCGTTAGGTTAGGTTTACGTGTCAGCTATGGTACAGTGGTTAGGTTAGGTTTACGTGTCAGCTATGGTACAGTGGTTAGGTTAGGTTTACAGATTCAGCTATGGGTACAGTCGTTAGGTTAGGTTTACGTGTCACTATGGGTACAGTGGTTAGAGTTGGGTTTACGTGTCAGCTATGGGTACAGTCGTTAGGTTAGGTTTACGTGTCAGCTATGGTACAGTGGTTAGGTTAGGTTTACGTGTCAGCTATGGGTACAGTGGTTAGGGATTGGGTTTACGGGTCAGCTATGGGTACAGTCGTTAGGTTAGGTTTACGTGTCGCTATGGGTACAGTGGTTGGGTTGGGTTTACGTGTCAGCTGTAGACGATCGTTGGATTAGGTTTGGGTCAGCTATGGGTACAGTCGTTGGGTTGGTTTACGTGTCAGCTATGTACTGATGGATGGAGTTAGGTTTACGTGTCAGCCCCAATGGTACAGTGGTTAGGTTAGGTTTACGTGTCCTTCATGGGTACAGTCGTTAGGTTAGGTTTACGTGTCGCTATGGTACAGTGGTTGGAGTTAGTTTTCCGTGTCGCTATGGTACAGTGGTTGGAGGTTAGGTTTACGGGTCAGCTATGGTACAGTCGTTAGGTTAGGTTTGCTGTCGCTATTGGTACAGTGGTTGGGTTAGGTTTACGTGTCAGCTATGGGTACAGTCGTTAGGTTAGGTTTACGTGTCGCTTTGGGTACAGTGGTTGGGTTAGGTTTGCATTGTCAGCTATGGGTACAGTGGTTAGGTTAGGTTTGGGTCAGCTATGGTACAGTCGTTGGGTTGGGTTTACGTGTCAGCTAGGTTTAGATGGTTAGGTTGGGTTACAGTGTCAGCTATGGTTGCAGTCGTTGGGTTAGGTTTACGGGTCAGCTATGGAACGGTCGTTGGGATTGGAGTTTACGTGTCAGCTATGGATTCAGATCGTTAGGTTAGGTTTACGGGTCAGCTATGCTTGAGTCGTTAGGTTAGGTTTGTGTCGGCTATGGGTACAGTCGTTGATTGGGTTTACGTGTCAGCTATGGGTACAGTCGTTAGGTTAGGTTACGTGTCAGCTATGGGTACAGTCGTTAGGATGGGTTTACGTGTCAGCTGTAAGCTGTGGTTAGGTTAGGTTTGCGTGTCAGCTATGGGTACAGTGGTTAGGTTGGGTTTACGGGTCAGCTGGGTACAGTCGTTGGGTTAGGTTTACGTGTCCTTTTTGGGTACAGTGGTTGGGTTAGGTTTACGTGTCAGCTATGGTACAGTGGTTAGGTTAGGTTTACGTGTCAGCTAAGGGTACAGTCGTTAGGTTTACGTGTCAGCTATGGGTACAGTGGTTAGGTTAGGTTTACGTGTCAGCTAAGGGTACAGTCGTTAGGTTTACGTGTCAGCTATGGTTACAGTCGTTAGGTTTACGTGTCAGCTAAGAATACAGTCGTTAGGTTTACGTGTCAGCTATGGGTACAGTTTTTAGGTTAGGTTTTACGTGTCAGCTATGGGTACAGTCGTTAGGTTTACGTGTCAGCTACAAGGAAAACTAGTAAACTCAATACAAAACACAGGCAGAGTTAACCCCATGTGTTGCCAGTATGATACAAGAGGTGTCTTAAACCTTTACAAATTATATATTTAACTAACGCCAATTAAACCATGTCATTGAGTGAACAGTTTTGCTCCATGTTCAACCTAATCACTATTCGCCACAATTCTACTTTAGTATTAAACACTTAAAACATAAATACACATCCATACACTACACACTACTGTAAAGGGAAATTCAACAAAATCCAAAATTCAAAACAGCCGCCAAATCAAAAAGTTTTAATCTCAGTATCGCCAAAATCAGTAAGATTCTTAAGCTTCATTTCAGGACGGCTAAAGCAAGTTAAGACTTCACTTCAGGACGGCTAAAGGAAGATAAGCTTCACTTCAGGACGGCTAAAGCAAGATAAGATAAAACTGGTGGCTCTATATCAAGCTGCCTCGATTGTGGAGACAAGTTCAAGATGGCCGGCAAGTGGACAGTTTTATTGAGAGCGTCGCCTGAAGCAGCACACCTCTTCAGCATCACCCAACGATGATGAAAAGATCAAGTTAAGTGAGGCTTCATACAACTTTTTGGACTCTTGAGAATATAAAAGGTTTCACTTACACAAGTGTCACCTAACAGCCTCCACTTACAAAAGACTCACCCAACTAGTTTAACTTATAAAAGAGACACCCAGTTCGTTCACTTACAAAAGAGACACCCAGTTCGTTCACTTACAAAAGATACCCAGTTCGTTCACTTACAAAAGAGACACCCAGATCGTTCACTTATAAGAGACACCCAGTTCGTTCACTTACAAAAGAGACACCCAGTTCGTTCACTTACAAGAGACACCAGTTCGTTCACTTACAAAAAGAGACACAGTTCGTTCACTACAAAGAACACAGTTCGTTCACTTACAAATGAGACACCCAGTTCGTTCCAGAGACGCAGTTCGTTCACTTACAAAGAGACACCCAGTTCGTTCACACAAAGACACCAGTTCGTTCACTTACAAATGAGCACCCAGTTCGTTCACTTACAAATGAACGCAGTTCGTTCACTTACAAATGAGACACCCAGTTCATTCACTTACAAATGAGACACCCAGTTCGTTCACTAGAAAACACCCAGTTCGTTCACTACAAATAGGGCACCCAGTTCGTTCACTAGAACCCATTCGTTCACCAGAGACACCCAGTTCGTTCATAGAGACACCCAGTTCGTTCACTTACAAATGAGACACCCAGTTGGTCTAAACACACAAAAGATCCTACCTCTGTAAGCCACACATACAGTACAGACCCTGACTGGAGATTCTGGAAAAAAAAAAAAAAATAGTTTCCTGTGGCTAATTATCTTTGTGTTGGAGAAATGAACAGAACGAAAAACTTAACAGACAGACAGACAGACACACAACATGACAATAGCCCCCTGATTCTGGTGGCTGGTGTTGGGAGAAGGGAGGGTTAAAGGGACATTTAGTTGACTAAAATGGGACATCAAGTGACCCACAACACACACAGGCACCAGTGGCCTCTCGTGAGAAAAGGGGGGGTGGGGGTGACTCAAGACAAGGGTGGGAGAGGCAGTACCAACACCCTCCTATGCAGCTGTGCATGACAAAGAGTTGGTGAATCGCCCACCTACTGTCAAAGTAGCGACAGCAATAGCAATAGCAGGGTCGTACTAGGGGCAATTGTTAGTAAGTAAGCAAACAAACAACAAAGAGTTGCTAGAAAACCGTAAGCAAGAAAGCAAACAGAAGTGGGATCAGGCTTGAGAGGGCTTTGGAAACTAAACAAGCAGGCAAGCAATAGTCGTACTTGAGAGAACTCCCGTAAGCAGACAGCAGCAGTGAGGTCATAGAGTACTTGGGTGGGAGGGCTGCTGTAACCAAACATTTAAGCAGAAACACCAGCAACAGAGACTTACTTCAACGAACTCCTGTTGGCAAAGCGGCAGAGGTAGTAGCAGAAAGTTTGTGCTTGAGAGAGTTATAGTAAGCAAGCAAGCAAACAAGCAAGCAGATTTTTACATGAGAAGACAATAAATAGTACATAAGCAGAAGCAGCAGCAGAAGGGTCGTGCATGAGAGGGCTGGTGTAAGCAAGCAGCAGCAGCAGGGTGGCAGGAGGCCAGGCCATGAGGTCTGAGGCGGGATCAGCAACAATGTGGCCGCCACACACTCACCACCACCACCACCCCACTACCTCCACCCTCACCACCACCACCACTACCTCCACCACCACCACCACCACCTCCACCACCACCTCACCACCTCAACTCCCTCCTGCACCACCACCACCACCTCCACCACCACACAACTACCTCCTCCACCACCACACCACCAACCCATCCACCAGCACCACTCACCTCCCTCCACCACCACCACCACTTCCTACATCATCACCACCACAACCACCACCATCTCCCTCCACCACCATCACCTCCTTCTCCCCCCTGCTCCTCCTCCCTCCCTCCTCCCTCCCTCCACCTCTACCACCATCACCACTACCTCCAACACACCTCACCACCAACACCCTCCTCCACCAGCACCCACCACTATCTCCTCCACCACCACCACTACCTCCCTCCACCACCACCACTACCTCCACCACCACCACCTCACCACCTCCTCCACCACCACCACTCACCTCCTCCACCACCTCACACCACCTCACTACCTCCTCCACCACCCACCTCCTCCTCTACCACCACCTCCTCCTCACCACACCACCTCCCTCCACCACCACTCACCCTTCCACCACCACCACCACCACCCCACCACCATCACCACCACCTCTACCACCACCACCACCACTACCACCTCACTACCTCCTTCACCACCACCACCATCACCACCACTACCTCCCCACCACCACCACTACCACCACCACCCTTCACCACCACCACTACCTCCAACACCACCCACACCTCCACCACTCACCACCACTACCCCTTCACCTCACCACCACCACTACCACCTCACTACCTCCTTCACCACCACCACCACCTCCCTCCAACACCACCACACCTCCTCCACCACCTCCACCTCCACCAGCACCACCACCACCACCACCACTTCCCTCCTTCCACCACCACCACTACCTCCCTCCACCACCACCACTACCTTCCACCACTACCTCCCTCCACCACCACCACTACCTCCTCCACCACCACCACTACCCTCCACCACCACCACTACCTCCACCACCACCACTACCCTCCACCATCACCACTACCTCCTCCACCATCACCTCACTACCTCCCTCCACCACCACCCATACCTCTTCCACCACCCACCACCACCCTCCACCACCACCACTACCTCCCTCCACCACCACCACTACCTCCCACCTCACCACCACTACCTCCCTCCTCCACCACCTCACCCACTACCTCCCTCCACCACCACCACCACTCTTCCTACCTCCCTCCACCACCACCACTACCTCCTCCACCAGCACCACCTCACCTTCCTCCGCACCACCACCACTACCTCCTCCACCACCACACCACCACCTCTCTTCCACCACCACCACTACCTCCACCACCTCACCACTACCTCCCTCCCAACACCACCACCACCTCCTCCACCACCACCACCATCACCTCCCTCCACCACCACCACTACCTCCTCCACCACCACCACTACCTCCACCACCACCACACTACCTCCTCCACCACCACCACTCACCTCCCTCCACCACCACCACTACCTCCACCACCACCACTCACCTCCACCACCACCACCACCTCCTCCACCACCACCACCTCCCTCCACCACCACCCCTACCTCCTCCACCACCTCACCACCACCTCCCTCCCACCACCACCACTACCTCCTCCACCACCACCACTACCTCCACCACCACCACTACCACCACCACCACCACCCTCCCTCCACCACCACCACTACCTCCCTCCACCACCACCACTACCTCCACCACCACCACTACCCTCCTCCACCACCACCACTCACCTCCCTCCACCACCACCACTACCTCCACCACCACCACCACTCACCTCCCTCCACCACCACCACTACCTCCCTCCACCACCACCACTAATACCCTCCACCACCACCCACCACTCCACCCACCACCACCACTACCTCCACCACCACCACCACCACCTCCCACCACCACCACCACTACCTCCACACCACCACCACCTCCCTCCACCACCACCACTACCTCCACTTCACCTCACCACCACCACCTCCACCACCACCACCTCACCACCTCCTCCACCACCACCACCTCCTCCACCACCACCACTACCCACCACCACCACCACTACCACCTCCACCACCACCACCACTACCCTCCTCCACCACCACCACCACTACTCCACCACCACCACCACTACTCTCCCTCCACCACCACCACCACTGCCCTCCTCCACCACCACCACTACTCCCCCACCACCACCCTTCCACCACACTCAGCCACCACCATAACAACACACCCACCAATCACAGAACAGCACACACACACCATAACAACACGCCCACCAATCACAGAGGAAAACGCCTACACATACAGTACACTGTCTTGGGGAATTTTAACCCCATTGTGAACACCGAAACAAACGTATAAAAAATACGTGAATAATAACAATAATAATAACAACAACAACAACAACAATACACACACACAACACATACATAATATCAATAATAATAACAATAATAACAAACAACAACAATATCACAATAACAATTCAAAAATTACAATAACAACTCGGGTCAAGGTGTGGACGGTGATCAAGTAACACCACCACCAGGCCACACCACTATCACCACTAACCCACCTACCATTAAGTGCCACATCCCCTACACCACTCTATGGGGATGTTGCGCCCTAGTGCCTCCACCCACACCCGACACACCCCTCCGACCCCACCCTCCGACCACACCCCTCCCTCCTACCACACCCTCCCCATCACAAACACTTTATGATCACACCTTGCAAACTTGGGTTTACCTTATTGTTGTTGTTGTCCACTAACACCTTGATTCTAGCTCTTTTTCTTCTTGTATCTCCTTCCCAAACATCAGAATTCCTCCCTCTCACTCTCTCTCTCAACTCTCCCTGCCCAGCCTCACAGCTCTCCCTGCCCAGCCTCACTACTCTCCCTCTCCCTCCTCACCTGTCTCCCTTCCCTCTCACCATGAAGCATCACCCAAATTATCTCATTACCAAATATTATCCTTCCCTCTCCTCACCTTCACCCCTCCCTCTCACCTCACCCCTCCCTCCTCTTCTCCCTAATTCCTCTTGCTACAACCTTCCTTTCACTTTTTCCAGCTTCATCTTCTCTTACCTCTCCCTCTTTCCTCCCTCTCACCTCCTCCTTCCCATCCTCCCTCTGACCCCCTCTCCCCACTCATCCTGCATCATTTCTCTATCCCCCTCACATCTCCTACCTCTCCCTCTCCTCTCCCTCCCTTTCCTTCTTTTTCCTTCCTTCCTCCCTCCCATCCCATCTCGCCTCATTCTGTCACCTACACTTCCCCTTCCTTCACCTATTCCTTCTTGTCCTCTTAAATTCACTCTCTCTCCTCCTCACACCACATCCCTCTCCTCCTCCCTCACACCACTCTCCCTCCCCTCACACCACTCTCCCCTCTCCTCTCCTCCTCCTCTCTCACCACACCACTCTCCCTCTCCTCCTCCCTCACACCACTCTCCCCTCCTCCTCCTCAAACCACTCTCCCCTCTCCCCCTCCCTCACATCACCCTCCCCTCACACCACTCTCTCCCTCACATCATATCCCCTCTCCTCCCCCACACCACCTCCCTCCCTCCCCTCACATCACACTCCCTGCACCACTCTCCCCTCTCCTCCCTCACATCATACTCCCTCTCCTCCCTCACATCATACTCCCTCTCCTCCCCCACACCCTCTCTCCCTCCCTCACACCACTCTCCTCTCCTCCTCACATCATACTCCCCTCTCTCCTCTCCCCTCTCCCCCACACCCTCACTCTCCTCCCCTCACACCACTCACCCCCTCACACCACTCTCCTCCCCTCACATCATACTCTCCCTCCTCCCCCACACCACTCTCCCTCTCCTCACATCATACTCCCTCTCCTCCTCCCCACACTACTCTCCCCCCCCACACCACTCTCCCTCTCCCCTCACATCATACTCCCTCTCCCTCCCTCACATCCTCCTCCCTCATCATACCCCCCTCCTCCCCCACACCACTCTCTCCTCCCTCTGCACCACTCCCTCCCCTTCACACCACTCTCCACCTCCTCCCCTCAACCATCTACCTCTCCTCCCCCACACCACCTCCTCCCTCACAGCTTCCCTCCTCCTCCCACCACTCTCCCTCCTCACACCACTCTCCCCTCACATCATACCCCTCTCCCCCCACACCACCACTCTCCCTCCCCACACCACTCTCCCTCACATCATACCCCCCTCACACCACTCTCTCCCTCCCTCACATCATACCCCCTCTCCTCCCCCCCCTCTCCCTCCCCCACACCACTCTCCCTCTCCCTCCTCACACCACTCTCCCTCACATCATACTCCCCCTTTCCTCGCACCACTCTCCCTCTCCTCCCCACATCATACTCCCTTCTCCTCTACACCACTCTCCCCTCTCCCTCCTTCTCACACCACTCTCCCCTCTCCTCCCCCCTCTCCTCCCCTCTTTCCTCTCCCCTCTCTCCCCTCACACCACTCTCCCTCTCCTCCCACACCCTCTCCCCTCTCCCCTCTCCTCTCCCCCTCCCACCTCCTTCCTCTCCTCCCCTCCCACCCCCACTCTCCTCCTCCACCCCTCCACCCTCTCCCCTCTCCCCTCCACCTCTCCCCTCTCCTCCCTCTCCTCCCCTCACCTCTCACACCCTTCTCTCCCTCTCCCCACCTCTCCCCTCACCACCTCCCTCCTCCCCTCCCCTCCTCCTCCCCTCTCCTCCCCATCCCACCTCTCCCCCTCCCACCTCCCTCCCTCCCCCCTCACCCCCACCTCTCCCTCCCCTCCACCCCTCCCCTCTCCCCTCCCTCCCCCTCTCCCTCCCCTCCCCACACCCTCTCCCCTCTCCTCTCTCCTCCACCCTCTCCCCTCTCCTCCCCTCCCACCCTCCCCTCTCCCCTCACATCCACTCTCCCCCTCTCCCCCCTCCCCCCCCTCTCCCCTCTCCTCCCCACCTCTCCTCCCCCACCCTCCCCTCCCCCTCCCCACCTCTCCCCTCTCCCTCCCCCTTTCCCTCTCACCTCTCCTCCCTCCTCCCCTCTCCTCCCTCACCCCTCTCCCCTCTCCTCCCCTCCTTTCCTCTCCCTTCCTCCCCTCCACCCCACTCTTCCTCCCCTCTCCCTCTCCCCTCCCCCACCCTCTCCCCTCTCCTCCCATCCCCCCTCTCCCCCATCCCCCTCCCCTCTCCTCCTCCCTCACCCCTCTCCTCCCCTCTCCCCTCTCCCCTCTCCCTCTCCCCCCCTCTCCCCTCACCCCTCTCCCCTCCTCTCCTCCCTCCCACCCCTCTCCTCCCCTCCCCCTCTCCTCCCCTCCCCCTCTCCTCCCCTCCCCCCTCTCCCCTCTCTCCCCTCCCCCACTCTCCCCTCTCCCCCCTCACCCCACTCTCCCCTCTCCCCTCCCCCCCTCTCCCCTCTCTCCCCTCTCCCTCTCTCCCCCACCTGTACTCCTAAATCAACTTTTTGCCTTCCTCCAGTCTCTCTCTCTCTCTCTCTCTCTCTCTCTCTCTCTCTCTCTCTCGGCGTTGTCGGGTGCGATTAAATTTCAGTGCTGCACTTGCACATGCTGAGCTTGTGCTGCCTCCCTTCCTTCACGGAGCAAATTTCGTTTACACCTGTCACACACCTGTCATTTGCTGCATCATTATCACCTTATTTCTTATCCTGCCTCACCCCTAGTAACATTAGGGAGTTTCCTCAGGTGATATAAACTGTGCTGGTAATCTTCACATACATTGTTAAGTGAAAAAACATTTTGAGAATATCTGGTGTTTCTTGACAATTAGGCAGTTTAATTGTTTAATTGCTACGGTCGTTAGGTACAGTAGTGGTAGTTGTGTTGTTGTGATGAAGGTAATTAGTCTTCCTTGTTAATGTACTGTACGTGCTGTATAGTTATTTTTAACCATCATTATTATTATCATAAATATCATTATCATCATTTCAACTTTCATCATTACAACTATCATCATCATCATCATTACAACTATCATCATCATTATCAACTATCATCATCATCATATACAACTATCATCATCATCA
The DNA here is from genome assembly GCF_018991925.1 of Homarus americanus. Taxonomy (NCBI): domain Eukaryota; kingdom Metazoa; phylum Arthropoda; class Malacostraca; order Decapoda; family Nephropidae; genus Homarus; species Homarus americanus. The sequence goes on along the minus strand of NW_024744357.1, from coordinate 1,848,182 downwards.
TCAATTCATCATCATCATTAATATCATCATCATCATCTCATTCTCATCATCATCATCATCATCATTACAACTATCATCATCATCATTCCAACTATCATCATCATTCATTTCATCATTACAACTATCATCATCATCATTCAACTATCATCATCATCATCATTACCAACTATCTATCATCATTACAATATCATCATCATCATCGTACAACTATCATCATCATCATCATCATCACATTATATCATCATCTATTCATCATTCTATCATCATCATCATCATCATTACAACTATCATCATCTCATCATTACAACTATCATCATCATCTCATCATCATTACAACTATCTATCATCATTATCCATCATCATCATCCATCATCATCATTACAACTATCATCATCATCATCATCATTACAACTATCATCATCATCATCATTACAACTATCATCTATCATCATTACAACTATCATCATCATCATCATCATTACAACTATCATCATCATCATTTCCTTCTTCATCATTCCAACTATCATCATCATCATCATTCCAACTATCATCATCATCATCATTACAACTATCATCATCATTACAACTATCATCATCATCATCATTAGAACTATCATCATCATTAGAACTATCATCATCACCATACAACTATCATCATCATTCCAACTATCATCATCATCATCATCATTACAACTATCATCATTAGAACATCATCATCACCATTACCACTATCATCATCATCATTCAACTATCATCATCATCATCATCATTACAATATCATCATCATCATTACAACTATCATCATCATCATCATTCCCTATCATCATCATCATCATCATTACCTTCTCATCATCATCATCATCATCATCATACAACTATCACATCATTCCAACTATCATCATCATCATCATTCCAACTATCATCATATTATTGTGTGAGATAATGTGTAATGACGATGTGTGTGTGCAAATAATGATTCATCATCATCATCATTACAACTATCATCATCATCATTCCAATTATCATCATCATCATTCCATTATCATCATCATCATCATTACAACTTCATCATCTATTCCAACTATCATCATCATTCCAACTATCATCATCATCATTCCAACTATCATCATCATCATTACAACTATCATCATCATCATTCAACCTATCATCATCATCATCATTCCATTCTCATCATCATCATCATCATTCCAACTATCATCATCATCATCATTACAACTATCATCATCATCATCATTCCATTATCATGTCATTTCCTTATCTCATCATTCCATTATCATCATCAGCATTCCATCTATCATCATCATCATCATCATCATTACCACTATCATCATCATCATCATTCCTACCTCATCATCATCATTCCAACTATCATCATCAGCATTCCTTCATCATCATCATCATTACCTTCTCATCATCATCATCATCATCATTCAACTATCATCATCATCATCATCATCATCATTCCAATATCATCATCTTTCCACTATCATCATCAGCATTCCCTTCATCATCATCATCATCATCATTACAATATCATCATCATCATCATCATCATTACTATATCGTCATCATCATTTACAATTATCATCATCATCATCATCATTACAACTATCATCATCATCATCATCATTACCTATCATCATCATCATCATTCAACTATCATCATCATCATTACAACTATCATCATCATCATCGTTCATCATCATCACCATCGTCATTACAACTTATCATCATCATCATTACAACTATCATCATCATCATTCAACTATCATCATCATCATCATCATTACCTTCATCATCATCATCATCATCATAACTATCATCATCATCATTACAACTATCATCATCATCATCATCATTACCCTTATCATCATCATCATCATCATTACAACTATCATCATCATCATCATTACTATCATCATCATCATTCCTTCTCATCATCATCATCATCATACAACTATCATCATCATCATATTTCATACACTATCATCATCATCATTACAACTATCATCATCATCATCATCATCATTCAACTATCATCATCATCATCATTACAACTATCATCATCATCATTACAACCATCATCATCATCATACAACTATCATCATCATCATTACAACTATCAACATCATCATCATTCCAACTATCATCATCATCATCATTACAACTATCATCATCATTATTACAACTATCATCATCATCATCATTCCAACTATCATCATCATCATCATTACAACTATCATCATCATCATCATCATTACAACTATCATCATCATCATCATTACAACTATCATCATCATTCCAACTATCATCATCATCATCATCATTACAACTATCATCATCATCATCATCACAACTATCATCATCATCATCATCATCATCATTACAACTATCATCATCATCATCATCATTCAACTATCGTCATCATCATCATCATTACAACTATCATCATCATCATCATTACAACTATCATCATCATTACAACTATCATCATCATTACATAACTATCATCATCATAATAATATAACAAGGATAGGTAACTGATAGGCAGAATTGTGTAGGGTGAGGGGAGGGAGGGAGGGGAGGGAGGGGAGGCGGGAGGGGAGGGAGGGAGGGAGGGGAGGAGGGGAGGGAGGGAGGGAGGCGAGGGGAGGGGAGGGAGGGGAGGCTAGGGAGGGGAGGGGAGGGAGGCCAGAGGGGAGGGAGGGGAGGGGAGGGGAGGAGGGAGGGAGAGGGAGGCGAGGGAGGGGAGGGAGGCCAGGGGAGGGGGAGGGGAGGGAGGGGAGGGAGGGGAGGGAGGGAGGAGGGGAGGGAGGGGAGGCGGAGGGAGGGAGGGAGGGAGGGAGGCGAGGGAGGGAGGGAGGGAGGCGAGGGAGGGAGGGAGGGGAGGGGAGGGGAGGCGAGGGAGGGAGGGAGGGAGGTGGAGGCGAGGGAGGAGGCGAGGGAGGGGAGGAGGGAGGGAGGGAGGGAGGGGAGGGGAGGGAGGGAGGAGGGAGGGAGGAGGGGAGGCGAGGAGGGGAGGCGAAAGAGGAGGGAGGGGAGGGAGGAGGAGGGAGGGGGAGGAGGGAGGAGGAGGCGAGGAGGCGAGGGGAGGGGAGGGAGGCCAGGGAGGGAGGAGGGAGGGGAGGGAGGGGAGGGAGGGAGGAGGGAGGAGGGGAGGCGAGGGGAGGAGAGGAGGGGAGGGAGGGGAGGAGGGAGGCCAGGGAGGGAGGGCCAGGAGGGAGGGAGGGAGGAGGGAGGAGGGAGGAGGAGGGAGGCGAGGGAGGGAGGTAGGGAGGGAGGAGGAGGAGGAGGAGGAGGGGGATCTGGACAGAGAGAGACGGCACAAACCCCCAACATATGACACCCGGCCGAGGTAAAAGTACTAACCCACCCATTTACGGCGCCAGAGTAAAGCGATTCTTATTCATAGCTGTCACAAGGAGGATTATGCGACACCATCCCGCCTGTATTAACACTGTATTGCCCTCCACCACACAGTCTCTCTCTCTCATTTTCACCACCTCCTTCATTTCCTTTTCCCACCTCCTCTCATCTTCTCCCACCCTCCCTCTCATCTTCCACCTCCCTCTCACTTTCCTACCTTTCCCCACCCCTTCATCTTCCCACCCTCATTCTTTCCCAACCCCTTCATCTTTTCACCCACCTTCATCTTCCCACCTCCTCACCTTCCCACTCTTCCTCTGTTGTGTTGAACTCAGAATAAAAAATATTTTGTGATTTACGAATTGTGGCTCAATAAACCTAAGATTATGAGGAAGAGAGGAAGGAGAGGGAAGGAGAGGGGAGGAGAGGGAAGGAGAGGAGAGGGAAGGAGAGGGAGGAGAGGGGAGGAGAGGGAAGGAGAGGGGAGGAGAGAGGGGAGGAGAGGGGAGAGAGGAGAGGGGAGGGAAGGAGAGGGAAGGAGAGGAGAGGGGAGGAGAGGAAAACCACTTAAAACACAAGCTGAAAAATCTGATAAAAATACTGTGGGTGTTTTTCATCCACACACACACACACACACACACACACATACACACACACACACACACACACACACACAGGCTCAACATCTTTGACCTACAAGATGAGATAGTCACGCCACAGACAGACAGACAGACACACAGACAGACAGACAGAGACAGACAGACACAGACAGACAGACAGACAGACAGACAGACAAATTTGGGCACTTTGAAGCCATTTTTGTGAGTTGTTTTTGTGTAAGTCAACCAGTTATGCACAGTCTTAGATCTACAGTTACGTGACAAGTCTAACAGTCAACCAGTTAAAACAGTCTTAAATCACCAGTCTAGAGTGTGACCGAGAGGGGGCGCCCTACACTCACTCACACAACCAATCATAATCCTCTTACGTCTCCAAAGTTGACTGTTACCGTGACGTCATTCATTACGTCACGACAATATTCCCCATTTTAGCTCTGACGTCACGAACCAACCGCCACAGCTTTAAGTTTTGAGAGAGAGAGAGAGAGAGAGAGTGTGTGTGTGTGTTATAAAGGAAATTTGCAATATGAAGATCGGGTTAACTCTATACTGAAACTGCTTCGAACCCAGCCATGAACCAAAAGCATTTTGGTAATTGGTTCAACTAGCTCAATAGTGCTTCGAACCCAGGCCAAAAATTCTCGATATGCTTTAGGGATAAATGATTCGTTTATCTCGATTATTAATTCGTTTCAAAGCCCTAAACTTCGATACCAGCTCTGAACCGAAGCCCGAAGACCTCTCGTTCATATATATCATCTGTGCATCGAATCCAACACTGAACCCTGGCTTGAGACTTAATGGTTCAGAGGAGACGGAACTGCTTCGAACCCGCTGTCTTCTGCACCAATACACACTGAATATACTCTTCCGCAACCCACCCCCCACAACACCACCCATCTACCACCCACCCCCACAACACCACCTATTCTACCACCCACCCCCGCAATACCACATCACCCATCTTACCACCCACCCCCACAACACCACTCCAACCACCACCCACCCCCACAACACCACCCACCTACCACCCACCCCCCACAACACCACTCCATCCTACCACCCACCTCCACAACACCACTCCAATTCCACCCCCAACCCCCACAACACCGCCACAACCCAGTCCATAGAATAAAAAATAAAAAAAAATAAACGGATTTCTTTTAGTTTTCAACCTAAAGTAGAGTTAATCCATTTAGACTGTCTCAGGTAACAGTCTAATAACACAGTCGCTTGAAGAAGAGGAAAAATCACCCCTAAGATTGAGGTATTTAAACTGCCTACCGGCAGTTTAATAACAGAGGGTCCGTGGAAAAATAATTACCCTGGCAAGATTGGAGTCGTTTAAACTGGTCTTCCTGGTAGCGGTAGGTTAAGGAGGGGACGGAGGGAGGGTAGAGAGGGGAGGGGAGGGAAGGAGGGAGGGAGGGAGGAAGGAGGGGAGGGAGTAGAGGAGGGGAGGTGAAGGAACAAGGGGAGGGAGGGGAGGGAGGGAAGAGAGAGGAGGGGAGGAAGGAACAAGGGAGGAGGGAGGAGGAGGGAGGGAGGGAAAGTAGAGAGGAGGGGAGGAAGGAACAAGGAGGAAGGACGGAAGGTAGAGAGGAGGGAGGTGAAGGAACAAGGGAGGGAAGGGACGGAGGGAGGACGAGGGAAGGTAGAGAGGAGGGGAGGGAAGGAACAATGGAGGGAGGGGGAGGGAGGGGAGGGAGGAGGGTAGAGAGGAGGGGAGGTATGAACAAGGGAGGGAAGGAGGGGGAGGGAGGGTAGAGAGGAGGGGAGGTGAAGGAACAAGGGAGGGAGGGAGGAGGAGGGACGGGAGGGAGGGTAGAGAGGAGGGGAGGTGAAGGAACAAGGAGGGAAGGAGGGAGGAAGGTAGAGAGGAGGGAGGAAGGAACAAGGAGGGAGGGAAGGAAGGTAGAGAGGAGGGAGGTGAAGGAACAAGGAGGGAAGGACGGAGGAGGGGACGGAGGGGAGGGAAGGTAGAGAGAAGGGGAGGTGAAGGAACAAGGGAGGGAAGGAGGAAGGAGGGAAGGTAGAGAGGAGGGGAGGTGAAGGAACAAGGAGGGAAGGACGGAGGAGGGGAAGGTAGAGAGGAGGGGAGGAAGGAACAAGGGAGGGAAGGGACGGAGGAGGGACGGAGGGAGGGAAGGTAGAGAGGAGGGGAAAAGGAACAAGGGAGGGAGGGAAGGAAGGTAGAGGAGGAGGAGGAAGGAACAAGGGAGGGAAGGACGGAGGGAGGGACGGAGGAGGGAAGGTAGAGAGGAGGAGGTGAAGGAACAAGGAGGGAAGGACGGAGGGAAGGACGGAGGAGGGAAGGAGAGAGGAGGGGAGGTGAAGGAACAAGGGAGGGAAGGACGGAGGAGGGAAGGTAGAGGGAGGGTGAAGGAACAAGGGAGGGAAGACGAGGGAGGGACGGAGGGAGGGACGGAGGGAGGACGAGGGAGGGAAGGTAGAGAGAGGAGGTGAAGGAACAAGGGGAGGGGGACGGAGGGAGGGAAGGTAGAGAGGAGGGAGGTGAAGGAACAAGGGAGGGAAGGACGGAGGAGGGAAGGTAGAGAGGAGGGGAGGTGAAGGAACAAGGAGGGAAGGACGGAGGGAGGGAAGGTAGAGAGGGAGGGGAGGAAGGAACAAGGAGGAAGGAGGGAGGAGGAAGGTAGAGAGAAGGGGAGAGGGTGCGTTCCAGATACCTTCGTAATGTGACAGGTATAACGCGTTAATTACGACCCAGGTGTGGGGTAAGGGTGGTTTGGGGCGAGGTGGGAACGTACACGTGGCAGGGTACAGCAACAGTATACAGGCAGGGTACAGCAACAGTATACAGTGGTCAGGGCACAGCAACAGTATACGGTGGCAGGGTACAGCAACAGTATATGGTGGTAGGGTACAGCAACAGTATATAGTGTGTGGGGTACAGCAACAGTATACAGTGGTGGGTACAGCAACAGTATATAGTGGTAGGGTACAGTAACAGTATACAGTGTAGGGTATGGCAACAGTATACAGTGGCAGGTATAGAACAGTATACAGTGGTGGTACAGCAAATATATACAGTGGCAGGTATACAGCAAAGCAGTATACAGTGGCAGGGGTACAGCAACAGTATACAGGTGGGTGGCAGGGTATAGCAACAGTACAGGGTAGGGCATAAGTAACAGTATAGCAGTGCAGGGTACAGCAACAGTATACAGGCAGGTACAGCAACAGTAGGTACAGCAACAGTATACAGGCAGGGTACAGCACAGTACAGGCAGGGTACAAGCAACAGTATACAGTGGCAGGGCACAGCAACAGTATACAGGTAGGGTACAGCAACAGTATATAGTGGTGGGTACAGCAACAGTATACGGTGGCAGGGTACAGCAACAGTATACGGTGGTAGGTACAGCAACAGTGGGTAGGGTACAGCAACAGTATACAGTGGCAGGCATGCTAAACAGCATACAGTGGTGCAGTGGGGTAGCGCAACAGTATACAGTGCAGGGCAAGGCAACAGTATACAGTGGCAGGGTACAGCAAATGGCTATGTGGCAGGGTACAGCAACAGTACACGGTGGTGGTGGCAGCAAACAGTATACGGTGGCAGGCACAGCAACAGTACACGGTGGTAGGCAGCAACAGTATACAGTGGCAGGCAGCAACAGTATGCTGTGGCAGGGCAGCCAGCAACAGTATACAGTACAGCAACAATATAGCAGGTAGGGGTACAGCAACAGTATACAGGTAGGTACAGCAACAGTATACAGGGTAGGGGTACAGCAACAGTATATGGTGGGTAGGGTACAGCAACAGTATACAGTGGCAGGGCAAGGTACAATACACATGGTGGTAGGGTACAGCAACAGTATACAGTGGCAGGGGTACAGCAACAGTATACAGTGGCAGGGCATGCACAGTGGTAGGGCAAGCAACAGTATACAGTGGCAGGGTACAGCAACAGTGCTGGTGGCAGGTACAGCAACAGTATAGTGGCAGGGTACAGCAACAGCATAAGTGCAGCAGGTACAGCACAGGCAGGGTACAGCAACAGTATACAGTGGTAGGGTACAGCAACAGTATGCTGTGGCAGGGTACAGCAACAGTATACAGTGGCAGGGTACAGCAACAGTATACAGTGGCAGGGTACAGCAACAGTATACAGTGGCACAGCAGCAAATACACAGGGTACAGCAACAGTATACAGTGGTGGGTACAGCAACAGTATACAGTGGTGGGCACAGCAACAGTATACAGTGGCAGGTACAGCAACAGTATACAGTGGCAGGTACAGCAACAGTATACAGTGGCAGGGTACAGCAACAGTATACAGTGGCAGGTACAGCAACAGTATACAGTGGTAAACAACAGTATACAGTGGCAGGTACAGGCAGTACAGCAACAGTAGCAGGGCAGCAACAGTGGCAGGGTACAGCAACAGTATACAGTGGCAGGGTACAGCAACAGTGGCAGGGTACAGAATTCATCCACCTATCCCTGGTTACAGTCGTATGTATATCCCCTCTAGGACACGCCCACCACTGCCTGTCGCATTATCAACCTCGATGACTGTACTTTACTGTAATGTATCTGTACTTTACTGTAATGTACGGTGCAGCGAGGGGTGGGCGGAGGGTGAAGGAGGGAACTTAGCTTATGGGAGGGGGAAAAAGACTGATATGAGAGAGAGAGAGAGAGAACAAAATTAAAGATGGAGAAAAGAAAGAGAATGAAAAGAGAAAAGAAAGAAAAACAAAAAACAAAGAAACATAGAAAAGAAAGAGAATGAAGAAGAGAGAGAGAGAGGCACCGGTAGCAGGAAAATAGGTCACGGTACAATATTGAGGTCAGCAGTACCACCCACCTCCAGGTCCTCTCCAACACTCCCAAAACGCTGGTGGCAAGGTTAGGTTAGGCTCATTTATATTATGCCTTGCCTAATTTAACCTAACCAACCGTAAAAGAACTTAACCTAACCTATCGTAACGAAACCTAACCAGACCAACCATAACCAATCCTGATCTAATCTAACCAAGCTAAACCTAACCTAACCTAGCCAAGCCAAACCCATCATAACCTAACCAAACCAAGCCAAACTAACCATAACCTAACCTAAACTTAACATCTCACTACAGCTTAACGCCAACCTCACTTAACTTGACCTAACTCACAGTACCGCGACCAAACGCCAGAGTGAAGATGGGGAACTTCAGGAAAACGTGACTTGGTGGGGTTATGTGTGGGGTAACTGCGATAATAATATTTCTGGCGTAATTTTGTCTTTTGTGTGTAAATAATAATAATAATAATAATAATAATAATAATAATAATAATAATAATAATAAACGGTTTATTGAAACATTTCAGCTGCCCGAAGGCTAAAAATATACATTGGACAAAAATGACGTATTACAGGCAATATTTTATTTGATTTTAATTTTGCGCAAAAGAATTGCAGAGTAGAGTTCACAAAGCGTCAGTATAACTAACACCAGTGGTCAGGATATTATGGTATTTAATGTTACAGAGTATTTCAAATAAATTCTTTGTTTAGCTCTGTACATAGAGGGTAACTTATTCACAACTACGTGAGTACAGGTGTGGGAGGCAGTATGTCTGGCCTCACACTTTGTTATTGTGTGAGAAGTATTCAAGCACAAAGTGTGTTTGGTTCTATACATGGAAACTGATATAGTTAATAAGTGCAAAAAAGTGGATACAATCTTAATATGTCGGCTATCTTGCCATTAGAGATGAAGTGTTGTGCCATTTCACACACAGTGTGCTTGGACCTGTCCGAAAAGGTTCTATCTCCACACAGTCAAGGACGTAGTGTTCAAGTGTGTGGCCATATGTCTGGCCACACACTTTACATTTAGTTTTGTTCACATCTGCTTGAGGACCATACTGCCAGAGGTACTTATATCCTAACCTTATGTTACAACATCTTGTAGTCTAGTGATCTTGTTACTTGCTCCATATACTGTACATGTTTCACTTGATACATCTCATCATGGTAAACTGTGAATCGACTAGTGCCTGTTTGCACTTGTCTACTTGCGTCACATTCATCAATAAGTTCCTTCCTAATGACAGTTTTAAGGGATCTTTTTGACAGTCCCAGATTGTATTCAAAAGTGCCTTTGTTAGACGCGAGTTTGGCGAGGGCATCAACTCTGTCAGGTTCTTTGAGGCTTATGTGAGAGGGGATCCACAACAGTTGACACCCCGGTCAACAAGGTACGCATATTTATGTCTGGCATCTTAGACAAGCTCAAAACAGTGCGTTAATGTTCGAAATAAGGCAAACAGAATATTGGGTTTTATATCTAGAAGTGTAAGTAACAAGAGTGCAGAGGTCTTATTGCAACTATATCTTGCGCAAGTCAGGCCGCACCTCGATTATGCGGTTCAGTTCTGGTGCCCCTATTATAGAATGGATATAAATTCACTAGAGTCGGTGCAGCGAAGAATGACAAAAATGATTCAGGAACTTAGAAACCTTCCATATCAGGATAGGTTAAAGAAACTTAACTTGCATTCCCTAGAAAGACGAAGAGTGCGGGGAGATATGATAGAAGTATTTAAGTGGGTGAAAGGAATCAATAAAGGGGATATAGATAAAGTTCTTATAATATCCGAGCAGGATAGGACTCGGACAACGGATTCAAGTTGGATAAGTTTAGGTTTAGGAGGAGATAGGAAGAAACTGGTTCACAAATAGGGTGGTGGACGAGTGGAACAAGCTTAGCAACTTTGTAGCAAGTGCGGGAACTCTGGAAAGTTTCAAAAGGAGGCTAGATAGATTCATGGATGATAGAGAGTGGTAGTAACTCTCGACAGGAGCTGCCATGCACAGGCCAACCGGCCTATTGCAGACTCCTTATTTTCTTATGTTCTTATGTGACAACTTAAGTTGAGGGTGTCAAGGGCAAATAGTGAGGACAGAGAGTCAGTAATGTTGAGACTGTCAGTAACAGTGGTTTCAATAAATTTAATAGCCGTGAGAATGGTAACTAATTCACTTTGTAGAGTGGATGCCCAGTTGATAATTCTAACTCTTTTTTTAATTGTATTACCGTTAGGATGAGTCACAGCGTGACAGCACTTCCAGCCCTCCCACAGGCGGTGTAGACGGCCTGTGTGATGGTATCATGTCTGTAGGCCGTGTATGAGGACATTGGGTGGGTCGTTTAACAAAAGCTTCCATTACTAAAAGGAGAAGGAACATGAATTGAACAAAACATTTATAGTTTACAGTTGATGGCCTGAGCTGGTCTCTTGCCCTACCGTGAGAGGTCACGTAGGCCACGTGGTGCAGTAACTCGTCCATAGGTGTTGACATGAAGGACCTGACGTGGTCATGGAGACACGGGGTGGTGTGTGTGTGTGTGTGGTCCTCCAGGTCATGGCGTGTGGTCCTCCAGGTCACGGCGTGTGGTCCTCCAGGTCATGGCGTGTGGTCCTCCAGGTCATGGCGTCTGGTCCTCCAGGTCACGGCGTGTGGTCCTCCAGGTCATGGCGTGTGGTCCTCCAGGTCACGGCGTGTGGTCCTCCAGGTCACGGCGTGTGGTCCTCCAGTGTGGTCCTCCAGAATGCGGCGTGTGGTCCTCAAGTCGGCGTGTGGTCCCCCAGGTCATGGCGTGTGGTCACTCAGGTCATGGCGTGTGGTCCTCCTAGGTCGCGTGTGGTCCCCCAGGTCATGGCGTGTGGTCTCGGTCATGGCGTGTGTCCTCTAGGTCTGGCGTGTGGTCCCCCAGGTCGGCGTGTGGTCCCTAGCTCACAGCATGTGGTCCTCAGAGTGCAAGCGTGGTGGTCTCAGTCACGGCGTGTGGTCCCCAGGTCATGGCGTGTGGTCCTCAGGTCATGGCGTGTGTCCTCCAGGTCTGGCGTGTGGTCCTCAGGTCCTGACGTGTAATTCCTTTCTGACGTGTGGTCCTCTAGGTCATGGCGTGTGGTCCTCCAGGTCATGGCGTGTGGTCCTCCAGGTCACGGCGTGTGGTCCTCCAGGTCACGGCGTGTGGTCCTCCAGGTCACGGCGTGTGGTCCCCCAGGTCATGGCGTGTGGTCCTCCAGGTCATGGCGTGTGGTCCTCAGGTTATGATACAGGGTCAATACAGGTCCTCTTCCATCTTTTCCTTCTCCCCTTATTACCTCTTCTTCCTCCTCCTCCTCTTCGTTCTACCTTTTCTTCCTCTTCATTATTCCCTTTGTCTTTTGTATTCCCTCTTCCTCTCCACAGCCTCCTCTTTCTTCTTCCTCTTCTTGTTCCATCTTAATCTCTTCTTCCTCCTCCACTTCCCTCCACCCTCCTCTGTTCATCTTCCTTCTCTTTTATTCCCTCTTGTCTCCCTCCCTTTTCTCTCTTTTCTTCTCTTCTTATTCCCTCTCTGTCTCCTCTTACCCTTCCTTCTACCTTCTTCCTTCTTCTTCACCTCTCTTCTTCCTTCTACCATCTTTTCACTACCTTCTCCTCTATCAACCACTCTCCTCTTCCCTTCACCACCTTATCACCTCCTCTTCCCTCTTTACCCTACCACCTCCTCTTCCTTCACCACCACCTCCTCTTCTTCTACCTTCATCATCCTCCTCTTCCTTCACCATATCACCTCCTCCTCTTCCTTCACCACCACCTCCTCTTCCTTCTACATCACCTCTCCTTCCTTCAACCACCTCCTCTTCCTTCACCACCACCTCCTCTTCCTTCACTTCATCACCTCCTCTTCTATCACTCTCTTCCTTCACCACCACCTCCTCTTCCTTCACCACCTTCATCACCTCCTCCTCTTCCTTCTACCTTCATCCACCACCTCCTCTTCCTTCACACCACCTCCTCTTCCTTCAACCTTCATCACCTCCTCCTCTTCCTTCTACACCTCCTCTTCCTTCTACCTCCTCCTCTTCCTTCACCTACCTCCCTCTTCCCTCCCCACCTCCTCCTGCGTCAACAACATTACCTTACCTGTAAACACCTTTCCGGTGGTGTTACTCTAAACAGATTACTCTCTCTCTCCCTCATTCCCTTTGTCTGTCTGTGAAGAGCAGAAAGATAAAGCAGGGGGCAGCAGAAAGGGGCAGTAGAAGCAGGGAGGCAGTAGAAGAGGGGGCAGTAGAAAGCAGGGGAGGCAGTGAAGAAGGGGGGCAGTAGAAGCAGAATGAGGAGGCAGTAGAAGCAGAAGGGGAGGCAGTAGAAGCAGAGAAGCAGAGGGGAGGTAGGCAGAGGGAGTAGAGCAGAGGGAGCAGTAGAAGCAGAGGGAAGCAGGGGAGGCAGTAGAAGCAGAGGGCTAGAACAGAGGGGGAGGCAGTAACAGTAGGGGGAGGCAGTAAGAAGGGGCAGTAGAAACAGATAGGAGGCAGTAGAAGCAGAGGGGAGGAGTAGAAGCAGAGGGGTAAGCAGTAGAAGGGGAGAAACAGAGGAGTAGAAACAGAGGGGAAGCAGTAAACAGAAGGAAGCAGTAGAAAGGAGGCAGTAGAAGCAGAGGGAAGCAGTAGAAAACAGAAGGGGAGGCAGTAGAAACAGAGGAGAGTAAGCAGAGAACAGTGAAACAGAGGGCAGGAAGCAGAAGGGAGACGAGTAGAAGCAGAGGAAGCAGTAGAAGCAGAGGGAGCAGTAGAAGCAGAGAGCAGTAGAAGCAGAGGGGGAAGCAGTGAAGCAGAGAGAGAACAGTAGAAGCAGAGAGCAGTGAGAAGCAGAAGAGCAGTAAAGCAGGGGAGGCAGTAGAGAGAAGAGCAGTAGAAGCAGAAGAGCAGTAGAAGCAAGAAGGGGAGGAAGAAGCAGAGAGCAGTAGAGAAAAGGGTAAGCAGTAGAGAGCAGTAGAAGCAGAAGGGAAGCAGTAGAAGCAGAGAACAGTAGAAGCAGAAGGGAAGCAGTAGAAGCAGAAGGAAGCAGTAGAAGCAGAAGGAGCGGTGAAGCAGAAGGAAGCAGTAAAACAGAGGAAGCAGTAGAAAACAGAAGGGAAGCAGTAGAAGCAGAAGCAGTAGAAGCAGAGGAAGTAGAAGCAGAAGGGGAGGCAGTAGAAGCGAAAGGGGCGGCAGTAGAAGCAGAGGAAGCAGTAAAACAGAAGGAAACAGTAGAAGCAGAAGGGAAGCAGTGAAAGCAGAAGAGCAGTAGAAGAAGAAGAGAGTAAAGAAGGCAGAGAAAAGAGAGGCAGTAGAAGCAGAAGGAAGCAGTAGAAGCAGAAGGGCAGTAGAAACAGAGAGCAGTAGAAGCAGAAAGAAGAAAAACAGAAGGGAGGCAGAGTAAAGAAGGCAGTGAAGCAGAAGGGGAGTAGAAGCAGAAGGAAGCAGTAAACAGAAAGGGCAGTAGAAGCAGAAGGGAAGCAGTAGAAGCAGAAGGGGCGGCAGTAGAAGCAGAAGGGAGCAGTAGAAGCAGAAGGGGCAGTAGAAGCAGAAGGGGAGGCAGTAGAAGTAGAGAATTAAAACAAGTGTGGCAGCAGCAAGGCAGGTCTTCATTGGGTGGGGTAGCCTCTGCACACAACCTCACAAAATGGTCTTCTAACCTCACTAACCCACACAGCCTCTAAACTGGCCAAACCTGCCTGAGTCAGGTCTTGTCTTCGAACACATCACCGTATACACCTCCCAAACATTACACAAACAAGCACAAACAGACCAGAGATACCCAAGACAAAACGCGCCACACACACACACACGCCAAGCCATACGCTTCCGAGGGGCTGTCTCCACTTTTCAGTCACTCACCTGTGGCGTCGCTCAAGGCACCAAGATAGGACCGTTCTGTTTCCTTATGCTTATCAATGATGCCCTAAGACAAACCCCTGCTCGCTGGAATATGTCGACGACTCCACCATTGGGATCAGTGTCAACAACTCGGCTCCCGACTACACCGCCCTCCAGGATTTATTGAAGTCTCCAAAATTGGGCCACCAACAACCATAACAAGACCATGGTTATGCACATCAACCTCTCCTCCGACGTTGTCCCACCCCCTTCCATTACTTGGCCAAAATACTCCAGGTTGTAGACTCCACTAAGCTCCTCGACGTCACTATAGATAAACTAAATTGGAAAACACACGTCAGTGAAGTTGACAAATCCTCCAGGTTTCGTCTCCACCTCTTCCGCCGACTCAAGTCCCTCGGAGTTCTGCGCCTAGCTCCTCAGTGTTTACTCAACATTCATACTTCCAAGCTCACTATGCCTCCCCCTTGGTCTTCCTCTAAATGCCACACAACAAACACCTAGAAAGGTTGCAAAACAGGGCATGCAAAATTATTCTCTCCCCTTCCTACTCCACATATCAAGAAGCGCTCAACATACTGACATTCTCTACTCTCTTTGACAATCACCATGACCTCATCTGCAAATTTGGTGAAAACTACCATCCTCGACTCCGGCTCCTACTACCATCCGAGATTCCTGGTCCGCGAATTGCGGACAGCATCCAGCCCATACGAGCACGTGCTGATCGCTATAAGAACAGCCCAGTCCCAACCACTGTAAAAATTATCAACTCGTAATCAACCAATGTGTCCACTTCCAGTCAATCTTACCTTTTTTGCACTGTCACTATGTTGAAACGCCCTGTAGTATAACCTTCTCCCCACCTAGTTATTATATATCATATTTGTATCACATGTTACTTGTAAATTATTTGTCAATCAAGAGACCCATTCCCTAATTACAGATAGATAGATAGATATTTTATTGACCACAAATTTTGACGAAACACTAAAATTTTACATAAACTGGTCCAAATGCAAATGCTTTAAAACACCAAACATTAATAAAAGTTCACTGATTCAGCCAGTAACACAAAAAAATTGAGGAAAACCACGAGTAAATGTATATTTTCAGCCTTTCGGCTGCCATGTCTTCAATAAACCATTAATTATTATCACACACACACACACACACGACTCTGCCATGCGGCGTTTCGGACAATGGGTGACCCGGTATCCCTGGACTGAAGTGATCACGTTAGGGTTAGACGATGTGCAGAACAAGTGGGATAATTACCTGGACACTATCACAAAAGCCTACCACCACTTCTTTCCAGCCAAGACACTGAGAATCCACCCCGATGATGTCCCGTGGATTACACCCCGTATCAAAAGACTAATTGAGCAGCAACAAGGCACTACACCAACAACCGTCTGTACAAAGTCTACGTAACCAGGTCATCAGGAAATCAAGTCAGCCAAAGTCTTATTATCCCAGGAAAGTGAACGGCCTCAGGAGGTCGGCATCCGGTCAGTGGTACTCTAGGTAATATATCTCTGTGGTCTTAACCGCCAGTCTCCCACACCTTTCATCTCATATTTACCTAGTGAGGCAGCTGAGATAATTAATAACCCTTTACTACCATATGTCATACCTTACCCAGTCTTGACCTCACTCTCTCCAGGCTTACACCTCCCCCTCAGTGTTCAACCATTTGAAATCGCCAACAAACTCCTGAAATTTAAATCCAAACGCTCCCAACCCCAATTGACCTCCCAATCAAAATTTACAAGAGTTTGCAGTCAATCTTGCCCCACTTTGTTCCATTATTAATGCATCCTCAGACAAAGCAAATGCCTAATTAATGGAAAACAGCATTTGTCACCCCTATCCCCAGGTCACCACCAGTCCCCTAACGACCTCAGGCCAGTTGCCATTACCCCCTTCTAATCTACTCTGTAGACTTTGTTTTTGAATGGGCATTTGCTAGTATTTATCAGTCAATTGATACAACAATTTGGCAATATGAGGACCTCTCTACATCACACTGTAGTAAGTTTCCTGGATTTCCTACACAAAATCTGCAGAAACGTAAGACATCATTTGCGTTGCCCTTGTTGACTTCAGAGCTTTGACCTTGTTGATCACGGCACTGTTATCGAAGACTAGGCTGCCACCAACCTGGTCTCATGGTTCACTGATTTCTCAGTGAGCATCGTCAGGCAGTCAGGTACCAGGTTCTGTCTCCATTCCAACACCTCACCTGGTGTTCCACAGGGACCAAGATGGGACACTGTCTTCCTAATCCTGATCAACGACGCCTATCGGACCTCTCACAGATGGAAGTACGTGGATGACTGCACTGCGGGGTTACAGTGGACAACACCCCGGGACTACTAATCGCTACAAGGCACCCTGGACAGGCTACAGGCATGGACTACGAACAAGGTCACCATCAACCACCAAAACCGTAGTCGTGCACATCAATACCGCCACCACTCCAGTGCAAGCTCCAGCAGTCACAGTGGGTGCCATCCTCTCCAGTTAGTGCAGTCTGCCACACTCCTGGGTGTTACCATAGACCACAGACTGGAAGGCCCATGTAAACAACACAATCAAGCAGCCTCGTACTGGCTCTACATGCTACGACGACTCAGGTCACGGGACACCCACACCAGAGCTGAGGACCATCTACAACGCCTTTATTCTCCCCAAACTAACGTATGCATCACCAGCCTGGTCATCTTCTCTCAACTCTACCCACCAACATCAGCTAGAGAAGGTACAGAAAAGGCCTGCAGAATCATGTCGGCAGACCTGCTCACAACAACGCTCTCTCCACCTGAAATGCCATCCCTAGTGACCTCCACCACCACGCACCCAGGGTTTGGCAGTGGACTAATGCACCATCCTCATCATCGCCACTCCACCGGCAGTCCCCCGCCCACCTCGTGCAGTCCGCCACCACAACAAATTCAGCCCATAAGAGCCGCACTGATAGATATAAGAATAGCACCATCTCAACTATTGTTAAAATAATAAACAACTCTGATTTATGTACTGTACAGCCCTGTAAATGTATTCAACGCATATTATATCATTATGTCTAAATCAAATGTAAGTTTGTATATTTTCAGCCACCGTTGCAACTATATTAATAAACCGTTTATTATATTATTATTATTATTATTATTATTATTATTATTATAATAGCAATAGAAATAACAAATAAAAAAAAATAATAATAATATAATGGCAGTGAGGTTTGGGTAAATGCCTATCCGATGTTAAAAAGTAAACCAGGACCCCGAGAACAGGTGGAAACCGGACTTGTGAGTGAAAGGCAAGCAGGACTGGTGGGGTGGCTGGCAGGGTTCACTGCGGCACCAACACTACCTGTGGCACGCCGCTTACAGGGGGACTCTCTTTTTTCTCTCTCTCTCTCTCTCTCTCTCTCTCTCTCTCTCATGCCATTTACCCATAACAAACTACATTACAGTATTGAAATTGAAGTTCAAATCAATACAGGTGGCGCTTGTAACCTTCTTGTACCAAGGTGATAAATCTAGTGAAACACATGCCTGACTAACACACACACAGTGACCTCCACCACCAAGCACTGGAAAGGTTTGGCAGCCAACTAATGCCACCCTCGTCATCACACCTCCTGCCACCGGCAGTCCCACCCACCTCGCAGTCCGCTACAACAAAATTCAGCCCATAAGAGTCATACCAATAGATATAAGAACAGCACCATCCCATCTATTGTTAAAATAATAAACAACTCCTGATTTATGTACTGTACAGCCCTGTAAATGTATTGACATATCATTATGTCTAAATCAAATGTAAGTCTGTATATTTTCAGCCACTGGCTGCCACTCTACACCCATACCCACTCTACCACCACGCCACCTCTTACCACCACCCTGTTACACCGCCACCCCTCTTACCCTCTCAACCCCACAATAACCTTACAATGGCGTCAAGAATAGAAAATACAATGACATCTTTAGGTGACAATATTTGGGGAAGGAGGCTCACCTGTCGGGGCTCAACTGTCAGGGCTCACCTGTTTCACCTGTCTGGGGCTCACCTGTTTCACCTGTCTGGGGCTCACCTGTTTCACCTGTCTGGGGCTCACCTGTTTCACCTGTCTGGGCTCACCTGTTCCACCTGTCTGGGGCCTGTTTCACCTGTCTGGGGCTCACCTGTTTCATCTGTCTGGGGCTCACCTGTTCCACCTGTCTGGGGCTCACCTGTTTCCTTCTGTCTGGGGCTCACCTGTTTCACCTGTCTGGGGCTCACCTGTTTCATCTGTCTGGGGCTCACCTGTTTCACCTGTCCGGGGTTCACCTGTTTCACCTGTCTGGGGTTCACCTGTTCCCTGTCTGGGGCTCACCTGTTTCACCTGTCTGGGGCTCACCTGTTTCACCTGTCTGGGGCTCACCTGTTTCACCTCTGTCTGGGCTCACCTGTTTCACCTGTCTGGGGCTCACCTGTTTCACCTGTCTGGGGCTCACCTGTTTCATCTGTCTGGGGCTCACCTGTTTCATCTGTCTGGGGCTCACCTGTTTCACCACCTTGGAATCACCTTACCTGTGGGAGAGAGGAGTGTGGGTGAGACATGAAAATTCGTCCATAATGAGAGATAATAAACAGTCGCTCAATAACTGTACCACAAGCGCTTTTTAGTATCCACACTGACTAATAATAATTATACAAACAATGAGTGAAATTACTACACCGCGCTCATATATTTAGTAATAAAATTTAATGTCTCTTTTGTGTTTATGTCTAACACACACACACACACACACACACACACACACACACACACACACACTTCATCCTTAACCACCGAGGGGTCAAGACGTACCTGGCGCAGCTCTGGCAGCAGCCAGGTCAACTGTTATATTGGCCCATACCAACTCCCTTCACCGGAATATCAACAAGTTCTCGCCAGAAGTTATTATTTCATTTAGGAAAGGAATGGAACCAGTGTTGAATAGTGGTGAACAGTGCTTAAGTCAGTGAAAAACAACTCAACAGTAACAGCTGAGTCGTACCCAAGCTAACCTTTACACAGTGAGGTCCCAGGTACCCAGTGACAACTGCCCCTGAGACTCAACAGCTATGTGTTAATCCGTCCAAGATAGGAGGCCTGGGACCACACCTCACTCACTTGAGTGAGTGATGTCCTGTGACACCAGACCACGTGGTATCCCCATGATGCTACGACACCACGTAGTGAAGGAATTGCTACAGCATCATGTGAGGTCCCTCATAACACCATCTGTGAGGGAACTACACTATGTGTCTGCTGTTCAACACCTCAGCGTACATGATCTACGTGACCTCCACTGTAAACATTAATAAGAACATAAGAACATAAGAATGGAGGAAATTGCAGCGGGCCTATTGGCCCATACTGGGCAGTCCCGTTTACACCCAACCCCTATTGCTCATATAAGCATCCAACCTATGTTTTCTGTATGTTCACTGTATGTTCCTTCACCTTTCTCTTATGAAAGCTTTTTGCTAAACCACCAATGTATGTAATAAGTCATTTATCTCCAATGTATATTTTCAGCCTTCGGGCTGCAGAACTTTTTCAATAAATCGTTAATTATTATTATTATTATTATTATTACACACACATTTATGGATGCCCTATCAGATTACCATAGGACGGAGGCAAAGGTCAGGTCAGGTCAGGAGTGGCAAAAAAATGTGACCTCTGACCTCTTCTGTATGTGGTCATAATACATAAATAGTGTGTGTAGGTGGGTGGTGAGGGACCATAGTGTGTGTAGGTGGGTGGTGAGGACCATAGTGTGTGTAGGTGGGTGGTGAGGGACCATAGTGTAGGTGGGTGGTGAGGGACCATGGTGTGTGTAGGTGGGTGGTGAGGGACCATAGGGTGTGTAGGTGGGTGGTGAGGGACCATAGCGTGTGTGGGTGGGTGGTGAGGGACCATGGCGTGTTATGGTGGGTGGTGAGGGACCATAGTGTGTGTAGGTGGGTGGTGAGGGACCATGGTGTGTGTAGGTGGGTGGTGAGGGACCATGAGTGTGTGTAGGTGGGTGGTGAGGGACCATGAGTGTGTGTAGGTGGGTGGTGAGGGACCATAGTGTGTGTGTAGGTGGGTGGTGAGGGACCATAGTGTGTGTAGGTGGGTGGTGAGGGACCATAGTGTGTGTAGGTGGGTGGTGAGGGACCATGGTGTGTGTAGGTGGGTGGTGAGGGACCATAGTGTGTGTAGGTGGGTGGTGAGGGACCATGGTGTGTGTGTAGGTGGGTGGTGAGGGACCATAGTGTGTGGTGGGTGGTGAGGGACCATGGTGTGTGTAGGTGGGTGGTGAGGGACCATAGTGTGTGTAGGTGGGTGGTGAGGGACCATGGTGTGTGTAGGTGGGTGGTGAGGGACCATAGTGTGTGTGGTGGGTGGTGAGGGACTTGGTGTGTGGGTGGGTGGTGAGGGACCATAGTGTGTGTGGGTGGGTGGTGAGGGACCATAGTGTGTGTAGGTGGGTGGTGAGGACCATAGTGTGTGTAGGTGGGTGGTGAGGGACCATAGTGTGTGTAGGTGGGTGGTGAGGGACCATAGTGTGTGTAGGTGGGTGGTGAGGGACCATAGTGTGTGTAGGTGGGTGGTGAGGGACCATAGTGTGTGTGGGTGGGTGGTGAGGGACCATAGTGTGTGTGAGGTGGGTGGTGAGGACCATGGTGTGTGTGGGTGGTGGTGGGGACCATGGTGTTGTGGTGGGTGGTGAGGACCATAGTGTGTGTGTGGGGTGGGTGGTGAGGGACCATAGTGTGTGTAGGTGGGTGGTGGGGCCGTGTGTGGGTGGGTGGTGAGGACCATAGTGTGTGTGGGTGGTGGTGAGGGACTGTGTGTGTAGGTGGGTGGTGAGGACCATAGTGTGTGTGGGTGGGTGGTGAGGGACCATGGTGTGTGTGGGTGGGTGGGGGGGTGGGGTGTGTGGTGGGTGGGGACCATGGTGTGTGTGGGTGGGTGGTGAGGGACCATGGTGTGTGTGGGTGGGTGGTGAGACCATGGTGTGTGTGGGTGGTGGTGAGGGACCATAGTGTGTGGGTGTGTGGGCGGGTGGTGAGGGACCATAGTGTGTGTGAGGTGGGTGGTGAGGGACCATAGTGTGTTGTGGTGGTGAGGACCATAGTGTGTGTGGGTGGTGGTGAGGGACCTTGGTGGGGTGGTGGGGTGTGTGTGGGTGGGTGGTGAGGGACCATAGTGTGTGTGGGGGGTGGTGAGGGACCATGGTGTGTGTGGGGTGGGTGAGGACCATAGTGTGTGTGTAGGTGGGTGGTGAGGACCATAGTGTGTGTGGGTGGGTGGTGAGGGACCATAGTGTGTGTGGGGCGGGTGGTGAGGCCATGGTGTGGGTGGGTGTGGGACCATGGTGTGTGTGGGGGGACCATGGTGTGTGTGGGTGGGTGGTGAGGATAGTGTGTGTAGGCAGGTGGTGAGGGACCATGTGTGTGGGGGTGGTGGGGACCATGTTGTGTGGGTGGGTGGTGAGGGACCATAGTGTGTGTGATGGGTGGTGAGGACCATAGTGTGTGTAGGTGGGTGGTGGGGACCATGGTGTGGTGGTGTGGGGACCATAGTGTGTGTGAGGTGGGTGGTGAGGGACCATGGTGTGTGTAGGTGGGTGGTGAGGGACCATAGTGTGTGTAGGGGGTGGTGAGGGACCATAGTGTGGGTGGGTGGTGAGGACCATGGTGTGTAGGTGGGTGGTGGGGACCATGGTGTGTGTGGGTGTGTGTGGTGGGTGGTGAGGTGTGGGTGGTGGGGACCATGTGTGTGGGTGGGTGGTGGGAAGTGTGTGGTGGGTGGTGGGGACCGGTGGTGGGGACCTAGTGTGTGTGGGTGGGTGGTGGGGACCATGTGTGTGTAGTGGGTGGTGGGCATGTGTGTGGGTGGGTGGGACTGGTGTGTGTGGGTGGGTGGTGGGGACCTGTGTGTGTGGTGGTGGGGACCATGGTGTGTGTGGGTGGGTGGTGGGGACCAGGTGTGGGTGGGTGGTGGGGACCATAGTGTGTGTGGGTGGTGTGAGGGACCTGGGTGTATGGGTGTAGTTGGAAGGGGGAGCGAGAAATTCCCCAGATGCCGAGTAAGTGTGTGGGTCAATATAGTAACGACCCCTCCACACACACACACACACACACACACACACACACACACACACTGGGAATAACCATGAATGATGTTTTTCCAAAGTTTCAGACGATAAAAGATGAAGACAACGAGGGAAGAATATATTAACTCTCTCTCTCTCTCTCTCTCTCTCTCTCTCTCTCTCTCTCTCTCTCTCTCTCTCTCTCTCTCTCTCTCTCATTTCTGGAGAACTTCAAGCCGTACTTCACTATAAATACGTTAAGTTACATATAAATAACAAAACAATCACAGGCAGAACAGATGTTATTGTTATGCTGGAGTCAACAAGACGACGACAATAACACAAAGAACAAGTATCGAGTCATTGTTATTCACACAAGAACAACTGTTAAAACATCCATTGTTATTCCACACATGAAGAACATTACCCATCTGCTGTCATCTTGGGTGTGAACTAGAGGATATGGTGTTCTTTTATTCATGAAGAACAAATGACTTAAGTCAGGTATGTTATGCCATGTTCAGTGAACATCATTGTGGATGTTCCGTAAAGTATAACATGATAACTATTAAGTAAGTGAAACATGATAACTGTTACATAAAGTATAAAATGATAACTGTTAAGTAAATTGAAACATGATAACTGTTACGTAAAGTATAACATGATTGAGTATAGAGACAGGTTAAAGCATCTTAATTTGCACTCCCTTGAGAGACGTAGAGCGAGGGGCGACATGATAGAGGTGTATAAGTGGAAGTCAGGGCTAAACAAAGGGACATAAAGTACTCAAATTATCAACCAGGAGCGAACTCGTAACAATGGTTTTAAATAGACAAATTTAGATTTAGGCGTGAAATAGTCAAACATAGGTTGGATGCTCATATGAGCAATAGGGGTTGGGTGTAAACAGGACTGCCAGTATGGTAATAGGCCCGATGCAGTTTCCTCCATTCTTATGTTCTTATGTTCTTATAACTGTTCCGTAAAGTATAACATGATAACTATTAAGTAAAGTATAACATGATGACTATTAAGTAAGTATAACATGATAACTGTTCCGTAAGTATAACATGATAACAGTTAATAAAATATAACATGATAACTGTTATAGTAAGTATAACATGATAACTGTTCGTAAAGTATAACATGATAACTGTTAAGTAAAGTATAACATGATAACTGTTACGTAAAGTATAACATGATAACTGTTCCGTAAAGTATAACATGATAACTGTTACGTAAAGTATAACATGATAATTGTTAAGTAAAGTATAACATGATAACTGTTCCGTAAAGTATAACATGATAACTGTTACGTAAAGTATAACATGATAATTGTTAAGTAAAGTATAACATGATAACTGTTCCTGGGTATAACATGATAACTGTTCCGTAAAGTATAACATGATAACTGTTCCGTAAAGTATAACATGATAACTGTTCCGTAAAGTATAACATGATAATTTAGGTAAGTGAAACATGGTGATGAGTGTCTAAAGGTGAACACAAGGTAGAAATAATTAAGAGTGTGAGGTACATAAATATGGTCATATATTACCGTAAATGGTCTGCCATCACGCACCATACCGAGGCCTACCATACCTCTACCACACAGGCCTACCATACCTCTACCACACAGGCCTACCATACCTCTCACACAGGCTACCCTCTACCCTCCCTACATCACCAGGCTGCCTCTACCATACAGGCCTACCATACCTCTACCACACAGGCCTACCATGCCTCCCCACATCCTCACCACACAGGCCTCTACCACACAGGCCTACCATCCTCTACCACACAGGCCTACCATGCCTCTACCACAGGGCTACCTGCTCTCTACCACACAGGCCTGCACCATGCCTCTACCACACAGGCCTACCATGCCTCTACCCACGAGCCCTACCATGCCTCTACCATACAGGCCTACATGCCTCTACCATACAGGCACACACTCCCCCACACAGGCCTACCGCCCTCTACCACTGAGCCCCACACTCCCCACCCCTTGCCTCCCCACACACAGGCCTACCATACCTCTACCCACAGGCCTACCATGCCTCTACTGCCAGACTACCCACCTCTACCACACAGGCCTACCGCCACACTCCTTACAGGCCTGCCACACCTCTACCACACAGGCCCACCATCAGGCCTACCATACCTCTACCATACAGGCTACACGGCTGCCTCTACCAGGCCTGCCTGCCTACTGCCTCTCCCACACAGGCCTACCATACCTTTTACCCAGGCCTACATACCTCTACCATACAGGCCTCACCACACGGCCCTACCATCCTCTACTACCTGTTCATGCCTCCTATGCCAGGCCTGCCTACCACCACAGGCCTACCATACCTCTACCACACAGACCTACCATACCTCTACCACACAGGCCTACCATGCCTCTACCATACAGGCCTACCATGCCTCTACCACACACAGGCCTACCATGTCTCTACCATACAGGCCTACCACACCTCTACCACACACAGGCCTACCATACCTCTACAGAGACCTACCATGCCTCTACCACACAGGCCTGCCATGCCTCTACCACGGCCTACCTCTACCACAGGCCTACCATACCTCTACCACACAGGCCTACCTCCCAACACAGACCTGCTGCCTCACCGCCTGGGCCCTACACACCTCTACCACAGGCCTACCATACCTCTACCACAGAGACCCTACCTCTTACAGACACCACCCTCTACCATACAGGCCTACCACACCTCTACCACACACAGACCTACCATACCTCACAGGACCACTGCCTCTGGGCCTGCCTCTACCATACAGGCCCTACCACACCATCTGGCCTACCATGCCTCTACAGAGACCTACCATGCTCACCACACAGACTACCATACCTCTACCATACAGGCCTACACACCTCTCCACACAGGCCTACCATACCTCTACAGAGACACCACCATACCTCTCCCACAGGCCTACCATGCCTCTACCACACAGAGCCTACCATACCTCTACCACACAGGCCTACCATACCTCTACCACAGGCTACCATGCCTCTACCACACAGGCCTACCATACCTCTACCACACAGACCTCCACCTCTACCACACAGACCTACCATACCTCTACCCACAGACCTACCATACCTCTACCACAGAGACCCACACACATACAAATATAAAATTCATATATTCATGTACCTTACATATACCAGTTACCACAAGGCAGAAGTCACAAACATGCACCGGGTTGCCACACACACACAGACGCAAAAGGGTGCTAACCTAACCTAACCTGTGTGTGGAGCCAGGCTTCCCATCGTGCAGGAGGTAAGACGTATAACCCCCCACCTTGACGAAGCTCAGTTGCCGGTCGACGAAAATATAATCTGGAGAATGTTAACTGGAGACCAAGAACCCCGGTGATGGTGACGTAGTTATACAAGATGACTGGACTCCTGGACCTTAAGTGACGGGCCTTGGGGTGTTGTTCTCAAGTATGGGTTCTGAGTGCCGGTGTTTCCTCGAGTAACGGCGTGACATGATACACTTTGGTCCTCGTCACTGAGCCATAATGAGAATCTGGTTCGGTTATTGATACTGAAGAATGGTCGACCTATGGTAATCTAAATGCCATTGGTTATCATCATTGTACAGTCAATCACCAGGAGAATCAGGAGTACAGTTACACGCCTGAGTGGTTGGATGCTAAAACACGCGTTCTTAGGAAAATTAGGAGAGTCTACACCGACCTTCTTCAGTCTCGTCTGGTTGCCGAAAGTTCTAAAAAATAATGCAGATGAACATTTTATGATATTCACAGTGTATATCGTGTACTGTACTCAATAGATAATCTGGCGCATAATGACTTGTAAATACTGTACCAGATACCCACAAAAGTGCCATCCACACCCCATGTTACCACAAACACTAAAATGCCATACACATGTCGGGTTTGCCCATACCAGCTTGCGGGGTCTGCCAGCGTGACAAAAACGCAGAGTTAATGTGGCCGGAGTTGGCAGCTCAGGATGAACGGCAGTATTTCTCAATTATTTAGTGATCTATACGGGCCTTAATAGCTAGGTGATGACTCTACACTTGTCTTACTGCTGTCGACACTTCACGATACAGCCCCCTGGGTGTCGGTGTCACTGTTGATATTTCGTCGAGCACAGCCAACCTTTACCACTCACTTTCACTGGTGACCGAGGCTGTGTTGCATGTGTTACACCACCATGTATACTACTACTACATAATATAACGTGGCCTCCAGCCTTCAGTACCTTCACCACCATTTTATTACCTTAATATTAAATATCCTAATACGTAAGTAGCTACCCTGGGTGTGTTAAGTTAGTGGAGCCGCAGATATATGCGGCATTCAGTGACTGTTGCAACATAGTCAACATCTTAAACTGTTGTCGGCTTTGGGGCATAGATCTCGTTCTCCTGAGGCAAATCAACTACTACTACTACAAATAATAATAAAGAATAATGTAATAATAATAACAACAAAACCAATAACAATAGTAACAATAACGACAATAATAATAAGAGTAATAATAATCAACAACCACTACACCAACAACCACTACACCAACAACCACTACACCAACAACCACTACACCAACAACCACTACACCAACAACCACTACACCAGCCACTACACCAACAACCACTACACCAACAACCACTACACCAACAACCACTACACCAACAACCACTACACCAACAACCAAGACACAACACACGGTCCTTATCTGTGTGTACATTCAATAACACGCCCTCATCACCCGGCCAGGCCAGTAAGCAGTTAAACAGCCCCAGTCCTCACCACACACCACCGCTTCTCCTTCAATAACTTAAAACTAATATAAAAAAAGTACTTACTTGTTTTGGCTTATCTGTCTGTCTGTGTGTGTCTGTCTGTCTGCTGTGTGTGTGTGTCTGCTATGTATGTGTGTGCGTCTGTTTCCTCTGCCATGTGTTGTTTTGTGTCACTTGTATTACATACAAGATATCACCTGAAGATTACCCCCCGTTTATTTCACTTGAGCTTTACCATCCTATTATTATAAATCAATTCTAATCTAACCTAATGCTAAATTAACCTAACTAACTTATCGCTATCCATAACCTACCTAATCTAATCTAATCTAATCTAACCAGCCTAACCTAGCCCTACCCATAACTAACTTTATCCATAACGTAACCTACCTAATCTAATCTAACCAAACCTATTTGCCCTGGCCTCATTTACCCATAACTTAACCTACCCTAACCTAATCACAACCAAACCTAACCTAACTTCTAACCCTACCCATAGCCTAACCCAGGTATCGTTGTTTAATTATCAGGTAATATAAGCAGACTTGGTGTCTAATCTTCAGAAATTTCAACACGGTATTTACTTCTACCATGTATTTGCAGTTAATACCTATTATTTACTTCTTCAATGATCCACTCTTCATTTACTTCTTATTGGTCCTCTCATTGCGTTCAGTTCGTCATGCCCGTTCAGCACCTTTATTGGTTTCAGTCCAACCCACCACAGTAAAACACTTATCACACACACACACACACACACACACACACACACACAAACAGAAAATATACATATCAATACCACAACTACCAAACAACCAACATTCCCCACCACCACAACTACCAGGCAATAACACCACAACTACCAGACAACCAACATTCCCCACACCACCACAACTACCGGGCAGCAACATTCCCCACACCACCACAACTACCAGACAACCAACATTCCCCCACCACCACCACTACCAGGCAGCAAATTCCCCCACACCACCACAACTGCCAGGCAACCAACATTTCCCACACACACTACCAGGCAGCAACATTCCCCCACCCCTAACTACCAACATTCCCCCACACCACCACAACTACCAGGCAACCAATAACGCAGGTTTCATAAATACGTGAATTCTTTTTGTACGTGACTTATCTATGTGCGTGAATGACTATTGTACGTGACTTACCTATGCGTGAATTTCTGTGTATTAGACTTAGCTTGTACGTGAATTACTCGTGTACGTAAATGACCAGTGCGAGAAAAAAGTGAGAGGGGGGCATGAAAAGTGAAAGTGTAGAAGTGAGAGAAGTGTGAGAGGTGAGAAGTGTAGTGAGAATCATAAAAAAGAAACCTGCCCCCCCACGGGCAAAAACAAACAAATTAAAACCCCTATAAAGCCACCACCTTCCTCTCCACCCCATAGAGTAAACAAAAACTACGACACAACCTCCCAAATATAGGTTACATTATTAACATTATTATTATTATTTTTTTTAACTTAAGTGATGTCAGTTTGTTGGCGTGACTGTGAATCATTTACTCCTTCCACCTCCATCAATTTGACCTGAACTTTGAAGGAATATTACCTGGATTTTACCTGGACTAGCGTGTAAATATTACCTGGATCTTTAAGTTGGAGGTGGCCAATACATTTTGTTCTCCTCCTCTCCTCCCCCTCCCTCACCCCCACCTCCTACCCTCACCTCCACACCTATCAACTCCTCATCAGCCCTCACTTCCCACACTGTCCCCTCTCTAACACCTCACCTGTCCCCTCACTAACACCTCACCTGTCCCCTCACCTAACACCTCACCTGTCCCCTCACTAATCCTCAACTGTCCTTCCTCACCTGTCCCCCTCACTAACACCTCCTGTCCCCCTCACTAACCCCCTGTCCCCCTCTCTCAACACCTCTCCTGTCCCCTCACTAACACCTCATCTGTCCCCCTCCTGCTTACCTCACCTGTCCCCTCACTAACACCTCACCTGTCCCCTCACTAACACCTCCACCTGTCCGCCTCACTAACCTCACCTGTCCCCCCCTCACTAACCCCTGTCCCCTCACTAACCCTCATCTGTCCCCTCACCTAACACCTCTCCTGTCCCCCTCACTAACACCTCATCTGTCCCCTCTTCTACCTCACCTGTCCCCTCACTAACCCCCACCTGTCCCCCTCCTAACCCCCACCTGTCCCCTCACTAACCCCCCACCTGTCCCCTCACTACACACCTCATCTGTCCCCTCACTAACACCTCATCTGTCCCCTACTAACACCTCACCTGTCCCCTCACTAACAGCCTCCTGTCCCCCTCAGCCCCCACCTGTCCCCTCCTAACCCTCATCTGTCCCCTTACTAACACCTCACCTGTCCCCTCACTAACACCTCACCTGTCCCCCTCCCTAACCCCTCATCTGTCCCTCACTAACACCTCACCTGTCCCTCACTAACACCTCATCTGTCCCCCTCACTAACACCTCACCTGTCCCCCTCACTAACACCTCCTGTCCCCTCACACTAACCCCTCACCTGTCCCCTCACCTAACACCTCATCTGCCCCTCACCTAACACCTCACCTGTCCCCCCCTACACCTCCTCTGTCCCCTCCTCTTACCTGTCCCCCTCACTAACACCTCACCTGTCCCCTCACTAACACCTCATCTGTCCCCTCACTGCCTCACCTGTCCCTCACTAACACCTCACCTGTCCCTCACTAACCCCCACCTGTCCCTCTAACACCTCACCTGTCCCTCACCCTAACACCTCTCCTGTCCCCTCCCTAACACCTCACCTGTCCCCTCTTCAACACCTCACCTGTCCCTCACTAACACACCTCATCTGTCCCCCTCATTAACACCTCATCTGTCCCCTCACTAACACCTCATCTGTCCCCTCACTAACACCTCACCTGTCCCCTCACCTAACACCTCTGTCCCCTCCACTAACACCTCATCTGTCCCCTCACCCTAACACCTCATCTGTCCCCCTCCACTAACACCTCATCTGTCCCCCTAACACCTCACCTGTCCCCCTCACTAACACCTCATCTGTCCCCTCACTAACACCTCATCTGTCCCCCTCACTAACCTCTCTGTCCCCCTCACCTAACACCTCACCTGTCCCCCTCACTAACACCTCATCTGTCCCCCTCACTAACACCTCATCTGTCCCCTCACTAACACCTCATCTGTCCCCTCACTAACACCTCATCTGTCCCCCCTCCCTAACACCTCACCTGTCCCCCTCACTAACACCCCTCATCTGTCCCCTCACTAACACCTCATCTGTCCCCCTCACTAACACCTCATCTGTCCCCTCACTAACACCTCATCTGTCCCCTCACTAACACCTCCCACCTGTCCTCACTAACACCTCATCTGTCCCTCACTAACACCTCATCTGTCCCTCACTAACACCTCATCTGTCCCCTCACTAACACCTCATCTGTCCCCCTCACTAACACCTCATCTGTCCCCTCACTAACACCCTCATCTGTCCCCTCACTAACACCTCACCTGTCCCTCACCTAACCCTCACCTGTCCCCTCACTAACCCTCACCTGTCCCTCACTAACTTACCTGTCCCCTCACTAACACCTTCTGTCCCTCTTCCTCATCTGTCCCCTCTCTAACACCTCATCTGTCCCCCTGCTAACACCTCACCTGTCCCCTCACTAACACCTCACCTGTCCCTCTCTAACCCTCACCTGTCCCCTCACTAACACCTCATCTGTCCCTCTTTAACCCCCACCTGTCCCCTCACCCTAACACCCCCCCCTGTCCCCTCCCTTTCTTCCTTGTCCCTCCCTACTTGCCTCATCTGTCCCTCACTAACACCTCACCTGTCCCCTCACTAACACCTCACCTGTCCCCTCCCTTTAACCCTCAACTGTCCCTCTCACTAACACCTCCACTGTCCCCTCACTAACACCTCAACTGTCCCCTCACTAACCCTCACTGTCCCCTCACTAACACCTCAACTGTCCCCTCATAACACCTCAACTGTCCCCCTCACTTTACCTCACTGTCCCCCTCTCTTCCTCAACTGTCCCCACTAACACCTCCAACTGTCCCCTCACTAACACCTCCAACTGTCCCCCTCACTAACCCTCTTTGTCCCCTCACCTAACACCTAACTGTCCCCTCACTAACACCTCAACTGTCCCCTCACTAACCCTCAACTGTCCCCTCACTAACACCCTCCAACTGTCCCTCACTAACCCTCCCTGTCCCCTCCCTAACACCTCAACTGTCCCTCACTAACACCTCAACTGTCCCCCTCACTAACACCTCATCTGTCCCCTCCTAACCCTCAACTGTCCCCCTCTCTTACCTCAACTTCCTCACTAACACCTCAACTGTCCCTCACTAACACCTCAACTGTCCTCACTAACACCTCAACTGTCCCTCACTAACCCTCCAACTTGTCCCCTCACTAACACCTCCAACTGTCCCCCTCACTAACACCTCAACTGTCCCCTCACTACTACCTCATGTCCCCTCCTCTTACCTCTGTCCCCCTCACTAACCCCTCACTGTCCCCTCACTAACCCCTCCTTTGTCCCCCTCACTAACACCTCCAACTGTCCCCTCACTAACACCTCACTGTCCCCCTCACTAACACCTCAACTGTCCTCTCCTTGCCTCACTTGTCCCCTCCTAACCTCAACTTGTCCCCTCACTAACACCTCACTGTCCCCTCTCTTTCACCTCAATGTCCCCCTCACTAACACCTCCACCTGTCCCCTCACTAACACCTCAACTGTCCCCTCACCAACCTCCTCTGTCCCCTCACCTAACACCTCAACTGTCCCCTCACTAACATCTCCACCTGTCCCCCTCACTAACACCCTCACTGTCCCCTCACTAACACTCAACTGTCCCTCACTAACCCTCCTTTGTCCCTCACTAACACATCAACTGTCCCCTCACTAACACCTCACTGTCCCCTCACTAACCCCTCAACTGTCCCCTCACTAACCCTCATCTGTCCCTCACTAACACCTCAACTGTCCCCCTCACTAACACCTCAACTGTCCCCTCACTAACCCTCAACTGTCCCCCTCACTAACCCTCACTTCCTCCCCCTCACTAACACCTCCCAACTGTCCCCTCACTAACACCTCAACTGTCCCCTCACCTAACCTCAACTGTCCCCCTCACTAACCCTCATCTGTCCCCTCATAACACCCTCCACCTGTCCCCCTCACTAACCCTCCAACTGTCCCCTCACTAACCCTCTCTGTCCCCTCACTAACCCCCTCATCTGTCCCCCCTCACTAACACCTCAACTGTCCCCTCACTAACCCTCCTTCCCCCTCACTAACCCTCAACTGTCCCTTCACTAACCCTCAACTGTCCCCCTCACTAACCCTCAACTGTCCCCCTCACCTAACCCCTCAACTGTCCCCTCACTAACACCTCACCTGTCCCCCTCACTAACCCTCCTTCCTCCCCCTCACTAACCCTCACCTAACCCTCAACTGTCCCCTCTACTAACACCTCACCTTCCCCCTCCCACTAACACCTCATCTGTCCCCCTCACTAACCCTCACCTGTCCCCCCTCACTAACACCTCACCTGTCCCCTCACTAACACCTCACCTGTCCCCCTCACCCTAACACCTCACCTGTCCCTCCCTAACCCTCCTTGTCCCCTCACTAACCCTCACCTGTCCCCTCACACTAACACCTCATGTCCCCTCACTAACACCTCATCTGTCCCCTCCTACACCTCACCTGTCCCCTCCACTCACCTCATCTGTCCCCTCACCTACACCCCTCATCTGTCCCCTCACTAACACCTCACCTGTCCCCTCACTAACACCTCATCTGTCCCTCCTGCTTACCTCATCTGTCCCCCTCACTAACCCTCATCTGTCCCCTCACTAACACCTCCACCTGTCCCCCTCACTAACACCTCACCTGCCCCTCACTAACCCTCACCTGTCCCCTCACTAACACCTCACCTGTCCCCCCTCACTAACACCTCCCTGTCCCTCTTAACACCTCATCTGTCCCCTCACTCTACCTCATCTGTCCCCTCACTGACACCTCATCTGTCCCCTCACTAACACCTCACCTGTCCCCTCACTAACACCTCATCTGCCCCTCACTAACCCCTCATCTGTCCCCCCCTCACCTGTCCCCTCACTAACACCTCACCTGTCCCCTCACTAACACTTCATCTGTCCCCTCACTAACACCTCATCTGTCCCCTCACTAACCCCTCACCTGTCCCTCTAACCCTTCCTGTCCCTCACTAACACCTCCTGTCCCTCTTCAACCTCACCTGTCCCCCCTCACTAACACCTCACCTGTCCCTCACTAACCCTCCTGTCCCCTCTAACCCTCACCTGTCCCCTCACTAACACCTCACCTGTCCCTCAACCCTCACCTGTCCCCTCATAACCCTCACCTGTCCCCTCCTAACACCTCCCCTGTCCCCTCACTAACCACCTCCACCTGTCCCCTCACCTAACACCTCACCTGTCCCCTCACTAACCCTCCTATAACCTTGACAGGTGCCGTCTCATTAAAGGTTTCACCTGAGTCATTAGTTAAATTCCTGTCTTTTCTAAGCAGAGAGAAAGAAAGTGAAGTCGAGAGATAAGATAACGGTGAACAAACACTCCCCACCTGTCCTCCCTCCTTCCTCACACTAACGGTATTAAATAGTTCCTCAACACCACTACCTTCCTAACTGTCTACCTCACTCACTATATATCTCCTCACTATATATCTCCTTTTCACTATATCTCCTCACCATATATCTCCTCTCACTATATATCTCCTCCTTTGTATATCTCACTTTCACTATATATCTCACTTTCACTATATATCTCACTCACTATATATCTCACTTTCACTATATATCTCACTCTCACTATCTCCTTTCACTATATATCTCACTTTCATTATATATCTCACTTCACTATATATCTCACTATCACTATATATCTCTTTCATTATATATCTCACTCTCACTATATCTCTCCCTTCCATTATATATCTCACTCACTATATATCTCCCTCTCACTATATATCTCACTCTCACTGTATATCTCACTTTCACTATATATCTCACTCACTATATATCTCACTTTCACTATATATCTCACTCACTATGTATCTCACTTTCACTATATATCTCACTTTCACTATATATCTCACTCACTATATATCTCACCCGCACTATATATCTCACTTTCACTATATATCTCACTCTCACTATATATCTCACTCTCACTATATATCTCTCTCACTATATATCTCACTTTCACTATATATCTCACTCACTATATATCTCACTCTCACTATATATCACTTTCGCTATATATCTCACTCACTATATATCTCACTTTCATTCTTACTCTCCCAATATCTCACTCACCTTCTATCATACTCTCACTGGCTAACACACTTTTAACAGACTCAATACAGGACGGGCACAGACAGTCACCCTGACCACTCAAGATAACAGCCAAGTTTATTCCGTGTTAACAGTTGTTGCCCTTAGTTGTGTTGGTCAATTCTCACAGTCTCGTACGTCATAATTCCCCCCCCCCCTCCCCTAACTTGTGATGAGAGAACGTAAGAAAAATGACGTTTATGAGGTATATTTTCAACAGCAACAATAACAACAATAATAATGATGATAATAATTATAGTAATAATAATAATAATAATAAAAAAAAAAAATAATAATAACAATAACAATAATAATAATAATAATAATAATAATAATAATAATAGCAATAACAATAATAATAACCATAATAATAATAGTCACCCAGGCCGCTGTGTTCACGTAAAAAAATTATAATATTTCACACAGGTGTTAACGCTGATAACACGGACATAACACCATAAAATATTACCCAATTAAAACCTAATAGAACCAAAATACCTCACGGCCCGCCATATTGCCCTCGGCCCGTGTCAGGTCGGTAAAAAACCCATTCAGGTCAGTGGAATGCCCGTGTCAGGTCAGTGGAATGCCCCTGTCAGGTCAGTGGAATGCCCATGTCAGGTCAGTGGAATGCCCGTGTCAGGTCAGTGGAATGCCCGTGTCAGGTCAGTGGAATGCCCGTGTCAGGTCAGTGAAATGACTGTGTCAGGTCAGTGGAATGCCCGTGTCGTGTCAGTAAAAAAAACCGTGTCAGCCCAGTAAAATACCCGTGTCTGCCCAGTAAAATACCCGTGTCAGCTCAGTAAAATGCCCGTGTCAGCTTAGTAAAATACCCGTGTCAGCTCAGTAAAATATCCGTGTCAGCTCAGTAAAATATCCGTGTCAGCTCAGTAAAATATCCGTGTCAGCTCAGTAAAATATCCGTGTCAGCTCAGTAAAATACTCGACTACAGATACCGCCATCTGTAAAAGTGCAAGACGTCCGTGGCTGTCGCCTTCATTGACTCCACTAAGGCATACAACTTTACCATAATTTAATGATCATCAACAAAGCTATCGACCTCGGGTTTCAGAGAAGTCTTATACCACGGCATACAGACTTCCTTAGTGACCGACGCCAAGCCGTACACTTCCGAGTGGCTGTCTCCACCATTCAGTCACTCACCAGTGGCGTCCTCCAGGGCAGCAAGATGGGACCACTCTGTTTCATGCTTATCAATGATGCCCTAAGAGAAACTCCCGCTCAGTGTGAACAACTCGGCTCCCGACTACAGTTCCCTCCAGAATATATTGGTCTCCATTATTTACTATGCTAAAATTTCCTGTTGAATGACCATCCCCCCTTTTTATTATATATCATATTTGTACCACCTATGTTACTTGTATATTATTCCTCTATCAAGTGACCCATTCCCTAATTATGTAACTGTAAATTTTCAACCTTTTGCCTGCCATGTTCTTTCCATAAACCGTTAATTATTATTACACACACACACACACACCACAGCCACCTTCCCTCCCTCTCACAAGACCTCAGTAACCCTCAAGGTCACTCATCTGGGTAAGCCAGTCCTTCTCACCCACCTCCACCTGCCTCGCTCACCTCCACCTGCCTCATCTACTTTCACCCGCCTCAGGTCACATGCGGTTAGGCTTAACTTACCACGATAAATGACTCGCCAGAATTTTTATTAAGTCTCTGTTTAGTGTATAGACCTCGAACACACTGTAGCTGAAGCACAAATAATACATAATATGAACAAACGAATCACCTGAAGAATACCCACCCCAGCTTATTTCACCTAAAAATTACCCATGCTAACCTAACTTCACCCCCCCCCCCCAATAGTGTTAAGGTGGTTAATTTTTAGGTGAAATAAGCTGGAGTTGAGATTCTACGGGTGATCCAAACCAACATTTTATTCTTTATTATTCAACCTTCCATAAGGCGTCAAATTTATCTCGGATCTATTTGGAACACATTGTGGCCGCCATCTTAAATTAGGAGTCCGTAGCTCTTTAAAACGATCAATGCTGTTTTATTGATTTTAATAATTTTTTTGTTGGGTGTTATTACTTACAGATGGTTTTAATGATTTATAGTAGATCTGGAAAAGGCAAATGATGGGGTAAACAGAAAGGCATTACAGGCGTATGGGGTGGGAGGAAGGCTGTTAAATACGGTAAAAGCATTCTTTGAGAACAGCAGAGCAACAGTAAGAGTAAATGGGAAAAAGTGAAACATTGTGGATGTTAGGGATGCGTTATGTCCCCGTGGTTGTTCGATACATACCTGAGTGTGAACTGTTGTACACTGGTGATAATAACCTTCCTGACAGGGTTGATTATAAAGGAGCCAATTTACCACTGCCCCTCTCTCTCTCTCTCTCAGCTGCACTTAAAAGAATTCTTTAAAACTTTCAACTGCAAAAGTAGAAGAGTTTTTTCCGTGTATTAAGATGAAATTGAACTTAAATTCTGCCTTTAACCAAGTAGGATGTGTCTGGGTGACTAATCATAGCTTGTGTTTTCCAAATGTGACTTTTTGAGATGGAAAATAATATATTACTGTATATGACAGCTAAATCATCCTTAACGTAATGTTTATAATAATTAATAGCATATTAAAAATGTATAAAAAGGGGGCTAGAAAAACTTAACACTTATTTAAACTAACATAATACATTAAAATATTTTCGATTTATTTATTTATTTTTTTAATCAATAGTTTTTGCCAACTCTGCTGAGTGACTTCTGGGGCGGTCAACACACTCTCCTTACACACGAGCCCTGACAAATGTTACACACTTTAAATGAGTTTTATACAGATACAACTATAAACATATATTATAAACTCAACAAATATTTACACACACCTTACATGGTAATTATGTGTGTGTGTGTGTTTATTTTTTAATTTTAAATAATTGTTATGTAAGTTATTAATTACTCCTTAAACGATGATTACATAAGTAACGCCATTATTTACATCCCAGGCGACTAACTAATTATTTCCATCCCAAACGATTATTACCTAACACAACAATTATATACCAAGAGAGTGGATTAGATACTATCACTCATATCATTAATGAGAGAAGAAAACACCGTATCTGTGTTGTGAACCATGACCCAGAGTCTCTTAAGGTCGTCAACAGAGAACCACTCATACCTGGGCTGTGACACAAACATGGCGCTTTATATGGAGTCTAAATTAAGCAGAGACTATCATAATTAGAGGTGCCGTGACCTCTCCGTGATAAGGCACACAATTACCGCACCAACTGTTGAGGTTCACGTCATCAGTCTTATCAGTACACTATAACACAACTAAATGAGCAACTCCCCTTGTCTGTGTTGACACTCGTGACGTCACGCTGTAAAGATTAATAATAACATATCCTCGCCTGTGTCTTCATACTACAGAGACCAATAACAAGACACAGGATCTCGACCCCATCAGTGCTTGCGTTTACTTACGTGACGTCACAGGGAAAGGAACCAATAACAACTGAGGACCTCGACTTACCCCCCGACCCCCTTGCCTATGTTTACAATCGTGACGTCACGTGTGCAGAGCCCCCCCTCCCCCCCAGGTTAATCTCCGGACCTGTTGTCTCCCCCTTGCACGCCCCTCCCCTCTCTGTTGACTCACATCCTGTATAGCATATATATTGCTATACGGTATATAAGGTCGCCCTGTAGAGCACACACCCCTATACGCTATACCAGAGATAAATTGCGATACATTACGTCTCCTGATTCCTACTATACCTACGGCCCTCAGAAGACCACCAAAAAGAACCCTTACTTCGGAGACACTTTCTTTCATATAACTCAACGGAATTTATGATGAAACCGGGCAGTGTACATTGACCACTGTGTTAATGTGGCAGTGACCTTGACCTCTGGCTAAGACAGAACAGCCAGAACATCCCGACTGATAGAACACCACGACTGACAGAACATCCCGACAGACAACAACACACCACGACAGACAAAATATAAGAACATAGACTGGAGGAAACTGCAGCAGGCCTATTGGCCCAACCCCTATCGCTCATATATCCACCCAACCTATGTTTGAAGCTATCCAGCGTGTTCGAATTAATGATGATGTTCGCTAACTTGTTCCACTAATCCAATACTCTATTTTCAAACCAATGTTTATTTATCTCGCTCCTGGTTGGATAGTTTGAGTACCTTTGTTATATCACTTTGTTTAGCCCTGACTTCCATTTATACACCTCTATCATATCGCCCCTCACTCTACGTCTCTCGAGGGAGTGCAAATTAAGATGCTTTAACCTGTCTCTGTACTCAAGATTCCTAATGT
The DNA here is from genome assembly GCF_018991925.1 of Homarus americanus. Classification (NCBI taxonomy): domain Eukaryota; kingdom Metazoa; phylum Arthropoda; class Malacostraca; order Decapoda; family Nephropidae; genus Homarus; species Homarus americanus. The sequence continues at coordinate 1,808,827 of NW_024744357.1, read as the reverse complement.
CCGGGATTAGTCTGGTCACTCTCCTCTGAATTCTTTCTAGGGATTCTATATCCATTCTGTAATACGGTGACCAGAATTGAACTGCGTAATCCAAGTGAAGTCTCACAAGCGCAAGATATAATTTTAGGATGACCTCGCTAGTCTTGTAACTAACACTCCTTTGTATGAACCCAAGTACTTTACTAGCCTTGGTTCGAGCAAATACACATTGTTTACTTGGCTTAAGATTCCTACTTATTATTACTCCCAAATCTTTCTCACAGTCGGATTTCTCGATAATATCGTTGTTCATCTGGCATCTGATTGCTCTGTTTACATCTCCTAGGGACCTAGGCTAAGTACTTTACACTTATCCTCATTAAATTTCATCTGTCATTTTCCAGACCATATTATTTTTTTAGCTCTTCCTGTAGTTTTGCGGAGCCCTTTCAAATTTAATTACACGACCTATTTTAGTGTCATCAACAAATTTACTTATGGTGCTGTCTACGCCGATATCTATGTCGTTTATGGATATAATAATAAATCGCAATGGTCCAAGTACTGAGCCTTGGGGTTCTCCACTAGTGACGTTACCCCAATGGGATAGGTGCGTGTAACGACGCCCTAATCCATTTTAGAATATCTCCTGCGGTTCCATGAGCCTCCACTTTACGTATTAGTTTTTCATGGGGGACCTTGTCGAGGGCTGAGGTAAACCACACCAACGTGCCAGACTTACGACCAGCGATATCCTAACCTAACCTAAACCAACTTAACCCAACCTAAATAAACTTGACCTTAACTAACCAAACCCAATTTAAACAAACCTAAACGAAGTTAAACTAATCTAAATAAACTTTACAAGAGTCACTTCTGGGACTGAAAGATGACACGATGTTGATTTTATGGTGGGTGTGTGTGTGGGTGTGGGTGGGTGTGTGTGTGTATGTGTGTGTGTGAGTGTAGAAGTCGTGATGTGGGTATATAATTTAATCACGTTTATTCCTCGAGGTTCAGAATTGTCGTGACACTGATATTTGGAAGGACACACACACACACACTAACAACACGAGTTAAGACACAGAATCAAGTCTGTCACTATGTTAAGAATCAACTCTTATCTGACACACTGATAGACAGATAAGAGTTCAGGAGTTGGTAACAGTCATAAATCTTAGCCAAACCTACTGATTCTTAACCACTTGAGTACGAGGACTTAACCCCATTCTCATCCTGTGAGCGGTAGCGCAAAAGGATTACAGAGTAGAGTTTACAAAGGGTTATAAGAATTAACCCCCGTTGTCAGGATATTATGGCACTGAATGTTACACAGTATTTCAATTACATTATTTGTTTAGTTCTATACATAAAGGGTAACTTATTCACAACTACGTGAGTACAGGCGTGGGAGGCAGTATGTCTGCCCTCACACTTTGTTATTGTGTGAGAAGTATTCAAGCACTAAGTGTGTTTGGTTCTATACATGGAAACTGATATAGTTACTAAGTGCAAAAAGTGGATACAATCTTAATATGTCGGCTATCTTGCCATTAGAGATGAAGTGTTGTGCCATTTCACACACAGTGTGCTTGGACCTGCCCGAAAAGGTTCTATCTCCACACAGTCGAGGACGTAGTGTTCAAGTGTGTGGCCATATGTCTGGCCACACACTTTACATTTAGTCTTGTTCACATCTGCTTGAGGACCATACTGCCAGAGGTACTTATATCCTAACCTTATGTTACAACATCTTGTAGTCTAGTGATCTTGTTACTTGCTCCATATACTGTACATGTTTCACTTGATACATCTCATCATGGTAAACTATGGATCGACTAGTGCCTGTTTGCACTTGTCTACTTGCGTCACATTCATCAATAAGTTCCTTCCCAATGACAGTTTTAAGGGATCTTTTTGACAGTCCCAGATTGTATTCAAAAGTGCCTTTGTTAGACGCGAGTTTGGCGAGGGCATCAACTCTGTCAGGTTCTTTGAGGCCTATGTGAGAGGGGATCCACAACAGTTTGATCTCGACACCCCGGTCAACAAGATGCGCATATTTGTGTCTGGCTTCAGTGACAAGTGCGTGAACACTTGAGTTGAGGGTGTCAAGGGCAAGTAGTAAGGATAGAGAGTCTGTGATGACGAGACTGTCCGTGACAGTGGTTTCAATGAATTTAATATCCGTGAGTATGGCAACTTTAACCATCCTAACGCTACCTGGTGGAGTTAAATTGGGTTAGATTGCTATGTTATGTTATATTAGATTTGGTTATGTTATGCTGTGTAGGGAGAGAGATAGGGCGTATCAAGTTATGAAACTATCTTCTCCTATTACCCACTCCTCTTTCATTACTTCTAGGAATCGTTGTAAGGCTATTCTTCGTAGGGCCAAGCGGAATTTTATAAAAAGAAAGACTGCTGACCTGACCAACTCTTCTTACAGTAAATCGTTCTGGTCCTTAACCGAAAGCATCTGGAATAACTTCTGCACGCCTTCTTTTCCTCCTCTCTTCCGACCTGATAACTCTATAGCCAACTCTTCCCCCTGATAAAGCCAATCTCTTTGGCACCTTATTCTCCTCTAACTCCACCTAAGACGATTCCAACGCTATCCCTCCTACTCCTGCCCCTCCGATTGAGCCTATGCACTTTCCTATAATCTCCACTCGTAGGGTTGCTGGTGTGTTATCCAGGTTGGATGTGAGTAAGGCGCATGGACCGGACGGAATACCCCCTCGTGTTCTCGGGGAGTGTGCTGAAATTCTAGCCCCTGTGCTTGTTCGCCTCTTTCGCCTTTGCCTCAAAACCCAAACTTTTCCTTCTTCTTGGAAGCATGCCTTGGTTCAGCCCATCCCGAAGAAGGGTGACCATCCCAATCCCTCTAACTATCGCCCCATTGCCCTAACTTCATCCCTCTCTAAGATTTTCGAAACTATCTTAAACTCTCATTTTCTCCGTCACCTTGAACGCCTTTCTCTTTTGTCGGATCACAAGTATTGCTTTCGCTAGGCGAGATCTACTGGTGATCTGCTCTCCCACTGCACCCATCTTTGGTCATCCTCTCTTAGGGATTATGGGGAAACTTTCGTCGTGGCCCTCGACATCTCCACAGCATTTGACAGGGAATGACACAAGTCTTTGCTTTCTAAACTTCCCTCTTTTGGTTTCTCTCCCCCACTTTGTTCTTTAATTTCTAGCTTCTTGAGATTCGACCCATGGCAGTTGTTGTCGAGGGATCTCGACCTCTCGCTCTTTCTCTACCAATAGTTGTGTCCCACAGGGTTCTGTTCTTTCACCAACTCTCTTCCTTCACTTTATCAATGATTTATTTCACACAACGACTAATTCTATCCATTCTTACGCTAAAGATTCTACTCTTCACTTTTCTTCACACTTTCCCTTCCCCCTAATTCTCAAACTAGATCTGTTTCTAGAGCTGATATCATTTCATCTTTCATGCGGATCTGTGCAGCATCTCCGATTGGGGAGGTAGAAACTTGGTTAAATTCATTAGTAATAAAACATAGTATTTACCAATTACACTTTCCAAATTAGATGATGTCCCACCAATCACATTTCAGGATGCAATCATTCTGCCAAATTCTAAAATAGATATGCTGGGCCTCACCATTTCCTCTAATATGTCATGGAAACCACACATCCACAACATTGCAAAAGCTGCCTCCTGATAGCTGGGAATGCTGTACAGATGCCGTAGCTACTTCACTCCTGAGCAGTTGCTTCAAGTATATAAGGGATTCATTCGTCCTAACTTGGAGTACTGTACTGCTCTCATATCTGGGATGGCTCTTCTTTTGTCCAACTGTTAGGTAGGGTGGAATCAAAGGCATTAATTTTCCTTTAGTCGATAATCTCTCTTCCCTTTCTCTTCGCCACAATGTTGCTTCACTCTCTCTCTTTTATAGGTACTTTAACGGGCAATGTTCGGTGGATTTCGCATCTTGTGTACCGCCGGCAAGGCTCGTAACACTCGTCTTGCCCGCGGTGCCCACCGTTTCTCTGTGGCTGTCGATCACACTAGAATAACCCGTTATAGTACATCCTCCTTTCCTCACACAGCCAAACTGTGGAATGCTCTGTCTTCTGTGTTTCCATACTCATACAATCTGTCTCACTTAAAAAAAGCTGGTTTTCCGGCATCTTCGTGGTGTAGATTAATATAATCTTTTTCTTTTCTATTTTTAAGTTCTTTTAACTCTTATTTTTTGCCCCCAGGCCCCGTTGTGGGTCGATGACGTGTGCCCGGGTGGGCTATTCCTCGTATTAAAAAAAACAAAAAAACAATTACATTAGGTTAGGTAAGCAAGGTTAGAAGGTTAGGTTATATTAGATTACGTTAGGTTATGTTTGGATAAGTTAGGTTAAATAAGGTAAAGTTAGGTTGAATAAGGGTAGGTTAGGTTAGGTTAAATAAGGGTAGGTTAGGTTAAGCTAAGGTAGGTTTAGGTTATGTTTGCGTCAGACTAAGATTAGGTTAGCGCTATGTTCGATTAAGTTGGACTTAGTTAGATTACGTTGTTAGATTGAGGTAGATTATGTTAACTTTAAAACAGTTAATCTTAAAAATGAAAGAATCTTGGGTGTCTAATCTTCAGGTGATCCACTCATTAACTTAAGCCTTAAACGACTAAACACGGCACCTTAACTGCAGACTCTACCCCCCCCCCATCACTCTAGTTAGGCGATGTTATTATCTTGAAGAAACTGTTACTACCAATACTGGGTGACGGAACAACTTGATGGGGCGAGTGATGGGAGGGAGTGGATGGTGGCGAGTGGATGGTGGCGAGTGACTGACTGTGTGGCGAGTGAGTAATTGCCACTTAACTAATATCTTAACTCGTGCCACTTCGTGCTTCCTCTTCTTTAAGGGGTCACTGATTCACGTCCGGTCTGGGGCGCCCACAATCGACCCAGCTGTGAGTGAGTAGATACAGTCGCCTCCACTTATGGCAAGTACAGTGACCGGTGTGTGCTGTGAAATGTGGCGCCACTGTTTGTTTACATCGTAGTAAAACTAGCAGAACGGGGTAGAACTGCCCTCGCCACAGTGTACTTTATCCGCACTGCCCCGGAACCTTAGTGATATGATCCAAGTAGGGTCTGGGTCAATAAGCCCCCCCCCCCTTTCCCTGGTAGTCTAGCATGCAATACGGGTGGGTCACGTGATGCGCCAGTCCCTGCAACACGCCTTCACTGATCTATCACAAATTCTTGACTTGCCTTGCATGACTGTGGTAGTGGCGGCGGTAGTAGTAGTGGTAGCGGAGTGTGGTAGTGATAATAGTGGTGGGTGTAGGTTTGATGGTGGTGGTGGTGGTGGTGATGGTGGTAGGTGGTGGCGGTGGATAGGTTTTTATTGGTGGTCCGCCGAGGGAGGCGAGTACAAGGGTTCGTGGTTGTGTGTGGTGGTGGGCCCAACCCTGTGTTCTCAAGATCACCTCAGTCTCACGCAAGCCACGCAACCACCCGCTATAACGCCACCGTAAATGAGAGAACCTATCTACCTGCCGCACTTAAAGCTGCGGCACAAAGAAGGCGACCTCCAAGATGGCGTCAAAATGTCACTGAGACTCATTCCTGGACAAAATTAAGCGATTAACGTTCGAATCTTTAAGAATTTGGCTCCTGGGTTAAGATTCGTGTACCACTTTTCTTAACCGCGTCTGCAAAAAACACATCTAATTAAGGCAGTGTCAGTAAAATTTGGACGCCATTTAGGTCGTTACGTTGTTGTTGCAGCTTAAGTTAGATACGGTCTTACAAGAGTTATGGATGCGGGGCCGGGCCGAGAGGGAGGGAGGATCATTTAAACCTCTTAAGATATAGGTGACAAGTTCTGGACACATTCTGAAACTTTAACTTGGCTCTGATCTTGAACTTTGTAGGCCAAAACCTGTCATTAAATATCACGACTGACTGGCTACAACTTCACTTCTCGAGACCAAAAATATATTGATCTGTTTTCTTTACTATCTACTTACACGTTTATCAGTCAGTCTCTCTTTCTCTCATTATTGTCATATGTCTATACGCCATTTAACCACCAATTGGAACCCTTTGATAATATAAATACCTAAGCGAGTGTAAAGGTAGTCAGAGATGCCAGTACCTCCTGCTGTTAAACTGCCTGGCTTAGCGTCCATCGCATCACGCACTCCTGCAGCAGTTCTGAGACGTCCTGCAGCAGAGATCTTCATTACCGGTTCCTCTGTTATATGTCAGGTAGGACAGGAATGTAGGCATTGCAGTGTGCCAGCCTTAAGGACACCCACTCCTCCTGGGCCAGCCTGGGTGTTGTCCGCCAGAGTTATTATACACAAGGAGAGGTTTACGGTTTGGTGTACATGGCTGTGTGTACTGAACCTAATGTGTGGCTGGGGAAGGGCGGGGCCAACCTCGGCAAGTGAGTCAGACTGGGAGCGGAAAGGGAACTTCTTAAGAGGTGGATCACAACGGACAACGCGGAGTGTAAACATGTTCTTTCTTTCAACTTCTGGGTGTCTTATACAGCTTACTCTGTGGTGGTGGCGCTGGGTGGATGGTGGTGGTAGCTTTGGGTGGATGGGTGGTGGCAGGGCAGCCGTCACTCAGCTGGTGGTGGACTGGTCAGCCGAGATAATTTCACATGTGGGAGAACTGAGGACGACACCCAGCGCCTCTTCACCTGATGGACGCCCGCTAATATTGATCCCGCCGGACCCGCCAAATGTTGACCAGACCTGACAAACTATCTACGACTTCCTGTGTCGCGAGTCAGAAGAGGAGCAGGACGAGACCCCCCCCAGTGCTGGAAGCTTCAGCTGAGATAACTACAACCTGGCAGGACAGCCGGAGTGAACCCTCGTTTAAACCTTCCACAGACGGAGGACACAAGACGAAGCGCATCTCGCTGGTTCACACTACAGGCGTTCTCAACATATAGTTTATCAAACACGACTCCCGGTGGCGTCGTTGATGTCAGCCGCCACAACCTGGACGGTGTCAGCAGGGAGGTGACTCCTTGGCGGGCAGTAGACGGTTCCTGAGGCGAGGTGGAGTGTCACCGACAGCTAAGGACCTGATGACACCATTTTTCAGGATGCATAAAGATGCTAAAAACTAGAAGAGGTCCTCGATCTCACCCGAAATTTGACGAGCAAGGCTGCTGATGTGATCTCTGGCGGCTGACACACACACACAGAGGGTGGCCAAGTTGGCGCTCATCTCATGACCATGTTCAGCAATCAGTGGGCTATTTCACCCCTTCAGGATACTCGTCCACCCAAGGGCTGCCCCGGGGCCACGGTACTGGTGAGTGTGCACCATACTCCCTAGTCCGGCCGGGAGTCTAACCCGCGGCTACGTTAATTCTACCACCGATAAGTCATCCACCTCTATTAACTCCTTATCACTCTAGCACACATTACACACACACACACACACACACACACACACACTCAACAAGGTGTCACAACTCATAACTCTTGAGTGACGGTCAAGTGCTGTACAATTTTACACGAGTGAATATTACATCATTTACAGGTGCACTCATGTTCTTTGTGTACACGACCAAGTGGAACAGCACAATGAGTAGCGTTTATGATAAGCAAACATGAAGACTCTGTACCTGTATTGACACGTCAGAAATACTAATTAAGTCTTTGTACCTGTACTTTCTGAACTAATAATCAACAAACACTGTAGTTTTACCCCCAATACATGATCAATGCCTGTATCTCTACCTGTACCGATTTTGAATTAAACAAAAAGAACACCATAACATTAGACAATAGCCACCATAGTGTAAAGTTATGTTCATATGAAGCTGGACAGATATGAACACAATACATAGTTACAACGTGTAATATATCTGCAACAGACAGACAGACGGCAAAACACCAAGACAACACGGAAATACTTTAAAGTGAACATTTCAATAGACGGGTCATGTAAATAACTATAAACAGAGATGGGAAAATATAGAGAATAAAAAGATCAGCATCACTTAACCTAACTACGGTAACCTAACCTAACTTATCCTAACCTAACCTGTAACCTAACTTATCCTAACCTAACCTAACTTAACCTGTAACCTAACTTATCCTAACCTAACTTATCCAACTCAAACCCAACTTAACCTGTAACCCAACTTATCCAACTACTTAACCTAACCAACTTCCAACAACCCACCTGTAACCCAACTTATCCTAACCTAACCTAACCTAACCTGTAACCCAACTTCCCAACCCAACCTAACTTAACCTGTAACCTAACCTAACTTATCCTAACCTAACCTAACCTGTAACCTAACCCACCCTAACCCAACCTAACCGGAACCTAACTTATCCTAACCTAACCTAATTCACCTGCCTGTCCACCTATCTCATAACAGAATGATTTTACTATATTTTATATCAGGTGTTGAGACTACTACCAGTACAGCCTGATCAACTACCAGTACACCCTGATCAACTACCACTACTACCAGTACAGCCTGATCAACTACCAGTACACCCTGATCACTTACCACTACTACCAGTACACCCTGATCAACTACCACTACTACCAGTACACCCTGATCAACCACCACTACTACCAGTACACCCTGATCAACCACCACTACTACCAGTACACCCTGATCAACCACCACTACTACCAGTACACCCTGATCAACTACTACTACCAGTACACCTGATCAACTACTAGTACACCCTGATCAACTACCACTACTCAGTACACCCTGATCAACCACCACTACTACCAGTACACCTCGATCAACTACCACTACTACCAGTACACCCTGATCAACTACCACTACCAGTACACCCTGATCAACTACACTACTACTAGTAACCCTTGATCAACCACCACTACTACCAGTACACCCTGATCAATTACCACTACTACCAGTACACCCTGATCAACTACCACTACTACCAGTACACCTGATCAATTACCACTACTACCAGTACACCCTGATCAACTACCACTACTACGCATACACCCTTGATCAACTACCACTACTACCAGTACACCTCTGATCAACTACCACTACTACCAGTACACCCTGATCAACTACCACTACTACCAGTACACCCTGATCAACCACCACTACTACCAGTACACCCTGATCAACTACCACTACTACCAGTACAACCTGATCAACCACCACTACTACCAGTACACCCTGATCAACTACCACTACTACCAGTACACCCTGATCAACTACCACTACTACCAGTACACCGATCAACTACCACTACTACCAGTACACCTGATCAACCACCACTACTACCAGTACACCCTGATCAACTACCACTACTACCAGTACACCCTGATCAACCACCACTACTACCAGTACACCCTGATCAACTACCACTACTACCAGTACACCCTGATCAACCACCACTACTACCAGTACACCCTGATCAACCAACTACTACCAGTACACCTGATCAACTACACTACCAGTACACCCTGATCAACTACCACTACTACCAGTACACCTGATCAACTACCACTACTACCAGTACACCCTGATCAACTACCACTACTACCAGTACACCTGATCAACTACCACTACTACCAGTACACCCTGATCAACTACCACTACTACCAGTACACCTGATCAACTACCACTACTACCAGTACACCCTGATCAACTACCACTACTACCAGTACACCCTGATCAACTACCACCACACTAGTACACCTGATCACCACCCACTACTACCAGTACACCCTGATCAACTAACTACTACCAGTACACTCATCAACACCACTACTACCTACCCCTGATCAACTACCACTACTACCAGTACACCCTGATCAACCACCACTACTACCAGTACACCTGATCAACCACCACTACTACCAGTACACCCGGATCAACTACCACTACTACCAGTACACCCTGATCAACTACCACTACTACCAGTACACCCTGATCAATCAACTACTACTACCAGTACACCCGATCAACCACTACTACCACCAGTACACCTGATCAACTACCACTACTACCAGTACACCTGATCAACTACCACTACTACCAGTACACCTCTGATCAACTACCACTACTACCAGTACACCCTGATCAACTACCACTACTACCAGTACACCTTCAACTACCACTACTACCAGTACCCTGATCAACCATCACCACTGACCAGTACACCCTGATCAACTTACCACTACTACCAGTACACCCCTGATCAACCACCACCACTACCAGGCTACCCCGATCAACCACTCCAGTTACCAATCCTAACCACATACCATTAGCGCTAACCTTAACCAAACGTACCCTAGCGCTAACCTAACCTAACCAAACGCACCCTAACGCTAACCTAACCAAACGTACCCTAGCGCTAACCTAACCACACGCACCTTAGCGCTAACCTAACCTAACCAAACGTACCCTAGCGCTAACCTAACCAAACGTACCCCTAGCGCTAACCTAACCACACGCACCTAGCGCTAACCTAACCAATAATGCACTAGCGCTAACCTAACCAATACGCACTCGGCGCTAACCTAACCAAACGTACCCTAGCGCTAACCCAGCCCACCAAACGCACCCTAGCGCTAACCTAACCAAACGTACCCTAACCTAACCAAACGTACCCTAGCGCTAACCTAACCAAACGTACCCTAGCGCTAACCTAACCAAACGTACCTAAGCGCTAACCTCCAACCAAACGTACCCTAGCAACTTAACCAAACGTACCCTAGCGCTAACCTCCACCAAACGTACCCTAGCGCTAACCTCCAACCAAACGCACACCCTAGCGCTAACCTAACCAACGTACCCTAGCGCTAACCTAACCAAACGTACCCTTAGCGCTAACCTAACCAAACGTACCCTAGCGCTAACCTAACCACACGTACCCAAGCGCTAACCTCAACAACGTACCCTAGCTAACCTAACAAACATTGCCCTAGCGCTAACCTAACCAAACGTGCCCAGCGCTAACTTAACCAAACAAACCTATCCTTGACGCTAAAAATCACCTAACCTCACAAACCTCAGCTCTAACAAAAACCAATTTAAATCTAATACCAATCTAACGTCAGCCTTCCCCCAGCAGCGTTAGGGTGTTGGTTAGAATTTGGTCAAGGAAACCGAGAATGAATCTTCCTACTATCATCTACCACTTTCACTACTACAACATCATTACCACTTTCACCACTACAACATATCCTTCCACTTTCACCACTACAACACATCACTACCACTTTCACCACTACAACATATCCTTACCACTTTCACCACTACAACACATCATTACCACTTTCACCACTACAACACATCATTACCACTTTCACCACTACAACACATCATTACCACTTTCACCACTACAACATACCATTACCACTTTCACCACTACAACACATCACTACCACTTTCACCACTACAACACATCACTACCACTTTCACCACTACAACACACATCATTACCACTACAACATATCATTACCACTTTCACCACTACAACACATCACTACCACTTTCACCACTACAACATATCATTACCACTTTCACCACTACAACACATCATTACCACCACAACACATCATTACCACCACCACTATCATTACCAATATCATTACCATTACCACCATACATTACTCTCATTACCACCACCACCTTTACCCCTCATCGCCACCACCACTACCATCGCCGCCGCTGGAGTACCATCGATCAGGCTGCCCCACACAGTGTTTTAAGCTGTGGTGCGGCGGCGGCCTGTAATGTGAGGGTTGGGGGAGAGGGTAGGGGTGGGGGCAGCCTCTAAGACCGTGAGAGGAGACAATCTAAGCTGATAATATAACCCTCGTCTTCACCTCACACAAACCCGCTATTACAAGGCCATCCTCTCACCCCAATACAATATTACCAACGGTGGACGTAACGTTGTGAAAAGTTTGCTCGTCTCTGGCCAAAGCCTTAAGCCTCAGTGAGATAAACGCTTTTGGGGGGGTCGCATAGGAATTACCGAGTGATGCGGGACGTCCCAGTGTCAAGCAGCGCCATTTTACTTTCATTATCTCACTCACCTCTCACTATCCCTTTACACTACACTTCGCCCTCACTGTATCGACCATATCATTCCATTTTTAAACAATATTCTTTCTCGCCCGTGGTGTCGAGGCGTATTAAGAACGTTTCCTGGTGATCACCGCCTAATTATTAGAACTTAAGAGACCACGAGACTCCGTTTATATAAAAAAGCATTAATCCAGAATCAGACGGAAGGATGATGACGACCCGCCCCTCACTCCCCCAAAAGACAGTGTGACCCAGTGTGAGGAAAACACGGACTGAGGCTGACCTACTGATGGCAACACGCCGTGGCTGCTCAAACTGTCGTACCGCCACCAGTCAGCTGTTTACCAAAATTACTTAACTGTGTGTTTTTCTTAATAATCACCAGAGATCACGTGATGTCCAAAACTTACATAGCACTCAAGTACGATTTATGTAATTACACACGTAATACGGACAATCAGAGCTTACATAATCAAGCAAATCTCCCATTATACAAGTACACTTATCATAAGTTTCGTAATTTCTAACAGGTTTCACTAAATCGTTGATAAATGATACTATATATCGTTTCTCTAATATCAAACATATTATCACTATCTAGTTAAATGATACTGAACGACTCTATAGGTATAGTTGAGTACCACGTCTGGCAGGGAGGTGCAGACTCTCGCTGAGCGGGGTGGAATGGAGGGGGAAGGGAAGGGGATGGAAGGAGGGAGGGGGATGGAAGGAGGAGAGCGGACGCTTGCGTGAACTACAATCAAACAAATTATTACTCCCTCTTTCACCTCGCATATAACTTTCACTTCCTTGAGAACATAACACGTCAATAGCAATATATAAATATATATATATATATATATATATATATATATATATATATATATATATATATATATATATATATATATATATATATATATATATATATATATATATATATATAACTTAAAGAAATAAGACTTGTTTAAGAGAACCAGTAAGTGTTGTGGTTCACTTAAGAATATTAAACCTTAGTTTATATACCATTATTTTATTACACCGATAAATATTTTATTTTTATCGCCATTGTTACAGTTATTTCTTGTTCTTTATGTAATAAATTATTTTTGTCCCTTGTTTCTACATCTTTATTCATGTGCGTTTCTTGTGAGCCACACTAATGGGCGTGTCTTGTGCAGCCACACTTATGGGCGTGTCTTGTACAGCCACACTTATGGGCGTCTTGTACAGCCACACTTATGGGCGTGTCTTGTGCAGCCACACTTATGGGCGTGTCTTGTGCAGCCACACTAATGGGCGTGTCTTGTAAAGCCACACTTATGGGCGTGTCTTGTGCAAGCCACACTTATGGGCGTGTCTTGTACAGCACACTTATGGGCGTGTCTTCTGAGCCACACTTATGGGCGTGTCTTGTGCATCCACACTTATGGGCGTGTCTGAGTGCAGCCACACTTATAGGGCGTGTCTAGTGCAGCCACACTTATGGGCGTGTCTTGTACAGCCACACTTATGGGCGTGTCTTGTGCAGCCACACTTATGGGCGTGTCTTGTGCAGCCACACATGGGCGTGTCTTGTACAGCCACACTTATGGGCGTGTCTTGTACAGCCACACACTTATGGGCGTGTCTAGTGCAGCCACACTTATGGGCGTGTGTACAGCCACACTTATGGGCGTCTTGTACAGCCCACCTATGGGCGTGTCTTCATGCAGCCACACCTATGGGCGTGTCTTGTGCAGCCACACTTATGGGCGTGTCTTGTGCAGCCACGTGTGTGCAGCCACATATGGGCGTGTCTTGTACAGCCACACTTATGGGCGTGTCTTGGTACAGCCACACATATGGGCGTGTCTTGTACAGCCACATATGGGCGTGTCTTGTACAGCCACACTTATGGGCGTGTCTTGTGCAGCCACACTTATGGGCGTGTCTTGTGCAGCCACACTTATGGGCGTGTCTTGTGCAGCCACACTTATGGGCGTGTCTTGTGCAGCCACACTTATGGGCGTGTCTTGTGCAGCCACACTTATGGGCGTGTCTTGTGCAGCCACACTTATGGGCGTGTCTTGTGCAGCCACACTTATGGGCGTGTCTTGTACAGCCCACTTATGGGCGTGTCTTGTGCAGCCCACCTATGGGCGTGTCTTGTGCAGCCACACCTATGGGCGTGTCTTGTGCAGCCACACTTATGGGCGTGTCTTGTGCAGCCACACTTATGGCGTGTGTTGCAGCCACACTTATGGGCGTGTCTTGCAGCCACACTTATGGGCGTGTCTTGTACAGCCACACTTATGGGCGTGTCTTGTACAGCCACACTTATGGGCGTGTCTTGTGCAGCCACACCTTATGGGCGTGTCTAGTGCAGCCACACTTATGGGCGTGTCTTGTACAGCCACACTTATGGGCGTGTCTGAGCCACACTTATGGGCGTGTCTGGTGCAGCCACACTTATGGGCGTGTCTTGTGCAGCCACACTTATGGGCGTGTCTTGTGCAGCCACACTTATGGGCGTGTCTTGTGCAGCCACACCTATGGGCGTGTCTTGTGCAGCCACACTTATGGGCGTGTCTTGTGCAGCCACACTTGGGCGTGTCTTGTGCAGCCACACTTACGGGCGTGTCTTGTACAGCCACACTTATGGGCGTGTCTGTGCAGCCACACCTATGGGCGTGTCTTGTGCAGCCACACCTATGGGCGTGTCTTGTGCAGCCACATATGGGCGTGTCTTGCAGCCACACTTATGGGCGTGTCTTGTGCAGCCACACTTATGGGCGTGTCTTGACAGCCACACTTATGGGCGTGTCTTGTACAGCCACATATGGGCGTGTCTTGTGCGCATATGGGCGTGTCTTGTGCAGCCACACTTATGGGCGTGTCTTGTTTGGCCACACTTATGGGCGTGTCTTGTGCAGCCACACTTATGGGCGTGTCTTGTGCAGCCACACTTATGGGCGTGTCTTGTGCAGCCACACTTGGGCGTGTCTTGTGCAGCCACACCTATGGGCGTGTCTTGTGCAGACACCTATGGGCGTGTCTTGTGCAGCCACACTTATGGGCGTGTCTTGTGCAGCCACACTTGTAGGCGTGTCTTGTACAGCCACACTTATGGGCGTGTCTTGTGCAGCCACACTTATGGGCGTGTCTTGTACAGCCACACTTATGGGCGTGTCTTGTACAGCACACTTATGGGCGTGTCTAGTGCAGCCACACTTATGGGCGTGTCTTGTACAGCCACACTTATGGGCGTGTCTGAGCCACACTTATGGGCGTGTCTTGTGCAGCCACATTATGGGTGTGTACAGCCACACTTATGGGCGTGTCTTGTGCAGCCACACCTATGGGCGTGTCTTGTGCAGCCACACCTATGGGCGTGTCTTGTGCAGCCACACTTATGGGCGTGTCTTGTACAGCCACACTTATGGGCGTGTCTTGTGCAGCCACACTTACGGGCGTGTGTACAGCCACACTTATGGGCGTGTCTTGTACAGCCACACTATGGGCGTGTCTTGTGCAGCCACACCTATGGGCGTGTGTGTGCAGCCACACCTATGGGCGTGTCTTGTGCAGCCACACCTATGGGCGTGTCTTGTGCAGCCACACCTATGGGCGTGTCTTGTGCAGCCACACACTTATGGGCGTGTCTTGTGCAGCCACACTTATGGGCGTGTCTTGTGCAGCCACACTTATGGGCGTGTGTGCAGCCACACTTATGGGCGTGTCTTGTGCAGACACTTATGGGCGTGTCTTCAGCAGCCACACTTATGGGCGTGTCTTGTGCAGCCACACTTATGGGCGTGTGTGCAGCCACACTTATGGGCGTGTCTTGTGCAGCCACACTTATGGGCGTGTCTTGTACAGCCACACTTATGGGCGTGTCTATGCAGCCACACTTATGGGCGTGTCTTGCACAGCCACACTTATGGGCGTGTCTTGTGCAGACACTTATGGGCGTGTCTTGTAGCCACACTTATGGGCGTGTCTTGTACAGCCACACTTATGGGCGTGTCTTGTACAGCCACACTTATGGGCGTGTCTTGTGCAGCCACACTTATGGGCGTGTCTTGTGCAGCCACATTATGGGCGTGTCTTGTGCAGCCACACCTATGGGCGTGTCTTGTGCAGCCACACCTATGGGCGTGTCTTGTGCAGCAACACCTATGGGCGTGTCTTGTGCAGCCACACCTATGGGCGTGTCTTGTGCAGCCACACCTATGGGCGTGTCTTGTGCAGCCACACCTATGGGCGTGTGTGCAGCCACACTTATGGGCGTGTCTTGTACAGCCACACTTATGGGCGTGTCTTGTACAGCCACACTTATGGGCGTGTCTTGTACAGCCACACTTATGGGCGTGTCTTGTACAGCCACACCTATGGGCGTGTCTTGTGAGCCACACTTATGGGCGTGTCTTGTACAGCCACACCTATAATACCACAGTTATCTTTATTACTATTATTACATACACTTATGACAAATGACAATAACTTAACAATATAATATAACCAAACCAAATATAACAAATTAACCTAACCTAACATAACTTAACTGAGCCTAACCTAACCTAACCTAACAACTTAACTGAGCCTAACCTAACAAACCTAACCTAACACAACTTAACTGAGCCTAACCTAACCCAACAGCCTAACCCAACCCAATTAAATTTAGCCTAACCTAAAGCCTAACCTAACATAACTTAACTTAGCCTAACCTAACAAAGCCTAATCCAACATAACTTAACTTAGCCCAACCTAACATAACTTAACTTAGCCTAACCCAACAAAAAGCCTCAACCTAACACAACTTCTAACTTAGCCTAACCTAACATAACTTAACTTAGCCTAACCTAACAAAGCCTAACCTAACCTAATTTAACTTAACTTAACCTAACAAGCCTAACTCCAACATAACTTAACTAGCCTAACCCAACAACTCAACTTATAACTTAGCCTTAGCCTAACCTAACATAAATCTAACCTTAGCCTAACCTAACAAAGCCTAACCTAACATAACTAACTTAGCCTAACCCAACAAAGCCTAACCTAACATAACTTAACATTAGCCTAACCCAACATAACTTAACTTAGCCTAACCTAGCAAAGCCCAACCTAACATAACTTAACTTAGCCTAACCAACAAAAGCTTCAACCTAACCTAACTTAACTTAGCCTCACCTCAACAAAGCCTAACCTAACATAACTTAACTTAGCCCAACCCAACAAAGCCTAACCTAACATAACTTAACTTAGCCTAACCCAACATAACTTAACTTAGCCTAACCTAACAAAGCCTAACCTAACATAACTTAACTTAGCCTAACCCAACAAAGCCTAACCTAACATAACTTAACTTAGCCTAACCTAACATAACTTAACTTAGCCTAACCTAACAAAGCCTAACCTAACATAACTTAACTTAGCCCAACCTAACAAAGCCTAACCTAACCTAACTTAACTTAGCCTAACCTAACAAAGCCTAACCTAACATAACTTAACTTAGCTTAACCTAACAGCTTAACGTAACCAAACCTAATATAACATAACCTAATAAACTTAACCCAACCTAACTTTACTTAAATTAGACCCAACATATCTAACCTAACCTAACCTATCCTAACCTAACTTAATAATATTGGCCTAATACTACTATTTTCAATAATAATAATAATAATAATAATAATAATAATAATAATAACAATAATAATAATAATAATAATAATAATAATAAATAATAATAATAATAATAATAATAAATAATAATAATAATAATAATAATAATAATAATAATAATAATAATAATAATTATAATAATAATAATACAATAATAATAACAATAATAATAATAATAACAATAATAATAATAATAATAATAATAATAATAATAATAATAATAATAATAATAATAATAATAATAATTAATAATAACAGTTCCTCTCCTATGCGCGGTTACAAAGTTATGTAACAGCCAACTCGACACTGTAATGTTATAATTGTACTCTGTAATGTTAGGCTGTAGTGTGTAATCGCCGCACTGTAGCCTGCTTCTATATATAGTTGTTACATTATATTTTATTTAACAGTTTTGTATCGTGTTTTGTAATATAGAGTCACACTGTACTCTGTAATCTAATATTTCAAAGTAGTCCTGTAATATTTAGGAGGGAAGGAGAGGGGGGGGGGGGGGGAGAGAGAGGAGAGAGAGAGAGAGAGAGAGAGAGAGAGAGAGAGAGCCAACCTTGGGAGGGAGGCCAGGGACGCGCGCAGACCACCACGAGTGACGCCCGGCACCGTTGATTTTCTCGTATTGATTTTATAAACATAACTCTTACTATATATAACCCAGGCTTCAGGTGCATCCCTCATTTATCCTGCCGACTTCTTCCAAACCTCCCTGACCCCTCTGGTACCCACGCTGCACTCCTAGGAACCCTTTGGCACTTATGAGAACCCCGTGGCACTTCTACGGACCGGTGCCACCACTAGTAGCACCCCACTGGCACTCCTAGGATCCCGTGGCACTCTCGGAGCCCGCTGATATTTCCTAGGACCTGTAAACACTCCTAGCTTCTCTGTGGTATTCCAAGGATCCCTGGCACTCCTACTACCCCTGGCACTCCACATTCCCTGGCACTCCTACCACCCCTGGTACTTTATTACCCCTGCACTCCTACATCCCTGGCACTCCTACTACCCCTGGGACTCCACTACCCCGGCACCTACTACCCTGGCACTCCTACTACCTCTGGACCCTACCACCCCTGGCACTCTTACTACCCCTGGACCCTACTACCCTGGCACTCTTTACTACCCTGGGACTCTACTACCCTGGCACTCATCACCCCCTGCACTTACATCCCTTGGCACTCCTACTACCCTGGACTCCTCACCCCTGGCACTTACCACCCCTGGCACTCTTACTACCCCCTGGCACTCCTACATCCCTTGGCACCCACTACCCCTGGCACTCTTACCACCCTTGGCACTTACCACCCTGGGACTCAACACTCCCTGGCACTCTTACTACCCCTGGCACTCTACTACCCCTGGCACTCTTACTACCCCTGGCACCCTACAACCCTGGCACTCCTACATCCCTTGGCACTCCTACACCCCCAAGCACTTTACTGTCCCTGGCACTCCTACAACCCCTGGCACTCCTACAACCCCTGGCACTCTTCTACTCTGTGGCACTCCTAGCACCCCCTGGCACTCTACTACCCCTGGCACTCTTACTACTCCTGGCACTATTACCCCTGGCACTCCACACCTGCAGCACCTCACATCTCCTGGCACTTTACTGCCCTGGCACTCCTACAACCCCTGGCACTCCTACATCCCATGGCACTCCTACTATCCCTGGCACCCTTACCTACCTGTGGCACTCCTACACCCCCTGGCACCTTACTGTCCTGGCACTCCACAACCCTGGCACTCCACATCCCACAGCACTTACTATCCCTGGCACTCCTACTACCTGGCACCCTACACTTCCAGCACCTTATCACCCCTGGCATTCCTACATCTCCTGGCACCCCATAACATCTTGGCACTCCTATAACACCCTGGCACTCCTATAACACCCTGGCACTCCTATAACACCTTGGCACCCTATAACACCCTGCACTCCTATAACACCCCTGGCACTCCTATAACACCCAGGCACTCCTATAACACCTTGGCACCCTATAACACCTGGCACCATAACACCTTGGCACTACTATAACACCCAGGCACTCCTATAACACCCTGGCACTCCTATAACACCCTGGCACTATAACACTTGGCACTCCTATAACTCGGCACTTATAACACCTACACTACTATAACACCCAGGCACTATAACACCCTGGCACTCCTATAACACCCTGGCACTCCTATAACACCTTGGCACCCTATAACACCTTGGCACCTCCTATAACACCCTGGCACTTATAACACCTTGCACTCCTATAACACTCTTGGCACTCCTATAACACCTTGGCACCCTATAACACCCTGACCTCCTATAACACCCTCACTCCTATACACCCTGGCACTCCTATAACACCCTGGCACCCTATAACACCTGGCACTCCTATAACACCCTGACACTTCTATAACACCTGGCACTCCTATAACACCCTGGCACTCCTATAACACCCTGGCACTCCTATAACACCCTGGCACTCCTATAACACCTTGGCACTCCTATAACACCCTGGCACCCTATAACACCTTGGCACCCTATAACACCCTGGCACTTATAACACCTTGGCACTTATAACACCCTGCACTCCTATAACACCCAGGCACTCCTATAACACCTTGGCACCCTATAACACCTGGCACTCCTATAACACCCTGGCACTCCTATAACACCTTGGCACTCCTATAACACCCTGGCACTCCTATAACACCCAGGCACTCCTATAACACCCAGGCACCCTATAACACCCTGGCACTTATAACACCCTGACACTCCTATAACACCCTGGCACTCCTATAACACCCTGGCACTCCTACATCTCCTGGCACTCCTACATCCTGGCACACAATACAACCCCCTGGCACTCCTATAACACCTTGGCACTCATAACACCTGGCACCCTATAACACCCTGGCACTCCTATAACACCCTGGCACCCTATAACACCTTGGCACTCCTATAACACCCTGGCACTCCTATAACACCCTGGCACTCCTATAACACCCTGGCACCCTATAACACCTGGCACCCTATAACACCTTGGCACCTATAACACCCTGGCACTCCTATAACACCCTGGCACTCCTATAACACCCTGGCACCCTATAACACCCTGGCACTTATAACACCCTGCACTCCTATAACACCCTGGCACTCCTATAACACCTTGACACTCCTATAACACCCTGGCACTCCTATAACACCTGGCACTCCTATAACACCTCTGTACCCATAACACCCTGGCACTCCTATAACACCCTGACATCCATAACACCCTGGCACTCCTATAACACCCTGGCACTCCTAACACCCTGGCACTCTATAACACCTGGCACTTATAACACCTGCACCCCTATAACACTGGCACTCCTATAACACCTTGGCACCCTATAACACCCTGGCACTATAACACCCCGGCACTCCTATATAACACCCTGGCACTCCTATAACACCTTGGCACTCCTATAACACCCTGGCACTACAACACCCTTGCACTCCTATAACACCCTGGCACTCCTATAACACCCTGACACCTATAACACCTGGCACCATAACACCCTGGCACTCCTATAACACCTTTGGCACTCCTATAACACCCTGGCACTCCTATAACACCCTGGGCCCACACCCTGCACTCCTATAACACTTGCACTCCTATAACACTCGCACTTATAACACCTGGCACTTATAACACCTTGGCACCCTATAACACCCCGGCACTCCTATAACACCCTGGCACTCCTATAACACCCTGGCACTCCTATAACACCTTGGCACTCCTATAACACCTTGCACTCTATAACACCCTGGCACTCTATAACACCCTGGCACTTATAACACCCCGGCACTCTATAACACCTTGCACTCTATAACACCCTGGCACTTATAACACCCTGGCACTCCTATAACACCCTGGCACCCTATAACACCTGACACCCTATAACACCCTGGCACTTTATAACACCCTGGCACTCCTATAACACCCCGGCACTTCTATAACACCCTGCACCCTTATAACACCCTGGCACTCCTATAACACCCCGGCACTCCTATAACACCCAGTAACCCATAACACCCTGCACCTTATACATTCCAATTCTATAACACCCTGGCACCCTAAACACCCTGGCACTTCTATAACACCCGGCACTCCTATAACAACCCTGCACCAAAACGC
The DNA here is from genome assembly GCF_018991925.1 of Homarus americanus. Lineage (NCBI taxonomy): Eukaryota > Metazoa > Arthropoda > Malacostraca > Decapoda > Nephropidae > Homarus > Homarus americanus. Next base: position 1,786,927 of record NW_024744357.1, on the reverse strand, counting down.
CTCCCTTACCCTATAACACCCTGGCACCTAAAACACTCTGGCAACTTCAACACCCTGGCACTATAACATCCTGGCACTCTATAACACCCTGGCACTCCTAAAACACCCTGGCACTCCTATAACACCCTGGCACTCCTATAACTCACCTGCCAAACTCCTCTGCTATAATGACAACTTATAATTATGGCACCTTTGGTATTATGGCACATACTATACTATGGCACCAATTAGACTACATCTACTGAGTTATTTACTAATGTAGTCCTATGTAGCATTGCACCATATTATCCATGGTAATGATACTATGGCTCTATGGCATCAAAAGGAGTGTCGGTCATCGCTGGTAAATTATCGGTTAGTGGAAAGAATAAAATATTTAAGTAATCATATGGCACCGCAAGTAAAATGGCACTGTAGCTCCGTGGCACCAGGTATTCGCCCATGGCACTATGCCCTCCGTGGAACTATGACCCACGTGTTACTATGGTCCCCGTGGTAATATGGCACCTTTGGTATTATGGCACCCGTGGTACTTTGGCATTTTTTCACCTATGGCACCATGGCACCCCTGGTCGTGTGGTGTTGTGGCAGGCAAATTAGTGGTGAGTAATATGGACAAATGACTAGTTAAGACCGTAATTGTTTATAAAGCGGTGTAAGCCTCCCCCCGTCTGATTAATGGACCCGTCCACCCTAAATATGGCGGCGGTACTGACTGTTCCCACCCACTTACTGATTGGTGGGTCTTACGGTCACTAATTGGTGGGTCTTACAGTCACTGACTGGTGGGTCTTACAGTTACTGATTGTTGGTTCTTACAGTCACTGATTGGTGGGTCTTACAGTCACTGATTGGTGGGTCTTACAGTTACTGATTGGTGGGTGTTACAGTCACTGATTGTTGGTTCTTACAGTCACTGATTGGTGGGTCTTACAGTCACTGATTGGTGGGTCTTACAGTCACTGACTGGTGGGTCTTACAGTCACTGATTGGTGGGTCTTACAGTTACTGATTGTTGGTTCTTACAGTCACTGATTGGTGGGTCTTACAGTCACTGATTGGTGGGTCTTACAGTCACTGATTGGTGGGTCTTACAGTTACTGATTGTTGGTTCTTACAGTCACTGATTGGTGGGTCTTACAGTTACTGATTGGTGGGTCTTACGGTCACTAATTGGTGGGTCTTACAGTCACTGACTGGTGGGTCTTACAGTTACTGATTGTTGGTTCTTACAGTCACTGATTGGTGGGTCTTACAGTCACTGATTGGTGGGTCTTACAGTTACTGATTGGTGGGTGTTACAGTCACTGATTGTTGGTTCTTACAGTCACTGATTGGTGGGTCTTACAGTCACTGGTTAATTTGGGTCCTTGATCTCACTGGATTACAGGTCCTCAGTCACTAACAGGTTACCGCCACACATACATACATACATGCATACATACCTGGTACATGCCATACATAATCATCACTACATAATAATAAGAAAATTACGTGAGTTTACTGTCAGTAATATATTTTCTTACACACACACACACACACACACACACACACACACACACACGTACGTATCATCTAAAGCGTGGGAACGGTTATCCTGATGGGAGTGTTATCGCGCTACTCAAGTCACTGAAAATATTCCACGCGCGGAGCCGTAGACAAGGCCGTCATGCACATAAGCCCATTAGAACCGTAACCTCCACTAGGAAACCGGAGAAACCCACCCCTGACAGACCATACCACCACACTGAAGTTCCACGGATATGGTATGATCTCCCGTCTTTACTGCTATCCAACGTCACTTCCCTAGCTAACAAGTTCGACGAGCTGGCAACTACAGTCAGGTCAACCGCCGCGCGCGTGGTTGCCATATGTGAGACTTGGCAAATTGTACCTGAAACGTGTCACATTGAAGGATATCAACTCTTTCATCACCTTCGTCCACAAAGACGCGGAGGGGGCGTTGCCCTCTTCTGTCAAGATGACCTACGCCCGTCACGCCTGGATGTTCAAGTCCCAGCAGATGTGGAAGCATTATGGGTACGTGTCGTGCTGCAGGCACACCCACGCAACACTGCTTCCATTATAATCTGTGTGGTATACCATCCGCCTCGATCACCCACCAGAGACACTCTTATCAATCATCTCATCACCACCTCAGACCACCTCAGAGTTAGGTACCCATGTGCCAAGTTAGTATTATGTGGGGATTTAAATGAAATTGACACCACTGATATCCAGGACCAGCTATCACTATCACAAGTCGTGACCTTCCCCACACACGGTCAAAACACCCTTGACCTTATCTTAACTGACTTAGCGGACCAGTACCAACCTCCTCAACCACTGCCTCCTATCGGGTGTAGCACACACTTATCAGTGCTCTGGTCCCCTGCTGCCACTCCCACTCAAGTACAGAGACCCTACATCAAGACCTACAGGCCGATTACTGACTCTGCAGTACGCCTCTTTGGACAGTGGATAGTTCACTATCCCTGGACTGAAGTACTCAGCGTGGATGACGTGGAAACCAAATGGATAAATTATACCAACACCACCACCGAAGCTCACCACCACTTCTTCCCCGAGAAGTCCGTCAGATCTCACCCAGCTGACTTGCCCTGGATCACACCTCGGATCAAAAGACTTATGCAACAGAGAGACAGAGCCTTTCATCTCAATGACCACATCCGCTACAGGTCACTTCGCAACAGAGTCATCCGCGAAATACGCACTGCAAAGAAGTCCCACTACCCAACCAAATTACAACACCTGAAGCAGACCAACATCAGTCAATGGTATGGTAAGCTTAAAGAACTCTGTGGACTAAACAATATGACACATCCCCTCCCCTTCCTCAGCCATCTCACTAATGTTGACGCAGCTGAGCAAACAAATAACCATTTCGCTACTATATGCCAGACGCTCCCACGGCTTGACACAACCACTCTCCCTGCTTACCTACCAGCCCCCCTTCCCACTGACTTAGTAGAAGAATTTGACGTAGCAAAACGCCTGGACAAACTAAAATTAAAACGCTCTACCACCCCCATTGACTTACCAATGAAACTATTCAAGGAGTTCTCCCCGGAGCTTGCTAAACCCCTCTGCTCCATCATCAATGCTTCTCTCAGTCAAGCCAGATGCCCAGCTGACTGGAAGACCTCTTATGTATCACCAGTGCCCAAGTCAACCAGCCCACAATCCTTAAATCAGCTACGACCTATTGCAATCACCCCAATACCCAGCCTAATCTGTGAAAGTTTTGTGTTTGACTGGGCTTATGCTGATATTGCAGGAGTCGTAGACCCTCAGCAATTTGGCAACATGAAAACTTCCTCCACCACTCACTGTCTTGTCAGCTTTCTCGATTACATATACCGCCATCTCGAGAAACGAAAAACGTCTGTAGCTGTCGCCTTCATTGATTTCACTAAAGCGTTCGACCTAGTCGACCACAATATAATCATAAACAAAGCTATTGACCTCGGGCTTCGGAGAAGTCTCATACCATGGCTTACAGACTTCCTCAGTGACCGACGCCAAGCTGTACGCTTCCGAGGGGCTGTCTCCACCTTTCAGTCACTCACCTGTGGCGTCCCCCAAGGCACCAAGATGGGACCACTCTGCTTCCTTATGCTCATCAATGATGCCCTAAGAGAAACCCCTGCTCGCTGGAAATATGTCGACGACTCCACCATTGGGATCAGCGTCAACAATTCTGCTCCCAACTATACCGCCCTTCAGGATTTATTGAACAGTCTCCAAAACTGGGCCACCAACAACCATGTCACCATCAACCATACCAAGACAATGGTTATGCACATCAACCTCTCCTCCGACATTGTCCCACCTCCTTCCATTACCCTAGGTCCGAACACACTCCAGGTTGTAGATTCCACGAAGCTCCTCGGCGTCACCATAGACAACAAACTAAATTGGAAACCACACGTCAGTGAAGTTGTCAAATCCTCCAGTTTCCGTCTCCACCTCCTCCGCCGACTCAAGTCCCTCGGAGTTCCTGCACACGAGCTCCTCAGTGTATACACAACATTCATACTTCCCAAGCTCACCTATGCCTCCCCCACCTGGTCTTCCTCCCTAAATGCCACACAACGTAAACACCTAGAAAAAGTGCAAAAGAGGGCATGCAAGATTATTCTCTCCCCTTCCTACTCCACATATCAAGAAGCGCTCAACACACTGACCCTTTCGACTCTCACTGACCATCACCACGGCCTCATCTGCAAATTTGGTAAGAAGCTTCTACACCATCCCCGACACCGGCCCCTACTACCACCTGAGATCCCCTGTCCGAGAATTGCTGTTCGACACCACAACCGCATCCAGCCCATACGTGCACGAACTGATCGCTATAAGAACAGCCCAGTCCCAACCATTGTAAAAATTATCAATAACATGTAATAAATCAGTGTATTCACTCCCAGTAAACACTGCTCCCTACGCTGTCACTATGTTGAAATGAACTGTATTTTGAGCTGATCCCCATCTAAGTTACTATATGTCTTATTTGTGTCACTTATGTCATTTGTATATTATTTGTAATTCGTAACCCATTCCCCAAATATGTAACTGTATATTTTCAGCCTTCTGGCTGCCAAGCTCTTTCAATAAACCGTTAATTATTATTATTATTAATGTGCAATACATAGTAAAAGAAATTACAATATTTCAGCTTAATATTAACCCCTCCGGCTTATTTCACCTCAATATTAGCCCATCCAGATTACTTCAGCTTAATATAAGCCCCCTCAGCTTATTTTACCAGAAAATTAGCCCCTCCAGCTTATGTCACCGGAAGATTAGCCCTCCAGCTTATTTCAGCTTAATATTAGCCCCCCCAGCTAATTTCACCTGAATATTAACTACCCTACCGTTACCTGGGCGGGGTTAGGTTAGGTCAAGCGATCTTTGGCTAGGTTAGGTTAGGTTAGGCTGGGTAAATAACTCGGTAGATATGGCCAGTTTTATTGCCGAGTCATTGTTTACAAAACATGTCTCACAAAGACCCCGGACGAGACTTGAGAAAAAAATCGATTCTGTGAGACTTGACCCAACACAGCAGAGTGTTTGAGGGCCACAGTTAAACCATTGTCCTTATTGAAGATTAACCACCCTAATGTTTGCCTAACCAAGTGTTTCTCAAGCTGGGGGCCATGGTCCCCAAGGAGGTCACGGCAAGATTTTAGGGGGGGGGGGGTGCCATGGCAGGCTAGTGTAAGTAGTACTGTATATGTTTGGAGAAAATGTGGAAACTCTGATTCAACTTTTTTTTGTTACTTTGCCTTGTTAGAGGATAATTTTTTTTTATTTATTTTTTGTCACTGTGTAATCATAATACCCGTACGGTACAGCTTACACAGTATGGTGCAGCAGCTAGTTTTTCATTTCCAACAGATTCGCTCAGATTGCATTATTCTAGTTCCTGTTCAGATGAATTCCTTGATCTCAGAACGATTCTGCTGCCAGAGACTCTACGAAGAAAAATCTCTGACTGTATTCTTGTGCTCAATGTGTCAGTCATATCCAAAAGTTAGTGAGATCGCACTTCGAGTCCTCTTGCCATTTTCTACTACTTATTTATGTGAATCTGGTTTCTCCACCTTCTTCAAGTAGAGAATAAAAGCCGAAACCTGTTACATGTGGACCCACACATGAGATGTGCTCTATCAGTGACTCAACCTCGAATCAGTCGACTGACAAAGGAAACAATGTCGTCCATCCCATTGAACTGTAACAAAATATGCATTCTGTTTGATGATGGTAAACATTAAAATAAAGGAAGAGAACCAAAACAGTTTATTGTCATCATTATTTGTGAGGGGCTTGGGAGAGAACTGAAGGGGGCCATGTTGAGAGTTCCTTATGGGGGGATGAAGTGAAAAGGTTTGAGAAACACTGACCTGACCTGACCTGACCTAACCTAACCCTAACCTCAACCCAATCTAACCTAAGGTAGTGAAATATCCTAAAAATACGACAGAAAACATCTTATATTTACAGAGGAACACACCATCTTATTCCTCTTGATGTGTGCCATTTTGTTGCTTCACCTCACCCCCCGCCCCCCGAGATAATGACCTCCCTGTGACATCAATAATTTTAAAGTCTGGCCTAAATAGAATATACTGATAATAAAAAGAAAATAGCCATCATGAAACGTGAAGCTAATTCTGGATACATTAATTGTAAACTTAAATAAATTCCGGCATCATCCTCATCACAACACGAGAATGGTATGACGTCAGCAGGAGGAAGAGGGAGCAGGTCTATAAATGTTTACTTTATAATTTTATCTAATGTAAATAAATCACAATAGATAATTAATAATAATAATAATAATAATAATAATAATAATAATAATAATAATAATATTGCCAACACTCACCAACCAACACCACAACAATCACGGTTCGCCAAATTACCTACAAAAGAGATAAGACGAAAATTAGTCAATATTTTCTCATATAAATAAGTAACAACAACACGTACATAAAGCATGACTCTTCACTTACGTATAAATTAGAACAAGATGCTAACAGTCTACATCACTCTACCTTAAATAGAAAATCAATCACTGGAAAGAAGAGAAAGTGAGAACTGGGCATTTGTAAACAGACTAACCTGCAGAGTTTTATTAATATAATTTTGAGAAGAATAAAATTTAGAGTAGAAAGTGAATTAATGAAGATCAAAATGGATTTAGAAAAGGAAAAGGAACAAGAGAAGCTATATTTAGTTTGAGAATTTTGAGTGAAGGGGCTTTAGAAGTCCAAAGAAATTTGTATATCTACCTTGCTGATTTTGAAAAAGCTTTTGATAAGGTAAAGCACAATAAACAGCTGGGAAATAAGGAAACTTGGGTGTCAATTACAAATAATCTATATAGTTTGAATAAAAAATTCCTCATGGTCAGAGTGTTTGCTGTGCAATAATGTGTTCATGACTATAATAGGACAGTTGGGTATACAGTTACTGAAGGCGTCAGGCGAGATATAGACCTGGTGGTTGGGTACGAAACGTTTGTCATAATAATACATAAAGTTTGTACCGAGGTTGAATAGAGATGAGGCAGCCGCAGTGTTGTTATAATGAAGGGTACAACATCTCTCTCTGAGTTGTTTGGATGCCACACCAGTCAGCAAAACTTTTTAATGCAGACAGCACTGCACTTAGTCACGATATTTCTCCTTTTAAATACCTTCTTGCGAGGAGTGTCCACACAGTCTTCATAAACTTCATGTGTATTTAACGAAGCTAAAGAACACCTTTCTTTAGCTAGACCTCAATGTAACTATAACATGTACAGTATGCTGCCACTGTCATCAGCTGAATGTGGGAGGAACTTCACCTCAATTAGTTTCATAAAGAACAATTTGCGTTCTGTTATGAAGGATGAACGTTTACACAGCATCCACCGAACTCTTGCCAGCAGGCTTGGTCTAGGCGCTGTTGTAAATAGATTAAAAGACAATTTGTTCATTACAGAATTACCCTTTAAGGTTTGGTTAAAGTATTGGAATTTGGTTTGGATTCAGCTCATATATTGTGTAAGCTTACATGTTAACACATGTTGATATATTGTTAACAAGTATTTACGGTGATTTTTTAAGTAATATATCATGAAGGGATGTTCAGTATGTCTAACGTTAACGGGTGAGAGGTTTAACAATTTGTGAAATGTGATTAAAGAAAATTAAGTAGCTTTTTTACTTTTACTTTTTTACACCTTTTACACATCTACAAATGCGATACATAGTAGAAAATTCTCAGCCATTTGAGTATTCAGTCTCTGAAAGGTTCATCTATGTGTCCACTGAGCAACCACTCATCTGGTGACTACAGGGGCGTTGGTAATCCTATTATCCATATATCCATAGCATATGGTCTAAAAAATTCTAAAAACAGTTCAATTTCAAAATCTTCTTGAGGGGCGGGGAGGGGGATAACCCAAATCCCAGCCCCGAGCCCCCAGTTGTATAGGTTGGCTGCCCTGCGCTCCATCCTGTCCCACCACTTTTTATAGCAATTGACGCCCCTGTCTGATGCAGCCCCCCATCGGCTAACCCTGGTTCACAGTTAGACAGGGAGTAATACAAGGCTGTGTTCTATCTCCAACATTATATAATATATATTTAGAATTCTTAATGAGAGAAGTTATAAGTGATAATAAAGGAGTATTAATTAATGGTAAAGTAATTTCAGGTAGACGCTATACAGACGATATTGCTCTTATCACAGATAGTGAAGAGGCCTACAAAAACTCGTTAACGGATTAGTGGAAAAGGGTGAAAAATATGGGATAAACAGATAAATCGACTCACAGACAGACAGATGATGATAGTGAGGAGGAGGAGAGATGAAAATGATAATAATAATGATAGAGATGATGACAATGATGACTCGCATATAAAAGGGATGATGGAATGCTATCCTCCGGGTTTGTGAAGTACAACCCCTCACCCTCCCTCCCCTTCACTGTGTACACAAAGAAAAATATATTCTACAAGCGCTTATTCTACCCCAGGCGTCGACCAATAGGCGTGCGAGTAGCCTTGCTTAAATAGGGCTGTTTAAAAGATAACTATTGCGTCCAGAGAGAGAGAGAGTCAGATAACGAGACAGACAGACAGACAGACAGACAGAGGTGAACCGTCATCTCATCTTCCACCTCCCACGACAACCCACCACCTTAACCCCCCCCCCACACACAGTTCCCCCGGTGTAGGCAGGGGGTAGTAGGTGATAAAAGGGGAACAGCTGAGGAAGAGGAGGAGGATGTAGAGAAGAAAGAGGAATAACAGGAGGAGGAAGAGGAACCAAAAAGGAGGAAGAATAAGAGGAGGAAGACGGAGAAGAAAGAGGAACACAGAAAAGAAAAATGTGAAGGAAGATCAGGTGTAGTACTGTTGTAGGGGAGGAGGAGGAGGAGGAGGGAGGAGGAGGAGGAGGAGGGGGAGGAGGAGGGGAGAGGGGGGGTAGGAGGAGGAGGAGGAGGAGGAGGGGAGGGGGTAGGGGTAGGGGCGTAGGAGGAGGAGGGGGGTAGGGAGGGGGGTAGGAGGGGGAGGGGGGTAGGAGGGGAGGGGAGGAGAGGGAGGGGGTAGGAGGGGAGGGGGCAGGAGGGGGAGGGGGAGGAGGAGGGGGTAGGAGGAGGAAGGGGAAGTGCAGGTTCATGAAGTTCACCAACTCACACAACAGCCGCCATTACCTCACACTTGTATAATTTTTCTTACACCCACCTGTCATCATCCACCTCAGTCACCATCCACCTCAGTCATCATACCCCACAGTCAACATCCACCTCAGTCATCACCCATCACAGTTATCATCCACCTCAGTCATCACCCACCACAGTCATCATCCACCTCAGTTATCATCCCCACAGTCAACCACCAGTCATCACCCATCACAGTCATCATCCACCTCAGTCATCACACCCTACAGTCATCATCCATCACAGCCATCTCCTGCCAGTCATCATCCACCAGTGAATCGGCTGGAGTGTCCAATTAACCAGGCCGTTCACATATATTTATTATTTGGGTTTAAGTAACGAAACCCAAACTGTAGTTCCTTGTTTTATTATAAAAGGATTGTACCTATAATTCCTGAGTGTAGATCGACCGTAAGTTCCACTGTATATGAGTGAATGAGAAAGGGACGGCGTTTATGTCATATAAACGTTAGGTCACGTCCTTACGATATAAGTTGCTGTGAGTGACTCATGAGTAGTGACCCATCGAGGGAGAACGGTATGGGTACGTCGCCCCCTCGAGGGAAGACGGAGCCATCCACTGCGGCTCTCAAATAACGTCTTCCTCTAGTCAAGGATATCAAACTACTGCTCGCTTCAGGTGGCCAGAGAGCCGGCTACTTAATGCCCTTACTCAGCATAGTATGACGCAGCTTCCCGTGGGGCACACCTTATCACGTGCATTGAACATGTCACCTCATAGCCAGTGGAAAGTTACAGGGTGGTGAATCTGAATATAATATCAGATGTATTGACCCATTTATATAATATGTTCTGTTGATTAGACAAGGGCCCATTACACCAGTCATCATCCACCAGTCAACATCAACCAGTCACCATCTACCAGTCATCATCCACCATGCAGACATTACTCACCACAGTCATCATCCACCATACAGTCATTACTCACCACAGTTATCATCCATCAGTCATCATCCACCATACATCATTACTAACCACAGTCATCACTCACCAGTCAATATCCAGTCATTACTCACCACAGTCATCATCCACCATACATCATTACTAACCACAGTCATCACTCACCAGTCAATATCCAGTCATTACTCACCACAGTCGTCACTCACCATACAGTCATTACTCACCACAGTCATCATCCACCATAGCCACACTCACCACAGTCATCATCCACCATAGCCCATTACTCACCACAGTCATCATCCACCATACAGTCATTACTCACCACAGTCATCATCCACCATACAGTCATTACTCACCACAGTCATCATCCACCATACAGTCATTACTCACCACAGTCATCATCCACCATACAGTCATTACTCACCACAGTCATCATCCACCATAAAGTCATCCTCGACTCGTGGATTCATCGGTGTGACGTCACGGAAAAGGACCAATCTTCGACTTCAGTATTTACTTTCATGATCTCATTAGTGTGACGTCACGGAAAAAGGACCAATCTTCGACTTCAGTATTTACTTTCATGATCTCATTAGTGTGACGTCACGGAAAAAGGACCAATCTTCGACTTCAGTATTTACTTTCATGATCTCATTAGTGTGACGTCACGGAAAAAGGACCAATTTTCGACTTCAGTATTTACTCTCATGATCTCATTAGTGTGACGTCACGGAAAAAGGACCAATCTTCGACTTCAGTATTTACTCTCATGACCTCATTAGTGTGACGTCACGGAAAAAGGACCAATCTTCGACTTCAATATTTACTCTCATGATCTCATTAGTGTGACGTCACGGAAAACGACCAACCATCAGCTTCCATTTTATCGTCAGGAATTATTTGGCTGCCCGCCTTTATAACCCAAAGTGATGTCATTCATCTGGACCAATCACAGGGTAAAAGTTTATATGATCACAGTGACGTCACACATACGAGGTTTTTTTCATGAATTCATTGGTCGGCCACATTTTAGGGCGTACACGGCAGATGTGCGCACAGTAAGGTTGTACACATGAACTTACACAGGAACATACACAAGAATATACACAAGAACATACATACAACAGAGGAATACACAGATATACACAGGGACAGGTATACACAGGGACATACACAGGGACATACACATTACTGCGCCTCTGGTAAAAGGTCAACTTCACTCATCAGTTATTGTATGTGACGCACCCCAACTCCCGGTACACTGCGCTACACCCCTGGTACACTGCGCTACACCCCTGGTACACTGCGCTACACCCCTGGTACACTGCGCTACACCCCTGGTACACCTACACGCTACAGTAAACAACAGTCATGGCACGATATAACACCATCAGTATGATGACTTAACCCTTTGAGTACAATGACTTAATCTCTTGAGTATGATGACTTAACTTCATGAGTACAATGGCTTAATCTCTTGAGTATGATGACTTAACTTCATGAGTACGATGACTTAAGCTCTTGAGTATGACTTAACCCTTTGAGAACGATGACTTAATCTCTTGAGTACGATGAATTAACCCCGAGTAGAAATGTAATTGTGCTCAAGGACTTAAGTTATATTCAAGAAGTTAAGTCATCATACCCAAGTGGTTAAGTCATCGTACTCAAGAGGTTAAGTCATCGTACTCAGGGGTTACAAATTTATCCCTGGATCATAATTATCATAACATCATTATTATCATTGTTTTTTTGTCATTATACTGCTTTTCATGATAACAAGGTGTCATAACTATATTCATCATCATCACCTCGCTCGGCCAATCACGACCCGCCAACCGTGCCCATCAGCTGCCAATTCACCAATCATATTATTATCACCATTATCTGTTTATATAAATTACCTCCACCACAGTGATATCGTCCCTTATGTGTAACTTATTATTTAATTATTTTATCTTTCATAAACAACAATAACACAAGTGTATATATAACAAGTTTGTTGACATCGTTTGGTTCAGATACTTCAGGTGAATCTCCCGCCATCAACTCCCTCCCTCCCCACCACCCCTCCTCTCAGCCGCTCTTCAGCCTCGCTTATTTGACTTTGATCTCGTCTCCCTCCTCCCTCCCCCTTCCCTCTCAATACCTTCATGCGTCATTCACCTCCATCCACCTTCCCCTCCCTCACTATCGCCACATCAACTCAGATAGTAAACCAATAACCTACGTCCTGGGAAGAAAAACAACCACATTGGTACTCCAGCCACGGCATCAGATTCGGTACAACGTGGGGGGGTCACCTTAAAGGGGTTTGTAAACAGTGCGGACAGACATTCCACCTCGTTAACGTGGACGAATGTCGATTATTAAAGCTTCGTAAGTTAATTATTTCCCACAGTAAATATCAAGCTTTTTTTTAATGGATCACCTGAAGATTAGCCCCTCCAGCTTATTTCATCTAATTAAATACCCTAATGTCACCTGGGGAAGGAGAGTTAGGTTAGGTTAGGTTAATCTTAAGGTGAAATTAAGCTATGAGTATTATTCTTTGCGTGAACCTTTAGTATGGTATAGTTTCAGTGCAGTTTTGACGCCATTTTCGCCTCGACCGTCGTAAACCAAGTGTCATTAGTTTACGGGGGAAATAAATAAGAATGTTTGGGCGTTTAGATTCCGGTTTACAGGTCGAATTAAAGCAGAGATAAGGGATACAGTGATGGTGATACAGTGATGGTGATGTTGTGGTGATACAGTGATGGTGATGTTGTGGTGATACAGTGATGGTGATGTTGTGGTGATGTTGTGGTGATACAGTGATGGTGATACAGTGATGGTGATGTTGTGGTGATACAGTGATGGTGATACAGTGATGGTGATGTTGTGGTGATACAGTGATGGTGATGTTGTGGTGATACAGTGATGGTGATGTTGTGGTGATACAGTGATGGTGATACAGTGATGGTGATGTTGTGGTGATACAGTGATGGTGATGTTGTGGTGATACAGCGATGGTGATGTTGTGGTGATACAGTGATGGTGATGCGGGTGATACGTTACGGTGATGTTGTGGTGATACAGTGATGGTGATGTTGTGGTGATAGTGATGGTGATAGTGATGGTGATGTTGTGGTGTGATACAGTGATGCAAGTATGTTGTGGTGATACAGTGATGGTGATGTTGTGGTGATACAGTGATGGTGATGTTGTGGTGATACAGTGATGGTGATAAGAAAGAAGGTGATGTTGTGGTGATACAGTGATGGTGATGTTGTGGTGATATGAGTGATGGTGATGTTGTGGTGATACAGTGATGGTGATGTTGTAAGTGATACATGATGGTGATACAGTGATGGTGATGCTGTGGTGATACATGATGGGTGATGTTGTAAGTGATACAGGTCAGCATGGCCACCACAACAGGTCAGTAACAGCAGGATACAGTTCAACAGTTTGGCTACAGGTGACGTCGTAGAGGAATCAGAGAGAGAGAGAGAGAGAGAGAGAGAGAGAGAGCCACCTCCCCCATCCCAACATGACACACACACACACACACACACACACACACACAAAACTTCTCTCCATTCCCCTCCAAAAAAAATAAATAAATAAATAAAAATGACCATTAAGAACACAACATGGTCCACAGACTGTCAGTTTCCTCGAGGGGCCAAGAGAATGAAACCAACCAACAGGAAAAACACAAAATCAACACTATAAGATTTGCACAACACCCCCTATTACCTACTCCCTATTCCCTTCTCTAAAAAATATAAAAACTATTCCCCTTGAAAAAAAAAAAAAACAGGAAGTGACGTTTCCGGGGTAGAAGAGGCAAGAGGGTTAGGTTAGGTTTAGGTTTAGGTTTAGTTTAGGTTTAGGTTAGGTTAGGTTAGGTTAGGTTAGGTTAGGTTAGGTTAGGTTAGATAATAAGTCAATTTTAAAACAGGAAAAAACACACGAAGATCCACAATTCTAAACAAAAAAAATGTAAAAAAAAACACAAACACAAACATTAAAAAAAAAAACCACATGACAAATTGACCAACACTCCAAATTTCTTTCAGGTAAGTGTGTCGGCCACCGGAACACTGAGGCACAGAGCCAAAACCTGGTATAATGTTGACTTAAAACTCCTCACTACAGTTTCACGTCGACCCATCAAGTGATTTTCTCAAGTAATGTTATGGACACGACCTCTAGTGCCTGATGACTGGGGGTACTGGTAGATTAGGACATAAGACAAAGGTACATTGGTAGATTAGGACGTAAGACAAAGGTACATTGGTAGATTAGGACATATGACAAAGGTACATTGGTAGATTAGGACGTAAGACAAAGGTAGACTGGTAGATTAGGACATATGACAAAGGTACATTGGTAGATTAGGACATAAGACAAAGGTACATTGGTAGATTAGGACGTAAGACAAAGGTACATTGGTAGATTAGGACATAAGACAAAGGTACATTGGAAGATTAGGACGTAAGACAAAGGTACATTAGAAGATTAGGACATAAGACAAAGGTAGACTGGTAGATTAGGACATAAGACAAAGGTAGACTGGTAGATTAGGACATAAGACAAAGGTACATTGGTAGATTAGGACGTAAGACAAAGGTACATTGGTAGATTAGGACGTAAGACAAAGGTACATTGGTAGATTAGGACATAAGACAAAGGTACATTGGTAGATTAGGACGTAAGACAAAGGTACATTGGTAGATTAGGACATAAGACAAAGGGACATTGGTAGATTAGGACATAAGACAAAGGTACATTGGTAGATTAGGACGTAAGACAAAGGGACATTGGTAGATTAGGACATAAGACAAAGGGACATTGGTAGATTAGGACGTAAGACAAAGGGACATTGGTAGATTAGGACGTAAGACAAAGGTACATTGGTAGATTAGGACATAAGACAAAGGGACATTGGTAGATTAGGACGTAAGACAAAGGGACATTGGTAGATTAGGACATAAGACAAAGGGACATTGGTAGATTAGGACATAAGACAAAGGTAGACTGGTAGATTAGGACATAAGACAAAGGTACATTGGTAGATTAGGACATAAGACAAAGGGACATTGGTAGATTAGGACATAAGACAAAGGTACATTGGTAGATTAGGACATAAGACAAAGGGACATTGGTAGATTAGGACGTAAGACAAAGGTACATTGGTAGATTAGGACATAAGACAAAGGTACATTGGTAGATTAGGACATAAGACAAAGGTAGACTGGTAGATTAGAGACAAAGGAGTACTGTAGATTAGGATGTGCATGAAGACAAAGATTGCATATACATTGGGTACATTGGAGATTAGAAAAGACAAAGGTAGACTGGAGATTATGGACAAGACAAAGGTACATTGGTAGATTAGGACGTAAGACAAAGGTACATTGGAGATTAGACACAAGACAAAGGTACATTGGTAGATTAGGACATAAGACAAAGGTAGACTGTAGATTAGGACATAAGACAAAGGAACAGATTGGACATAGCAAGTGTAGACTGGTAGATTAGGACGTAAGACAAAGGTACATTGGTAGATTAGGACGTAAGACAAAGGTACATTGGTAGATTAGGACATAAGACAAAGGTAGACTGGTAGATTAAGAGACAAGACGTAGGTAGATACTGACACCCTGCAACAAGAGTGGTCGATACAGTAGGTGGTGGTGGTGGTGGTTAAACATTTATACACTGAGCCACTCCGAGGTCTACACACCCCTACCATACGTTAGGAGTTAGGTAGGTTAGAAGTAGGTTGGGTTGGAAGAAGAGGTAGGTTAGGTTGGGTTGGAGGTTAGGTTAGGTGGTGTTGGGTTAGGTTTGGGTTAGGTTGGAGGTGAAGTTTAGGTTAGGGTTGGTTGGGTTGGTGTTAGGTTGGGTTGGGTTAGGTTAGGTTGGGTTAGGTTAGAACTGTCTCCTCTTCATAACACAAAGACGTAATTATGTATCTAACCGACTCACTTAATCTATGACTCAAAGATAGCGGCCAGAATGTCACACACACACACACACACACACACACACACACACACACACCTCTGAACTCCCTGATGCTGCTCCTGACATCCAACCCGCGTGAAAGCTCCACTGTGTGCCGGAGTCAGTGAACGTACGCCAGACGTAGACACAGTGAGGGAGCGTTTATGTGAGGGTGTTGGTGGTGAGGGGTGTTAAGCCAGGCGGTGTTGTTTGCTTGCGGTGTCACTGTGTTTTATATGAAGGATAATATGTCTGTCTTTCTGTGTGTCTGTATAGAAGAAGAAAAGAAAAAGAAGAAAAAGTTAAAAAGAAAGTAGAAAAAAAATTCAGAAAGGGAAAAAAGAAAGTTCTGAAGGAGGGGAGGAGGAGAGGGGAGAAGGAAGCTGAGGAGGAGAAGAGGTGTGGTAGTGGATGTAGTTCCTGTTGACGTCAGTGCTCGAGGATTCTGGACGCGGGACAGCGAGCCTTTTCGACATCAGGATTTTTATTCCATGGCCGCATGTCACCGTAACAGCTCTCGATGCTGCCAGGAGGAACGAGAACGACAAGATAAGGGCATAAGGGAGAGAATTCAGAACGTTGATCAAGGCAGCTTCACTTCTGGTGTTCACAACCTCTGGTGATGGGACCAGGTGCAAGATGCTTCTACGCCAGACTCGGGAGGTGCTATCCCAACAGAAGCAGCAGCCCAGAAGTTATGTTACAGCCTGGATGAGATGTCGACTGTCCTTCTCTCTCCTTCGTCGGCTGCTCTGCCTCAGGGAAACAGAGCATCGGCCCCAAAGTTGACAACAGTTGCAGATATTGACTGAGGCAACAGTCACTGAATGCCGCATAGATCTGCGGCTCAACTAACTCAACACAGCTAGGATAGCTACTCATGTATTAGGATATTTAATATTAAGGTAATAAAATGGTGGCGAAGGTGTGGCTATTGAGGCTGGAGGCCACTTAAAAAAAAAAAAAAAAAAAAGTAGTAGTAGTAGTAGGGGGAGGAGGAGGAGGAGGAGGGGTGGTAACTCACACAGGGTGAAAACTCTCATAATGTAATAATTTGTTCAGGTGGTCATACTGAACATATCTAGCACCATAGCTCTTCAGGTTCTGGGTAACACACCTGAACATACACAGCAGCTCCTCAGAACATTCCGAGGACTGACTTAACATACGCGACCCCGTGTATACCTTCTCCCGTCATACACCACACTTCCTGTCTAACTCTGTCCATTTGTAAGTGTAAATCTGAGTGTAAGTTTGTGTATTGTAAATGAATAAGTATTTGTGTAAACGGAAATTTGTAAATATGTGTAAATCCACAAATTAATTATTAAAACAAATCCTGAAATATTAACACATAACAGAATACAAAAATACAGTGAAACAAAACAAAAAAATCCCACCTTACTGTATCTCTGGGTGAAGTAACAAGGTCAGATACATTAAAATACACTTGACCAAAATTGAACACAAACCAGCGTATCAAAATAACTCGCCCAATTATATTCTTTCATTTCTTAAAACGTACGTGTGTGTGTGTGTGTGTGTGTGTGTGTGTGTGTGTGTGTGTGTGTGTGTGTGTGTGTGTTCCATAAAACATCTGATTTCTGTATTTAATTTAGGTCCAGGTGTAGAAAGTCGATATGATATTGCTTTATATGATAAAAAATATATGAATAAAAGATAACAAATCAATACCTCATGAATCAAGATAACAAATACAATACATAAAGATATCAAGATAATGATACAATACCCCTCATAGACAAAGATAACAAATACAATACCTCAAATAACAAGACAAATACTACTCATGAATAACAAGATAACAAATACAATACCTCATGAATAACAAGATAACAAATACAATACCTCATGAATAACAAGATAACAAATACAATACCTCATGAATAACAAGATAACAAATACAATACCTCATGAATAACAAGATAACAAATACAATACCTCATGAATAACAAGATAACAAATACAATACCTCATGAATAACAAGATAACAAATACAATACCTCATGAATAACAAGATGTAAAATACATACTCATGAATAACAAGATAACAAATACAATACCTCATGAATAACAGGATAACAAATAAATACCTCATGAATAACAAGATAACAAATACAATACATATGAATAACAAGATAACAAATACAATACCTCATAGATAACAAGATAACAAATATACCTCATGAATAACAAGATAACAAATACAATACCTCATGAATAACAAGATAACAAATACAATACCTCATGAATAACAAGATAACAAATACAATACCTCATGAATAACAAGATAACAAATTACAATGCCTCATGAATAACAGGATAACAAATACAATACCTCTGAATAACAAGATAAGATATCAATACCTCATGAATAACAAGATAACAAATACAATACCTCACAGATAACAAGATAACAAATACAATACCTCATGAATAACAAGATAACAAATACAATACCTCATGAATAACAAGATAACAAATACAATACCTCATAGAAAAGATAACACATACAATACCTCATGAATAACAAGATAACAAATACAATACCTCATGAATAAGATAACAAGCATAATAACCACAATTAAGACAATAACACTGCCGCAACACGTAAATAACACCCACCATACGCCACGACCCCTCCTCACCACTCACACTCCCCCCTCCTACTCCTCCTCACCCCTCCCCTCTCCCTTCAACAACCAGCCATCACACTTAATGAACCGCGTAGTTAGTATAAAATAACACGTGGTTGTTATTTTCTGAAGCGACTGGTAGTTATGGAGGGTAATGATGACACGTGGTTTATGTTAATGACTTGGGTAATTGGGTGGTTCAGGTGTAATTTGAATGGGATAGAAGGGTGTGTGTGCGTGTGTGAGTGTGGGTGTGTGTGTGTGTGTGTGTGTGTGTGTGTGTGTGTGTGTGGGTTACCTCACCCTTCACCTACAACACTCCTCCTTCCTTCATCCATCCACATCCTCACTACCCCTCAACACTCCTCCACCCACAACCCTCCACAACTCCTCCACCAACCCTCCACCCACAACCTACCCCTCAACACTCCTCCACCCACAACCCCACCTACCCTCCAACCTCCTCCACCCACAACTCCTCCACAACAACCCTCCACCCACAACCTACCCCTCAACCTCCTCCACACAACCCTCCACCCACAACCTCCACCCTCAACACTCCTCCACCCACAACCTACCCCTCAACACTCCTCCACCCCCAACCTACCCTCAACACTCCTCCACCAACTCCTCCACCCATCTCCCCACAACCCTCCACCCCTCCATCTCCTCCACCCACAACCTACCACAACACCTCCATCCACAACACCTCCATCACAACACCTCCATCACAACACCTCCATCCACAACACCTCCATCACAACACCTCCATCACAACACTTCCATCCACAACACCTCCATCCACAACACCTCCATCCACAACACTTCCATCTGCCCCATCACCTAACCTTCCATCACAACACCTCACCCCACCCACATCACTTCCATCACAACACCTCCACCCACAACACTTCCATCCACAACACCTCCATCCACAACACTTCCTACATCCACCCAACACTTCATCCACAACACCTCCATCACAACACCTCCATCCACAACACCTCCATCACAACACCCTCCACCCACAACACTTCCATCACAACACCTCCACCACAACACTTCCATCCACAACCTCCACCACCTCCACCTCATCACTCACCTCAACACTCCTCCCACCCTCACCCCTCACTCCTCCACCCCAACCCTTCACCCCTCAACACTCCTCCACCCACAACCCTCCACCCTCAACACTCCTCCACCCCCAACCCTCCACCCCCTCAACACTCCTCCACCCACAACCTCCCACCCCTCAACCTCCTCCACCCACAATCCTCCATCCACAACACCTCCATCCACAACACCTCCATCCTCAACCTCCTCCACCCCTCAACCTCCACCACCACAACCCTCCACCCACAACCCTCCACCCACACTCAGGCAGCCATGACCACACGACGGAGCCAAATATATAAGAGATGTTTATCGTTCTTATATGCAAATTAATAATACAGATGATAATATCCCTTCACAGGCCAGGGTGTTCTAGGGTGAGTCAGGGTGTTCTAGGGTGAGTCAGGGTGTTCTAAGGTGAGTCAGGGGTGTTCTGGGGAAGTCAGGGGTGTTCTAGGAGTGAGAGTGTGTTCTAGGGTGAGGTCAGAGGTTGTTCTAGAATGAGTCAGGGGTGTTCTAGAATTAGTCAAAGTGTTCTAGGGTGAGTCAGGAGTGTTCTAGGATGAGAGTCAGGGTGTTCTAGAGTGAGTCAGGGGTGTTCTAGATCAGGAGAGTGTTCTAGAGATAGATCAGGGGTGTTCTAGGATTGAGTCAGGGGTGTTCTAGGAGTGGAGTCAGGGGGTGTTCTAGGGTGAGTCAGGGGTGTTCTAGGGTGAGTCAGGGGTGTTCTAGGGTGAGTCAGGGGGTGTTCTAGGGTGAGTCAGGGTGTTCCAGGGTGAGTCAGGGGTGTTCTAGGGTTGAGTCAGGGTGTTCCAGGATTGGTCAGGGGTGTTCTAGGAGTGAGTCAGGTGTTCTAGGGTGAGTCAGGGGGTGTTCTGGGGTGAGTCAGGTGTTCTAGGGTGAGTCAGGGGTGTTCTAGGGTGAGTCAGGGTGTTCTAGGATGAGTCAGGGGGTGTTCTAGGGGTGGAGTCAGGGGTGTTCTGGGTGAGTCGGGGTGTTCTAGGGTGAGTCAGGGGTGTTCTAGGTGAGTCAGGGTGTTCTAGGTGAGAGTCAGGGTGTTCTAGGGTGAGTCAGGGTGTTCTAGGGTGGTCAGGGTGTTCTAGGGTGAGTCAGGGTGTTCTAGGGTGAGTCAGGGGGTGTTCTAGGGGTGAGTCAGGGGGGTGTTAGGGTGAGTCAGGGTCTAGGGTAGTCAGGGTGTTCTGGGTGAGTCAGGTGTTCTAGGGTGAGTCAGGTGTTCTAGGGGTAGTCAGGGGTGTTCTAGGGTGAGTCAGGGTGTTCTAGGGTGAGTCAGGGGTGTTCTAGGGTGAGTCAGGGGTGTTCTAGGGTGAGTCAGGGGTGTTCTAGGGTGAGTCAGGGTGTTCTAGGGTGGAGTCAGGAGTGTTCAGGTGAGTCAGGGTGTTCTAGGGTGAGTCAGGGTGTTCTAGGGTGAGTCAGGGGTGTTCTAGGGTAGTCAGGGGTGTTCTAGGGTGAGTCAGGGTGTTCTAGGGTGAGTCAGGGTGTTCTAGGGTGAGTCAGGTGTTCAGGGTGAGTCAGGGTGTTCTAGGGTGAGTCAGGGGTGTTCTAGGGTGATCAGGGTGTTCTAAGTGTAGTCAGGGGTGTTCTAGGGTGAGTCGGTGTTCTAGGGTGAGTCAGGTGTTCTAGGGTGAGTCAGGGTGTTCTAGGGTGAGTCAGGGTGTTCTAGGGTGAGTCAGGGTGTTCTAGGGGTAGTCAGGGGTGTTCTGGGTGAGTCAGGTGTTCTAGGGTGAGTCAGGGGTGTTCTGGGGTGAGTCAGGGTGTTCTAGGGTGAGTCAGGGGTGTTCTAGGGTGAGTCAGGGGTGTTCTAGGGTGAGTCAGGGTGTTCTGAGGTGAGTCAGGGTGTTCTAGGGTGAGTCAGGGTGTTCTAGGGTGAGTCAGGGTGTTCTAGGGTGAGTCAGGGGTGTTCTAGGGTGAGTCAGGGGTGTTCTAGGAGTCAGGGTGTTCTAGGGTGAGTCAGGGGTGTTCTAGGGTGAGTCAGGTGTTCTAGGGTGAGTCAGGGTGTTCTAGGGTGAGTCAGGTGTTCTAGGGTGAGTCAGGGGTGTTCAGGGTGAGGTGGGTGTTCTAGGGTGAGTCAGGGTGTTGGTGAGTCAGGGGTGTTTAGGGTGGTCAGGGTGTTCTAGGGTGAGTCAGGGTGTTCTAGGGTGATCAGGGTGTTCTAGGGTGAGTCAGGGTGTTCTAGGGTGAGTCAGAGGGTGTTCTAGGGTGAGTCAGGGTGTTCTAGGGTGAGTCAGGGTTGTTCTAGGGTGATCAGGGTGTTCTAGGGTGAGTCAGGGGTTTTAGGGTGAGTCAGGGTGTTCTAGGGTGATCAGGGGTTGTGAGTCAGGGGTGTTTGGGTGAGTCAGGGGTGTTCTAGGGTGAGTCAGGGTGTTCTAGGAGTCAGGGTGTTCTGGAGTGGAGTCAGAATTTAGGGGTGAGTCAGGGTGTTCAGGTGGAGTCAGGTGTTCTAGGGTGAGAGTCAGGGTGTTCTAGGGTGGTCAGGGTGTTCTAGGGTGGTCAGGGTGTTTCTAGGGTGAGTCAGGGGTGTTCTAGGTGAGTCAGGGTGTTCTAGGGGTGGTCAGGGTGTTCTAGGTGGAGTCAGGTGTTCTAGGGTGAGTCAGGGTGTTCTAGGGTGAGTCAGGTGAGTCAGGTGTTCTAGGTGATCAGGGTGTTCTAGGGTGATCAGGGTGTTCTAGGGTGAGTCAGGGTTGTTCTAGGGGAGTCAGGGTGTTCAAGTCAGGGTGTTGGGAAGTCAGGGTGTTCTAAGGAGAGTCAGGGTGTTCTAGGGTGAGTCAGGGTGTTCTAGGGTGAGTCAGGGGTGTTCTAGGGTGAGTCAGGGTGTTCTAGGGTGAGTCAGGGTGTTCTGGGTGAGTCAGGGTGTTCTAGGGTGAGTCAGGGTGTTCTAGGGTAGTCAGGGGTGCTAGGGGTGTGGGGTGTTCTAGGGTGAGTCAGGGTGTTCTAGGGTGGAGTCAGGTGTTCTAGGGTGAGTCAGGGGTTCTAGGGTGAGTCAGGGTGTTCTAGGGTGAGTCAGGGTGTTCTAGGGTAGTCAGGGTGTTCTAGGGTGAGTCAGGGTGTTCTAGGGTGAGTCAGGGTGTTCTAGGGTGAGTCAGGGTGTTCTAGGGTGAGTCAGGGTGTTCTAGGGTGAGTCAGGTGTTCTGGGTGAGTCAGGGTGTTCTAGGGTGAGTAGGGTTTCTAGGAGTCAGGGTGTTCTAGGGTGAGTCAGGGGTGTTCTAGGGGTGAGTCAGGGTTCTAGGGTGATCAGGGTGTTCTAGGGTGAGTCAGGGTTGTTCTAGGGGATCAGGGGTGTTCTAGGGTGAGTCAGGGTTCTGGTGAGTCAGTGTTCTAGGGTGAGTCAGGGTGTTCTAGGGTGAGTCAGGGTGTTCTAGGGTGAGTCAGGGTGTTCTAGGAGAAGTCAGGGTGTTCTAGGGTGAGTCAGGGTGTTCTAGGGTGGTCAGGGTGTAGGGTGAGTCAGGTTGTTCTAGGGTGAGTCGTGTTCTGGGGTGAGTCAGGGTGTTCTAGGGTGAGTCAGGTGTTCTAGGGTGAGTCAGGGTGTTCTAGGGTGAGTCAGGGTGTTCTAGGGTAGTCAGTGTTCTAGGTGAGTCAGGGTGTTCTAGGGTGAGTCAGGGTGTTCTAGGGTGAGTCAGGGTGTTCTAGGTTGAGTAGGGTGTTCTAGGGTGAGTCAGGGTGTTCTAGGGTGAGTCAGGGGTGTTCTAGGGTGAGTCAGGGTGTTCTAGGGGTGAGTCAGGTGTTCTAGGGTGATCAGGGTGTTCTAGGGTGAGTCAGGGGTGTTCTAGGGTGAGTCAGGGTGTTCTAGGGTAGTCAGGGTGTTCTAGGGTGAGTCAGGGTGTTCTAGGGTGAGTCAGGGTGTTCTAGGGTGAGTCAGGTGTTCTGGGTGAAGTCATCGGGTGAGTCAGGTGTTCTAGGGTGAGTCAGGGTGTTCCAGGGTCAACATATTTCTCAATCATCTCTGTTGAATATTTTATTATATATATATATTTATAGTGGGCTGACTCTCTCTCACTCTCGGCCCTCACTCTCAGCCCCTCACTCTCCCAGCCCTCTCTCCTCTCCCAGCCCCACTCCTCTCAGCCCATTCACTCTCGCCCCATTCACTCTCCCCCCCACTCACTCTCCCAGCCCTCTCACTCTCCCAGCCCCTCTCCCAGCCCCACTCACTCTCAGCCCTCTCCTCTCCCAGCCCCACTCCTTCCCAGCCTCTCTTCTGCGGTTCCGTTTAATTCCATAGCTTATATTTTACTCCACTATCATAACTGTACCATTATGCGTGGTAGTTGTACCCTTGCCGTGATATTTGTACCCTGGGTGTGATATCTATACCCTAGGCGTGATATTTGTACCTTAACGCGATATTTGAACCCTAGTCATGACATATGTATCTTATCGTGATATTTATACCCCTGGCGTGATATTTGTACCCTATTGTGATGTTTGTGTATTATACAGTATATGTCTTACACACAGGAGGCTCCTCAAGGCACTTGGAAACTTTTACCAACGTAGTCTACGATCCATCCTCCGTACTCGCTGGGAAGACAAGAGAACAAATGCCAGTATTCTTGCTGACACTAGACTGTAGGAACATCGAGGCTACCATTATCCATGAATAACTATGTTGGACTGGCCATGTTACCCGCATGGACGACAGTAGACTGCCTAAAGCAGCTACTTTACAGTCACCTAACGAGTGGTAAACGTAACGCTGGCAGGTAACTGAAAAGGTATAAGGATAGTCTTAAGACAAACCTGAAAAAGTGCCAAATCGACCCTCACCTGGGAGACGATTACCTCCACACCCGTAACGTTTGGAGGAGAACCACACAAGCAGTCAATACCTTCGAGTTAGCCCGACTGCAAACTGAGGCAGACAAGCGTCAACGCCGGAAAGACGCTGCCGCCGCCCCTCCCGCACTAGATGGAGCCCTCCACATATGCAACTTCTGTGAACGACCTAGCCGGTCCCGTATCGGCCTCTTCAGTCACCTCAAAACTCACCAACCTATAGGTGACATCCCTAATAACTCATATCATTGTATCACAGCTGGATGATCGTCATACTCGATTCCAAGTGACAGCAAAGTAGCAGTACTTCCCCCACGTAATATTTCTTCCCATACCATATTACTGTACTCCCACCAACGTAATATTTCTACACCTACCATAACGTATCTATCATTAACGTGATATTTCTACACCTACCATAACGTATCTATCATTAACGTGATATTTCTACACCTACCATAACGTATCTATCATTAACGTGATATTTCTACACCTACCATAACGTATCTATCATTAACGTGATATTTCTACACCCACTAGTAATATTTCTACCACCATCGTAAAATTTATACCCTCATCATTATATTACTACCCCATCGTTATATTTGTATCTTCATCGTTATATTTCTACCCCCACAGTGATATATGTACCACTGGCCAGACGTCTCCATCACATAGATCACTCTAACGTGACATTTATACACCACTCTCTCTTATTGTTTTACTGCCACGTAACAATTATTATTATTATCATCATCATCATCATCGGTACTTACCTAACTCTTCTCTCTCTACATATCTAGTATTTTTATATGGTGGTATCCCCCATGATATATTTCCTTCATAATATTTCAACCCGGCGTGATATTACTAGTCCTAGCGTGAAATATCTATCTTGGCGGCGTGATGTTGACCTGAGAGAGAGAGAGAGAGAGAGAGAGAGAGAGTAACGACGGGTCATAAACCATGGAAGATATGAAATAAAATAAGAGAATCGTCGAGTTATGGTCACGGGAACATCACTACTTCTCTCTCTTACTCTCTCTCTCTCTCTCTCTCTCTCTCTCTCTCCTCGATTGTCTTTTTCTCTTTTCTAAGATTGTGTCTGTGTCTTCTCTCTCTTCTTTCTCCTTCCATCAATTTCTCTTATCCTGTTTCTCTTTCTAATTTTCTATCATCTCTCTCTCTCTCTCTCTCTCTTTATTCTCTCTCTCTTCCTTCCATCAATTTCTTATCCTGTTTCTTTTCTTCTCTCTCTCTTGATATTTTATTTACTAATCACTGTTCTTACTGTAATGCATTTGTGGTTGGTATTGTACTCAAGGGGTTAACATCGTACTCAAGAGGTTAGAATCCTACCACGTACTCAAGGGGTTAACATCACCGGGTTAGCATCGTACTCGGGTTAGATCGTACACGGGGGTTAGCATCGTACTCGGGGTTAGCATCCGGGGGCAAGATCGTACTGGGGGCAAGCATCGTACTGTGGGTTAGCATCGTACTGGGGGTTAGCATCACCCGGGGGCAAGCATCGTACTCGGGGGCACCGTACTCGGGGGTTAGCATCGTACTCGGGGGTTAGCATCGTACTCAGGGGTTAGCATCGTACTCAGGGGTTAGCATCGTACTCAGGGGTTAGCATCGTACTCAGGGTTACTAAAATACTGAGTCCTACAGAAATAACTGATCAGAAGACAATACCTTACATGTAGTTTAATTCCTTCATTCCTTCACCTCATATCACAATACGGACTCCTGCACCTAACTCCTCCTTCCTTCCTCTTCCTTCGCTTCCTCACTCCTTCTTCCTCCTCCCCACCACCTCCTTCCCCTCCTCCTCATTTGCCCTTCTTCCTCCCTACCCCATCCTTCTTCCTTCCCCACTTCCTCCTTCTCCCTCCTCCTTCTTTCCTCCACCTTCTTCCTCCTTCTTCCCCTTCCTCCACCTTTTTTCCTTCCTTTCCTCCTTTTTCCCTTCTCCTTCCCTCTCTTCCGTCCTCACTTCCCTCTTTCCACCACTCCTTCCCCTATACCCTCCTCCCCCCTCTCCTCCCTACCCTCTTCCCGCTCCCTCCCTGCTCCTTCCTCCCCTTCTTCCTCTCCCTCCTCCCCCCTGTCGTAAACATTAGCTGGTAAACCATTAACAGAGATGAAAAAGACTTTATTTCTCAGCTGAATCAGGGTCTTAATGTCTCTCAGTAAGAAACATATTTCCGGAGAGACAGTTCGCAGCATCTCCCACCACCAGACAGACAGTGGCTCTGAAGAATTATGCGGAAGATGTCTCAGTGTCT
Organism: Homarus americanus; assembly: GCF_018991925.1. Classification (NCBI taxonomy): domain Eukaryota; kingdom Metazoa; phylum Arthropoda; class Malacostraca; order Decapoda; family Nephropidae; genus Homarus; species Homarus americanus. The sequence goes on along the minus strand of NW_024744357.1, from coordinate 1,759,916 downwards.
ATCCAGGAACAAAAGCGGATCTGATTATTCAATAGATGGCGTGAGGAAACGGGGAGGATGAGTATGTCAGTACGGGTGAGAGGTTAACAGTGTGTGTGTTACTCATATATCTCTGGTGGGTCATGGTAACGCTCTCACTGTTAAACACAAGATGAAGTCCACTGTATCATGAGTGTCTCTTCTCATGCCAACATCCCACTGTTTTAAATTATCTTAAATCTTGTTAACTAAAACCTAAACCCACTAGAAGAAGAAGAAGAAGAAGAAGAAGAAGAAGAAGAAGAAGAAGAAGAAAAGAAGAAGAAGGAAGAAGAAGAAGAAGAAGAAGAAGAAGAAGAAGAAGAAGAAGAAGAAGAAGAAGAAGAAGAAGAAGAAGAAGAAGAAGAAGAAGAAGAAGAAGAAGAAGAAGAAGAAGAAGAAGAAGAAGAAGAAGAAGAAGAAGAAGAAGAAGAAGAAGAAGAAGAAGAAGAAGAAGAAGAAGAAGAAGAAGAAGAAGAAGAAGAAGAAGAAGAAGAAGAAGAAGAAGAAGAAGAAGAAGAAGAAGAAGAAGAAGAAGAAGAAGGAAGAAGAAGAAGAAGAAGAAGAAGAAGAAGAAGAAGAAGAAGAAGAAGAAGAAGAAGAAGAAGAAGAAGAAGAAGAAGAAGAAGAAGAAGAAGAAGAAGAAGAAGAAGAAGAAGAAGAAGAAGAAGAAGAAGAAGAAGAAGAAGAAGAAGAAGAAGAAGAAGAAAGAAGAAGAAGAAGAAGAAGAAGAAGAAGAAGAAGAAGAAGAAGAAGAAGAAGAAGAAGAAGAAGAAGAAGAAGAAGAAGAAGAAGAAGAAGAAGAAGAAGAAGAAGAAGAAGAAGAAGAAGAAGAAGAAGAAGAAGAAGAAGAAGAAGAAGAAGAAGAAGAAGAAAGAAGAAGAAGAAGAAGAAGAAGAAGAAGAAGAAGAAGAAGAAGAAGAAGAAGAAGAAGAAGAAGAAGAAGAAGAAGAAGAAGAAGAAGAAGAAGAAGAAGAAGAAGAAGAAGAAGAAGAAGAAGAAGAAGAAGAAGAAGAAGAAGAAGAAGAAGAAGAAGAAGAAGAAGAAGAAGAAGAAGAAGAAGAAGAAGAAGAAGAAGAAGAAGAAGAAGAAGAAGAAGAAGAAGAAGAAGAAGAAGAAGAAGAAGAAGAAGAAGAAGAAGAAGAAGAAGAAGAAGAAGAAGAAGAAGAAGAAGAAGAAGAAGAAGAAGAAGAAGAAGAAGAAGAAGAAGAAGAAGAAGAAGAAGAAGAAGAAGAAGAAGAAGAAGAAGAAGAAGAAGAAGAAGAAGAAGAAGAAGAAGAAGAAGAAGAAGAAGAAGAAGAAGAAGAAGAAGAAGAAGAAGAAGAAGAAGAAGAAGAAGAAGAAGAAGAATACACTCAAGAAAAAGGTACTCACTCCCCTTCCATCACACCATCACCCTCCTCAATGCATATTATATACCTTTGCCTCCCACTTAACACACACACACACAGAGGCGCTGCTCCTGCTGAGCAGCGGCCCCTCTTGGCCATGTCCGGCCCCATTCCTGAAGTCCCTCGCCCCGACCCATTCTCACCACCGGGATATCTACATAATCAAAAGTGCCAATTTCGTTTAGGAAAGAAGTGGGATCAGTGTTGAACAGCGATGAACAGTGTTTAAGCCAGTGAATTCAGCACTAGACAGTACCAGTGAAAGCCGTGACCCACCACTGAGATAAGCACCCCTGGGAACCATCCTCTGACCAGACGGTGTTAATCCTGGGAACAACAGGGGGCCGGCTATGCACCTGACTACTAGATAACACAACACCACCCAGCAGAGAGAGTGAGATACTGCGACACCACCCCACACCACACTGTGTCCCCATGACCACGTGAGGTCCTTCATATCAACACCCGAGGACGAGTTACTGCACCACGTGAACACCACACCACCCGGTGTCCCCATGACCACGTGAGGTCCTTCATATCTACACCCGAGGACGTGTTACTGCACCACGTGAACACCACACCACCCGGTGTCCCCATGACCACGTGAGGTCCTTCGGGACGGTTACTCACCGAACACCACAGGTGTCCCATGACCACGTGAGGTCCTTCATTCACCCGGTTGGAGGTCCTTCATTTCAACACCCGAGGACGAGTTACTGCACCACGTGAACACCACACCACCCGATGTCTCCATGACCAGCCCAGGCCCGGGCCATCAACTGTAAACTATAATAATTTGTATGTTCAATTCATGTTCCTTCTTCTTTCAGTAATCAAAGCTTTTGTTAAACGACCCACCCACCCCATGTCTTTGTATGTAATAAGTCATTTTTGTCCAATGTATATTTTCAGCCTTCGGCTGCAGAACTTTTTCAATAAACCATTAATTATTATTACACAACACACACCCTTTTTTGTCACTCGGAATCGAGTATGACGATCATCCAGCTATGATACGATGATATGAGTTATTAAAGATGTCATCTTCGTCGGTGAGCTCTGAATTGACTCGAGAGGCCGATACGGGACCAACAGAGTCGTCCACAGATGTTGCACGTGTGAAGGGGTACATCTAGTGTAGAAGGGGTGGCGGCAGCGTCTTTCCGGCGTTGGTGCTTGTCTGCCTCGAAAGTATTGACACCTTCTTGTGTGGTGCTCCTCCAAACGTTGGTGATGTGGAGTAATCGTCTCCCAGGTGAAGGGGTCGATTTGGAACTTTCAGATTTGTCTTTAGACTGTCCTTATACATTTTCCGATGACCACCAGCGTTACGTTTACCATTCATTAGGTGACTGTAAACTAGCTGCTTTGGCAGTGTACTGTCGTCCAAGAGGGTAACATGGCCAGTCCAGCGTAGTTGTTCATGGATAATGGTAGCCTCGATGCTCCTACAGTTGGTGTCAGCAAGAATACTGGCATTTGTTCTCTTGTCTTCCCCACGAACTCGGAGGATGTAACGTAGACTACGTTGGTGAAAGTTTTCAAGTGCTTTGAGGTGCCTCCTGTATTTAACGCATGTCTCGCTGCCATATAGCAGGCTGGGAGGACCACTGCTCGATATGCAGTAGGTGTAACTTTGTAGATAGTTTCAGCTCCCTATAGTTGAAGACACGGGTACGGAGTCTGCCAAAGGCTTGAGGTGCACACCTGATTCCATGATAGATCTCTTCATCGATGTCTGCGGTGGTGGACAGGTTGGGAGCCGAGTTACTACAAGTAGGTAACATTAGAGAGGGTAGAACCGGTAAGCTGGATGGATGGTGGAGATGTGGCTGAACCAGGGGACAGGCTGAAAGAGAATCTGAGTCTTGCATACATTCACCTCAAGGCCGAAGTGTGCATACGCATCTGCGTAGGTGTTCAGATCTCCTGTAGGTCGCGTTCAGTGTGAGTGACAAGTGTGAGGTCGTCTGCATACTGAAGTTCAGTAATGGAAGCTGCCAACACCTTTGTTCCTGCCTGGAGTCGTCTTATATTGAAAAGTCCCTTCATCCGGTACTGTATGACCACCTAGCCGGCTACATTGGTAATGGCACGAGTAAGGAAAGCAGCCAAGAAAAAAAAAAGTTGGTGCCAGTATACATCCTTCTTTTACCCTCATTTGGATAGTGAAGAACTCTGACTGGGTGCCATTGTGCAGGACACTGCCGTTCATGTCATCGTGGAGTTGCCTCACAATGGCAATGAATTTTGGTGGGCAGCCAAAACGGCTGAGGGCTTCCCTGTTGACCGAGTCGAAGCCCTTGGTAAGGTCGATGAAGGCCATGTACAATTCTCGACGCTGTTCTCTGCACTTTTCCTGAATCTGGCGGGCAGCAAAGATCATGTCAGTGGTGCCATGGGCTGGTCTAAAGCTACATTGAGATTCTAGGAGGAATTTTACCACCTCAGGAAGAAGTCTGTTGAGGAGGACTCAAGCGATAAAATCTAACCAGCTACGGACAGCAGGAAGATCCTGCGGTAGTTGCCACAGTCTGACTGGTCTCCCTTGTTCTTATAAATATTGATGATGGAAGCGTCTTTAAGAGCTTGGGGGATTTCCTCCATTTCCATATATATTTTCCAGCAGAGAGTGGAGACGGCTGGTAAGCAGGTCCTCCTGCTTTATACACCTCGGCTGGGATTCCATCAGGCCCTGAGGCTTTGTTAATTTTCATCTGTTTGATGGCAGTAGCTACCTCATCCAGGGATGGAGGATAGCTGAAATGGGTCAGCTCTGGAGGCTGAGGGATCTGCTGGATAGTAAGGACATCCACATCGGTGTTTCGGTTGAACAGTGAATGGTAGTGCCCTCTCCAGTGCTGAAGGAGGCCTTCTGGTGTTTTTTGCATTTCACATGCTTTAATTTTCAACCAATCATTCTTTAGATTGTGAAGTTCACGCTGGGCTGCCACTTTCTTCTAGTGGATGGTATCAGCTTTGATCCAAGACTCCAGGTTGTTCTGCCAGTCAGTTGAAGCAGCATGTTCATCATCGAGGAGAACGTTGATTTCTGTCATTTTCATCACACCAATCCTGGTGTTATTTTTCGATCTGGCCGAGGGTCTCTCTGCAGGTTTTTGTCATGTCAGTGTCGAGAATATCACATTTGGCACTGGGATTTGGGTTGTTTGTTCTCGGGTTGTTTATCAGCCCATGTTCGAGCTGCTTTCTGAAAGCATGTGCTTGTTGCCTTCGCCGTTTTGGAGCCACGTGAAGTGAGAGTTTGGTTCTGTCGAGCCGGGATCAGTGTCACAGTGGTCTGAGCCACGCTTGGCTCACGTTATGTGGACATCTCGGCATTTCTTCTGACAATGATGTAGTCAATGAGATGCCAGTGTTTGGATCGAGGGTGTTGCCACGAACCGTTGAACTTGTCAACCTGCCTAAACAAGGTATTGGTGATAGTAAGGCTGTGTGCAGCACACTTGCTGAGGAGGAGTAGGCCGTTGGGATTACACTTGCCTACTCCGTTTCTCCCTATGATTCACCTGCCATATGTCAGCATCTCATCCAACTCTGGTTATGAAGTTACCCCTAGGAGCACAAATATCTTCTGAAGATAGACGTTCGCACTTTGTCAAGGTTGGTGTAAACGGCCTCCTTGATGTTGTCTTCTACATCCAGAGTTGAGGTTTATGCACTGATGAAGAAGGCATGACGTGAGTGATACAGTGGGACTCGGAGCGTCATAAGGCGCTCATTGATCCCCATAGGTATTTCAGTTAGCCTATGTAGGATGGATTGCCGAATGGCAAAGCCAACTCCATAAATGCGGTTTCCTTCTGCAGCAGGCTTACCCTTCCAAAAGAAGGTATAGCCAGACCCCGGTTCTGTGAGTCCACCCTCGTCAGGGAACCGGGACTCACTAATGGCTGCTATGTCGATGTTATACCTAGCCAGGTCTTTTGCCAAAAGGGCGGTTCTTTTTTCAGGACGCTCATTTGTGCCAGTGTCCAGAAGGGTCCTGATATTCCATGCAGCGACCATAAGAGGTTGTATAGTTTGTTTTTGCTTTGATCTGTCATTATGATTGTGTTTTCAACCGCTTAAGGGTGACCTTACTGGGTGAGGTTGTCCAGTTAGGTTGGTTCTTTAGGTAGGCTATATTTAGGGCACCTTTTCTAGCACCCGCCCCATGTGGGGGGAGCAGAGGGCTCAAAAGCACTGTTCAGTCGCACAGACAGGACCGGATTGCACTGCTGCCTAGATCCCTGTGCATAAACGATCATCTTATCTGTGCCGTCCATGTGCAGAGTTGTGACTAGAGACTTCCGACAGTCATCTCTGCATGTCCCCGTCGCCACTCGTCCGTTGCCTTAGGACTTTTGGTGGTTTGGTGGTTTTGACGATGATGAGAAGTATGATGAGCTGCATTACTGCTGCACATGAGTTAATTTATGTGGTGAGGCATGTGCGAAGGCTGCAACCACACATCTTGGCTCTCCCTTTTCCTGATCCAGTGGTGCAAGCAGTTGTAACGACTGGGGAGAGGGAGAGTTGCAATGGAATATCGGTAACCCAGTTTGTAGCCTGTCCATCTTGCACTGCCTTTATTCGCCAGTGTAGTCGTTGAGTTCATATGTTGGTCACCTCTTCCGCCTATACCGCTGTTGGGGTCTTAAACTGGAGCCTTGTAAGCATGCCTGCCTAATGCGGTGCTCCACTTCAGATTTTTCGTTTGGGGTTTACTCCCGTAGCCTTGTACCTGCCAAGGTTGGTAGGCGCCAGGACGTGTCCACATGCCAGTGGGCCTACGCACCGTCCCTCTGGGGCCCACTGTTGCTCTGAGATCCCCTGCCTGTCTAGCTTGGGCCCACGAGGCAACCAGTTACCGTGTGTTGCCACGAGGAGGCACAGCAGGAGTCTTGATGATGAAGAGGCTGTGTACAGCCAGGGGAAGGGTTATGGAAGTTCCTTCTCTGTTCACCACGAGAGCTACTCAACTGCGGTAGCTGAAAGCGAGAGGAAGCAAGCAGTGCCTGCACCTTATCGCTAACATAATGTTGCCACACTAGACGCATACTGCCCTGTAGTGCGCGGGCGCGCACACACACACACACACACACACATGCAAACACACACACACACGCACACACACATGCAAACACACACACACGCAAACACACAGGCACACACACCACACCCAGTGCAAGCCCCAGCAGTCACAGTGGGTGCCCATCCTCCAGCTGGTGCAGTCTGCCAAACACCTGTGTAACTATAGACAACAAACTTGACTGGAAGGCCCATGTAAATAACACAGTCAAGGCAGCCTCGTACCGTCTCTACATGCTACGAAGACTTAGGTCACTTGGGACACCCACGCCAGAGCTGAGGGAGCATCTACAACGCCTTTATTCTCCCCAAACTAACGTATGCGTCACCAGCCTGGTCGTCTTCTCTCAACTCCACCCAACAACGTCAGCTAGAGAAGGTACAGAAAGGCCTGCAGAATCATGCTCGGCGCAGAATACTCCGGCTACACCAACGCCCTCTCCACCTTGGAAATGCCATCCCTCAGTGACCTCCACCACCAAGCACTGGAAAGGTTTGGCGGTGGACTACTGCACCACCCTCGCCATCGCCACCTCCTGCAGCCCCCACCCAACTAGCGCAGTCCGCCACTACAACAAAATTCAGCCCATAAGAGCCCGCACCGACAGATATAAGAACAGCACCATCCCATCTATGTTAAAAATAATAAACAACTCCTGATTTATGTACTGTACAGCCCTGTAAATGTATTCAATGCATATTATATCATTATGTCTAAATTAAATGTAAGTCTGTATATTTTCAGCCACCTGCTGCAACTCTATTAATAAACCGTTTATTATTATTATTATTATACACACACACACACACACACACACACAAACAAGGTCCCAAGGACACTGTTAAGTAATCGTCGCCGATAAAAAACCCAAGGGTTAATCTGGTTTGTAGGACACACACACATGTCTTAGATACCTTGGTCGCTTAAGATATTGTAGACATGATATATATATATATATATATATATATATATATATATATATATATATATATATATATATATATATATATATATATATATATTTATATATATATGACAGTTGAGAGTTGACCGAGTTGCATGTTACACCACACTTATAGTATTTGTATCTGGCTCAAGGTTGTACTGGGGAGCATAAATGTTTTGTGTACTCTGTTTGTCTCTCTGTCTGTCCCATTTCTCCACCCTCCTTGTCTCTGTCTACATGTCTATATGTGTCTGCAAAGCCACACTAAAACTTGCTGTTATGCAGCAACACTACACACATACATCGGAGGCCCCTACATTACTATTAATATTATTTAGTGAATGAATTACTAGAATAAATTTGACTAAGAAAATAAATACATTTCATACAGGCAAGAGGAAGTCGAGGAACTATGTAAGGAGTCCAGAAATGATGCCAAAATTGAGAAACCGAATTAGTCAGGTCGAAACAACATAAAAATGAGGTTGTCCAGGCTGGGAATGGTCAGAACAAGATGAGTGGTGGACAGAGCAGTTAATTCGTCGCCAACAATTTGCTCTGGCCAGGTCTCCACTCAGCCGTGACGTTACCGGACAAACACAATTACATAACATCTGAATATATACTGTAATGACATAATGCTGTACAAAATCGTTAGTGGCTTTTTCGCATGTAAAGACGTTTAATTTTTCTTGTTTGTAACCCGTCTGTACTATTTGTGTATTGAGTACAAACATTCAGATCAATCTTAGGAAAATAAACATTGTCATAAAACTTCTCTTATAAACCTTGGCGCATTATATGTTCGATGAAGAGGTGAGGTGAGGTGAGGTGAGGTGAGGTGACGTGAGGTGAGGTGACGTAATATCGGCTGTGTCAGTGTTCTCTCAAAAAGTATATTATCACAATATTTACGATAGATTCCTAGCATGAAGTCTATTATAAGGAACATTTCGTATCTGTTTTGGTGTGTGTAGTCAACATAAATATTATTTAGGGCTATGTTGTTATTATCATGCCTACATGGCGCTTCACTTACCGTAGGTTGATGTTATGTGATCACTGGCTTATGTTGTTACACATCCGACTTCCCCATTATATTCTGAACTATACAGGTAAACGGGACACACACACACACACAGACACACACACACTTCAACCATTTGAAATCGCCAACAAACTCCTGAAATTTAAATCCAAACGCTCCACAACCCCAATTGACCTCCCAATCAAAATTTACAAGGAGTTTGCAGTCGATCTTGCCACCCTTCTGTTCCATTATTAATGCATCCTCAAACAAAGCAAATGCCCTAATAAATGGAAAACCGCATTTGTCACCCCTATCCCCAAGGTCACCGCCCCACAGTCCCCTAGTGACCCAGGCCAGTTGCCATTACCCCATACACAATCTACTCAGTGAAGACTTTGTTTTTGAATGGGCATTTGCAGAATTTATCAGTCAATTGATCCACAGCAATTTGGCAATATGAGGACCTCTCTACATCACACTGCTTGGTTAGCTTCCTGATTTTCTGTACAAAAACCTGAGAAACGTAAGACATCACTGGCTGTTGCCCTTGTTGACTTCAGGAGGCTTTTGACCTTGTTGATCACTGCACTGTTATCAACAAGGCCATTGCACTAGGGCTGCCCACCAACCTGGTCTCATGGCTCACTGATTTCTTGAGTGAGCATCGTCAGGCGTCAGGTACCAGGTTCTGTCTCCACATTCCAACACCTCACCTGTGGTGTTCCACAGGGGACCAAGATGGGACCACTGTGCTTCCTAATCCTGATCAACGACGCTCTATCGGACACTCCTCACAGGTGGAAGTACGTGGATGACTGCACTGTGGGGGTTACAGTGGACAACACTTCACCGGACTACTCATATTTACAAGGCACCCTGGACAGGCTACAGGCATGGACTACGGAGAACAAGGTCACCATTCAATCACACCAAAACCGTAGTCATGCGCTTCAATACCGCCACCACTCCAGTGCAAGCTCCAGCAGTCACAGTGGGTGCCCATCCTCTCCAGTTAGTGTAGTCTGCCACACTCCTAAGTGTAACTATAGACCACAAACTGGACTGGAAGGTCCAAGTAAACAACACAATCAAGGCAGCCTTGTACCGACTCTACATGCTACGACGACTCAGGTCACTTGGGACACCCATGCCAGAGCTGAGGACTATCTACAACGCCTTTATTCTCCCCAAACTAACGTATGCATCACCTGGTCGTCTTCTCTCAACTCTACCCAACAACGTCAGCTAGAGAAGGTACAGAAGAGGGCCTGCAGAATCATGCTCGGTGCAGACTACTCCGGCTATAACAACGCTCTCTCCACCCTGGAAATGCCATCCCTCAGCGACCTCCACCACCACGCACTAGCAAGGTTTGGCAGTGGACTAACTGCACCATCCTCGTCATTGCCACCGGCAGTTCCCCGCCCACCTCGCGCAGTCCGCCACCACAACAAAAGAACAGCACCGTCCCATCAATTGTTAAAATAACAACTCCTGATTTATATACTGTACAGCCCTGTAAATGTATTGAATGTATATTATTATGTCTAAATCACATGTAAGTTTGTATATTTTCAGCCACCGGCTGTAACTCTATTAATAAACCGTTATTATTATTTACACACACTATATGATTGGCTTCATTTAGTCAACATACTAGCATCACTCCTCATCATTCATCAGTATCGTCGTCGGATCATAGTAATAATCCTCCTCTTTCCCATCTTGTGTGTCCAGTCCTGACCGAATCACTCTGCTTCATTACCCCTATTGCCCTCACCCCTTCTTGCCCATCAACTCCCCTCTTGCTCCCTCACCCCTTCTACCCCCCAGGGCAGGATCAAGTAACAGCCGCCGTCACTTGTGCCTGATGGCTTCAGCAGCAGCCTTAACTTTGCTGTTGTCTTCATCAACTCTCACTCTCCTCTCACTTACACTTACTCTCACTCTCCTCTCACTTACTCTCCTCTCACAAACTCTCACCTACAGAATCTCTACCCCAGCTTACAGTTCTTCACCTAAAGATTAATCATCCTAAACCTAACCTAACCTAACCTAACACACTCATGAAGAACACCAAGCGAGAACAGAACACCATAATGCTCTAAAACTCTTAACAGAACACGAAAAGGAACACACAGAACACAACAATAACACGCGGCAGGAATTATAGAACCCGTACAAAGCCTCCTAACCCACGGAACACCAAAGGAATTATAGAACCCGTACAAAGCCTTCTAACCCACGGAACACCAAAGGAATTATAGAACCCGTACAAAGCCTTCTAACCCACGGAACACCACAGTATACAACAACAAAACGCGGAAGGAGCTCAGAGCGGACCCTGGGGAACACCAAACTGACTCCGCAAAAAAATTCTCCAAGCCAACGCGGCACTCCAAGGTCAATGGAGACACGGGTGGCTAGTGTGTTTTTACGTCGATTTACTTCGTTTCATAAGATGCAACGTGCAGCTTATGTAAAGGTGTAGGGGGGGCAGGTAGGTACGGGGGAGGGGGTAGAGCAGGTAGGTAATGGGGAGACGGTAAGAGGATCAGGTAGGTACAAGTGGGGAGACGATGGGGAGCAGGTAGGTAGGGGAGAAGGTGGTAGGGGTAGGTAGGTAGGGGGAGACGGTGGTGGGGGCAGGTAGGTACAGGTAGGAAGATGTGGGGGTGGGGGAAGTAGGTACAGGTAGGGAGACGGTGGTGGGGGTAGGTAAATACAGGAGGAGCCGGTGGGGAGGGGGGACAGGTAGGAACAGGTAGTGAGACGGTGGTGGGTGCAGGTAGATACAGGAAGGAGCCGGTGGGGCAAGGGGGGCAGGTAGGGGAGACGGTGGTGGGGGCAGGTAGGTACAGGTACGAGACGTGGGGGAGGTAGTACAGGAGGGGCAGGAGGAGAGACGGTGGTGAGAGAGTCATAAAACATTGGAATGTAGAGGAGTGTTACAGGTGCGTCATGTTACAGGTGCGTCATGTTACAAGTGTGTCATGTTACAGGTGTGTCATGTTACAGGTGCGTCATGTTACAGGTGCGTCATGTTACATGTGTGTCATGTTACAGGTGCGTTATGTTACAGGTATGTCATGTTACAGGTGCGTCATGTTACAGGTGTGTCATGTTACAGGTGTGTCATGTTACAGGTGCGTCATGTTACAGGTGTGTCATGTTACACCTGTTACATAACCAAAAATAGTCTATCCTAACCTAACCAAAAATAGCCTAACCTCCACAGATGGCATTAGGGTATCTAATCATCAGGTGAAATAAGCTGGGAGGGGCAAATCAGGTGAAATAAGCTGGGAGGGGCAAATCAGGTGAAATAAGCTGGGAAGGGGACTAATCACCAGATGCGCCAAAAATCACACACAACACACCTGTCCCACACCTAATATATTATTCATTACTGTATATATCACTGTGGGACAAAGAACTCAATGATTAGTTATTTAGATGACGTCATTCTACAGCCAAGTGTATCGTTCATTGTTTGCCTGATGCATGAGAGAGAGAGAGTGTGTGTGTGTGAGTGTGTGTGTGTGTGTGTGTGTGTGTGTGTGTGTCACCACTTGATCACGTGCCCTGTTTGCGTCGAGGACCACCAGGCACTGAGTTTGACCTTGAAGCCTGCCCCTCCTCCCTCACTGTCACCCTCCTCCCTCACTGTCACCCTCTTCCTCCCTCACTGTCACCCTCTTCCTCCCTCACTGTCACCCTTCCTCCCTCACTGTCACCCCTTCCTCCCTCACTGTCACCCTTCCTCCCTCACTGTCACCCCTTCCTCCCTACTGTCACCCCTTCCTCCTCACTGTCACCCCTTCCTCCCTCACTGTCACCCCTTCCTCCTCCTCACTGTCACCCCTTCCTCCCTCACCTGTCACCCCTTCCTCTCACTGTCACCCCCTTCCTCCTTCACTGTCACCCTTCCTCCTTCACTCACCCCTTCCTCCTTCATCACCCCTTCCTCCTTCACTGTCACCCCTTCCTCCCTCACTGTCACCCCCTTCCTCCCTCACTGTCACCCCTTCCTCCTTCACTGTCACCCCTTCCTCCCTCAGTCACCCCTTCCTCCCTCACTGTCCTCCTTCCTCCCTGCTGTCACCCCTCTCCTCACTGTCACCCCTTCCTCCTTCACTGTCACCCCTCTCCCTCACTGTCACCCCTCTCCTCACTGTCACCCCTTCCTCCCTCACTGTCACCCCTTCCTCCTTCACTGTCACCCCTTCCTCCCTCACTGTCACCCCTCCTGTCACCCTTCCTCCCCCACTGTCACCCTTCCTCCCCACTGTCACCCTTCCTCCCCCGCTGTCACCCCTTCCTCCTCACTGTCACCCCTTCCTCCTTCACTGTCACCCTTCCTCCTCACTGTCACCCTTCCTCACTGTCACCCCTTCCTCCCTCACTGTCACCCCTCCTCTCCTGTCACCCCCTTCCTACCACTGTCCCCTTCCTCCTCACTGTCACCCCTTCCTCTCTCACTGTCACCCCTTCCCAGCTCCCCATCTCCCCCTCTCTGCATGAGAACACCAAGAGCGTCTTGGTAACCACACACACACGCACACATGCACATATATAAAAACACACACATGCTTGTACGTACACAAAAACGTACACATGAACACTCAGTAACTCAACCATAACAAAATATCACGAGGACGAAAAAATGTGTGATAAGGGAGGGAGGAGGAGGAGGAGGAGGAGGAGGAGGAGGAGGAGGGAGGAGGAGGAGGGAGGAGGGAGGGAGGGAGGAGGAGGAGGAGGAGGGAGGGAGGGAGGAGGAGGAGGGGGGGAGGAGGGGGGGGGGGAGGGAGGGAGGGGAGGGGGAGGAGGGGAGGAGGGGGGAGGAGGGAGGAGGGGAGGAGGGAGGGAGGAGGAGAGGGGAGAGTGCCTATAACAGGATATTGTTTAGGACACTGGGCAGCCACACACACACACACACACACACACACACACACACACAGAAATCCCACTCCTTCCACATCACACTCACAACCCTCCACAACACACTCACAACTCCAACACACTCATAACCCCAGACACACTTCACAACTCCTCCACAACACACTCACACAACCCTCCACAACACACTCACAACCCCTCCACAACACACTCATAACCCCCCCAGACACACACAACCTCTCCCCAACACACTCACAACCCAACACACTCAGGTCCCAAGTGCTTCAGGTCCCAAGTGAGGTTATGAATGCTAACACACACATCATCATCATTAAGGCTCTTCAGCTCTCAAAGGTGTGAGGTAAGTAATTATCTAGGAGTGTGTGAGGTGTTAATGAGGTCAATCTCTCTCTCTCTCTCTCTCTCTCAATCAATCAATCAATCAATCAATCAATCTCTCTCTCTCTCTCTCTCTCTCTCTCTCTCACACACACACACGGCAGAACTCACCTTATGGGTAGCAAAGTTCGCGATCACCTGAAATAGAGAAAATACTGTATTAATTGGCTGTTAGGGAGAGAAGATAGAGAGAATAGAGAGAGAGAGAGAGAGAGAGAGAGAGAGAGAGAGAGAGAGATAACAAATTATATGAAAAAACAGAAATCGAGGAAAATTGAATTATGACAAAAGAAAAGATGAACAAGAGAAAATATTATAATATATTTTATATATATTTAACTACCCAATTATCACATATACAGGTAGTTATTGCTGTTATATCTGTCTGTCTGTCTGTCTATCTGTCTGTCTATCTATGTCTATCTGTCTGTCTGTTTATCCATGTCTATCTGTCTGTCTATCATTCTGTCTGTCTGTCTATCTATGTCCATCTGTCTGTCTGTCTGTCTGTCTATCTATGTCTATCTGTCTGTCTGTCTATCTATCATTCTGTCTGTGTTCATTCATCTATCATTCTGTCTGTCTGTCTTTCTGTCTGTCTGTCTATCTTTCTGTCTGCCTGTCTGTTCATCTATCATTCTGTCTGTCTGTCTGTCTATCTATCTATCATTCTGTCTGTCTGTCTGTCTGTCTGTCTATCTATCTATCATTCTGTCTGTCTGTCTATCTGTCTGTCTATTCATCTATCCTGTCTGTCTGTCTATCTATCTGTCTATCTTTCTGTCTGTGTGTCTGTCTATCTCATCTATCATATTCTGTCTGTCTGTCTATCTATGTCTATCTGTCTGTCTACTTCATCTATCTATCATTCTGTCTGTCTGTTCATCTATCTGTCTATCTTTCTGTCTGTGTGTCTGTTCATCTATCTATCATTCTGTCTGTCTGTCTGTCTATCTATCTATCATTCTGTCTATCTTTCTGTCTGTCTGTCTGTCATATCTATCATTCTGTCTGTCTGTCTATCAATCTGTCTATCTTTCTGTCTGTGTGTCTGTTCTATCTATCTTTCTGTCTGTCTGTCTGTCTGTCTGTCTGTCTGTCTGTTTATCTATCTATCTATCATTCTGTCTGTCTGTTTATCAATCTGTCTATCTTTCTGTCTGTGTCTGTCTATCTATTTATCTTCTGTCTGTCTGTCTGTCTGTCTATCTATCATTCTGTCTGTCTGTCTGTTTATCTATCATTCTGTCTGTCTGTTCATCCATCTTTCTGTCTGTCTGTCTATCTATTCATTCTGTCTGTCTGTCTTTCTGTCTGTCTGTCTGTCTGTCTATCTATCTATCATTTTGTCTGTCTGTCTTTCTGTCTGTCTGTCTGTCTGTCTGTCTGTCTGTCTGTCCATCTATCCATCTATCTATCATTCTGTCTATCTGTCTGTCTGTCTATCATTCTGTTTATCTGTCTGTCTGTCTATCATTCTGTCTGTCTATCTATCTATCATCCTGTCCTGTCTACTTATACAGTATATCTTTTTGTCCCTCTCCTCTCTACTTCTATGTACCCACTACCATATATCTACTCAACTTACCATTCACTACCCATTTATCTACCACCTACCTATTTACTCACCTACCTATCTACTCACCTACCTATCTACTAATAAGTCACACTAAATAGGGGTAAACGCCAATTAATCTGACGTGTTTTATTAAATAGGGATAACAATTTTATTTTTATTGCTACAACTTAATGGAAACTAATTCGCTTATGGTAAAATTGGTTCCATTTCCTTTAGGACGTTGTATTGCCATCAAGGTCGCTAAATTATACCCAAAGTAGGTTAGGTTAGGTTAGGTTAGGTGTTGTGTGGTTAGGTGTGGTGTGGTGTGGTTAGGTGTGGTGTGGTTAGGTTAGGGTGGTGTAGTGAGGAGAGTGTAAAGAAAGAATGAAAGAGGCTACCTGTACAATGTCAATCCCTCGAAGAATTCTTTCACCTGGACATTATTAAATCAACCAGCTGTGAGTTATGACCCCTCCATACCTGACCTTACCCTCTCTCTCTCTCTCTCTCTCTGTGTTTGTTTGTCTGTCATTTAATAAGCTTTGTGTATGTGTGTTTGTGCCTTTCCCATCTCTTCCTATCTCTTCATACACACACACACACACACACACACACACACACACAACTCCTGATTTATGTACTGTACAGCCCTGTAAATGTATTCAATGCATATTATATCATTATGTCTAAATCAATTGTAAGTCTGTATATTTTCAGCCACCGGCTGCAATATTAATAAACCGTTTATTATTATTATTACACACACACACACACACACATTCGTATATATAGATAATTCTACATAGAGAGCGTCTAGGTGAGGCCAAAACGTCATATAATTCTCGTAAACATTCCTCCTTTAGTTACGGTAGCCCTCATACCATCCCCTATACTCACCCTTATACTTACTCAATAGCCTTATACTTACTCAACTATTTATACTTCTCAGCTAGCTTATACTTACTCCTCTTAGCCTTCTTCTCACCTTATACTTACTCAACTAGCCTTATACTTACTCAACTAGCCTTATACTTACTCAACTAGCCTTATACTTACTCAACAGTTATACTTACTCAACTGTATACTTACTCAACTAGCCTTATACTTACTCAACCAGCCTTAAACCTAGTCACCTAACCGTTACACTGAGACAGCAAGCGTTACACGGAGTCAGTGAGCATTAGAATGAGTTAGCCAGTGTTATAGTGAGTCAAGGTGTTATAGTGAGTCAGCAACATTAGTGAGAGTCAGCCATGTTATAGTGAGTCAGCGAGCGTTATGAGAGTCAGTGAGCATTAGAATGAGTTAGCGAGCATTACTGTGAGTCAGCCAGTGTTATAGTGAGTCAGCGAGCGTTATAGTGAGTCAGCCAGTGTTATAGTGAGTCAGCGAGCGTTATGAAGTCAGCCAGTGTTATAGTGAGTCAGCGAGCATTATAGTGAGTCATTGAGCATTAGAATGAGTTAGCGAGCATTAGAGTCAGCCAGTGTTATAGTGAGTCAGCGGGCGTTATAATGAGTCAGCCAGTGTTATAGTGAGTCAGCGAGCGTTATAGTAGTCAGCGAGCGTTATAGATTAGTGAGCATTTTGGAGTCAGCCAGTGTTATAGTGAGTCAGCCAGTGTTATAGTGAGTCAGCCAGTATTATAGTGAGTCAGCCAGTGTTATAGTGAGTCAGCGAGCGTTATAGAGTTAGTGACATTATTGTGAGTCAGCCAGTGTTATAGTGAGTCAGCCAGTGTTATAGTGGTCAGCCAGTATTATAGTGGAGTCAGCCAGTGTTATAGTGGTCAGCGGCGTTATAGCGAGTCAGCGAGCGTTATAGCGGAGTCGCGAGCGTTATAGCGAGTCAGCGAGCGTTATAGCGAGTGTTATAGTGAGTCAGCGAGCGTTATAGCGAGTCAGCGAGCGTTATACGAGTCAGCAGGTTATAGCGAGTCAGCGAGCGTTATAGTGAGTCAGCGAGCGTTATAGCGAGTCAGCGACGTTATGTGAATCAGCGAGCGTTATAGCGAATCAGGAGCGTTATAGTGAGTCAGCGAGGCTTATAGTGAGTCAGCGAGCGTTATAGCGAGTCAGCGAGCGCTATAAGTGAGTCAGCGAGCGTTATAGTGAGTCAGCAGGCGTTATAGTGAGTCAGGAGCGTTATAGCGAGTCAGCGAGCGTTATAGTGAAGTCAGCGAGCGTTATAGTGAGTCAGCGAGCGTTATAGTGATCATTGAGCATTAGAATGAGTTAGCGAGCATTATTGTGAGTCAGCCAGTGTTATAGAGTCAGCGAGCGTTATAGAGAGTCAGCGGCGTTATAGTGAGTCAGCGAGCGTTATAGCGAGTCAACGAGCGTTATAGAGAATCAGCCAGTGTTATAGTGAGTCAGCGAGCGTTATAGTGAGTCAGCCAGTGTTATAGTGAGTCAGCGAGCCTTATAGTGAGTCAGCGAGCGTTATTGTGAATCGGAGCGTTATTGTGAGTCAGCGAGCGTTATAGTGAGTCAGCGAGCATTATAGTGAGTTAGCGAGCGTTATAATGAGTCAGTGGCGTTATAGTGGGTCAGCCAGTGTTATAGTGAGTCAGCCAGTGTTATAGTGAGTCAGCAAGCGTTATAGTGAAGTCATTGAGCATTAGAATGAGTTAGCGAGCATTAGTGAGTCAGCCAGTGTTATAGTGAGTCAGCGAGCGTTATAGCGAGTCAGCGAGCGTTATAGCGAGTCAGCGAGCGTTATAGAGAGACAGCAAGCGTTACACGGAGTCAGTGAGCATTAGAATGAGTTAGCCAGTGTTATATTGAGTCAGCGAGTGTTATAGTGAGTCAGCGAGCGTTATAGAGTCAGTGAGCGTTAGTGAGAGTCAGCCAGTGTTATAGTGAGTCAGTGAGCGTTAGTGAGAGTCAGCCAGTGTTATAGTGAGTCAGTGAGCATTAGAATGAGTTAGCGAGCATTATTGTGAGTCAGCCAGTGTTATAGTGAGTCAGCGAGCGTTATAGTGAGTCAGCGAGTGTTATAGTGAGTCAGCGAGCGTTATAGTGAGTCAGCCAGTGTTATAGTGAGTCAGCCAGTGTTATAGTGAGTCAGCGAGCGTTACAGTGAGTCAGCGAGCGTTATAGCGAGTCAGCGAGTATTATGTTGACTCACCTAACCTCATATTGAGACACCTACAGCCTAGTCACCTAACACATCAATCATCAACTAGTCAGCACCTAACATCACCTACCTGCCACCTAGTTCCAACCTAAAATTAATAAGCATTACCTAGTTACCACTAAACCTAACCTAACTTAATCATCATCTAACCCTTTCTAACTACCACCACACCTAACTACCATCTAACCCTTTCTAACAACCACCTAACCTAACCACCACCTAACCCTCCCTATTAACCATCTAAACCTCCCTAACCACCACCTAACCATCCCCTAACCACCACTTAATTATTCCCATCCATCACCTTACAACCACATAAGTTTTTCTTGCCACTATCTTCGCCACCATTCAATTCCACTTAGCACCACTTACTCTCACCTAGCCTTTTCTATCCATCACTCAACGCTTCCTACCCATCACCTAACCCTTCCTAATCCCCCACCAAACCTATCCAGGACCACCACCAAGCATTTCCTATCCGTCACCGAACATCATTTTAACACTGCACTACCCTGACCGTCATTCAATTCGACTTAGCACCAACTAACTATCAACTAACCTTTTCTAGCCACCAGCCAACCCTTCCTATCCACCAACTAAACCCTTCCTGGCCACCACTTATCCCCTCCTACCCACTTGGCTGTAGCTGAAGTATAAAATATTTCAGGCTGTCTGCGGTCACAAGTTAATTTCTAAAATGAAAACGATTCAATTTCAGTGCCTATATTTGGACTAAACCGGATATAGTGTTTGTCGAGTCCAAAAAAATTATCTCATTTAAAATTCATTTCATTATTCTTTCAGAAATATGAGATCTGAGAGACCATTAATGAAGGTAGCTACATAAATTAACTGTTTATTTAGGTAAAGTATAACATTTTAAGGTGTTACAAATATACGCTATCATTGTTTTTAGATTTGAACTTAATATATTAACTTGGAAAGAAAAAAAATGTTTCTGCAATTTAAATTATCAAAACACACACACAAACACACACACACACACACACACACACACACACACACAATTCCATTTTCAGGAAACTGTTGTCAATATTTTGGATTCTATTTCTTCTTTAATTGTCAATTGTGTTCTACCACCATCACTATCATTACCACCAACACTATCATTACCACCACCACCATCATTACCACCATCACTATCATCACCACCATCACTATCATTAACACCATCACCATCATTACCACCATCACTATCATCACCACCATCACTATCATTACCACCACTATCATCACCACCATCACTATCATTACCACCAACACTATCATTACCACCATCACTATCATCACCACCATCACTATCATTGCCACCATCACCATCATTACCACCACTATCATCACCACCATCACTATCGCCATCACTATCATCACCACCATCACTATCATCACCACCATCACTATCATCACCACCATCACTATCATCACCACCATCACTATCATCACCACCATCACTATCATCACCACCATCACTATCATCACCACCATCACTATCATCACCACCATCACTATCATCACCGCCATCACTATCATCACCACCATCACTATCATCACCACCATCACTATCATCACCACCATCACTATCATCACCACCATCACTATCATCACCACCATCACTATCATCACCACCATCACTATCATCACCACCATCACTATCATCACCACCATCACTATCATCACCGCCATCACTATCATCACCACCATCACTATCATCACCACCATCACTATCATCACCACCATCACTATCATCACCACCATCACTATCATCACCACCATCACCTCTACCACCATCACTATCTTTACCACCATCACCATCATTACCACTACATCACTATCATCACCACCATCACTATCATCACCACCATCAATATCATTTACCACCATCCACTATCATCACTACAAGCCCACTATCTTTACCACCATCACTATCTCATTACCATAATCACTATCATCACCACCATCACTATCTGTTACCACCATCAATATCATTACCACCATCACTATCATTACCACCATCTATCTTTACCACCATCACTATCCATTGCCACCATCTCATATCATACCACCATCCTATCATCACCACCATCACTATCATCACCACCATCAATATCGTTACCACTTCATCACTATCATCTACACCATCACTATCGTCTACCATCTTTATCATCACCACCATCATATCATCACCACCATCACTATCATTACCACCTATTGTCATCACACCTATCACTATCATCACCACCATCACTATCGTTACCACCTATTATCATTACTTACCATCACACTATCATTACCATATCACTATCATCACCACCATCACTATCATTACCACCATCACTATCATCACCACCATCATATCATTTACCACCAACATATCGACTTACCACCCACACGTCATTACATAACACCACCATCATTACCCACCATCACTATCCATCTTCCTACATCACTATCATCACCATCACTATCATCACCACCATCACCATCATTACCCACCACTATCATCACCACCATCACTATCATTACCACCATCACTATCATCCCACCACCATCACTATCATCATACACCATCACTATCATCACCACAAATCGCTATCATTATCACCATCACTATCATATCACCACCATCACTATCATCACCACCATCACTATCATCACCACCATCACTATCATCACCACCATCACTATCATCACCACCATCACTATCATTACCACCATCACTATCATTACTATCACCTCTCTATCATTGACATTACTACGACTAATCACCACACCACGTATACAAGAATCATAAACACCACCATTATCACCCCAACACAACTGTAGTCCATTAGTAACACGACCACAATCTACCACCATCTCCACACAACCACAGGCCACTACCATCACCACACCACCACTGGCCACCACCATCACCACCATTTTACCGCAACACACAAGTACTATCACAAAAACACAGCTCAACACTACTACTACTACCACTACTACGACTACTACTTCTTCTACAATCACAGAGTCTATCGCCACCACACCACAACTCCCCTTGCACAACGACACCATTACCATACCGATACACCACCACACCACCACTACCACACATCCACAGTCAACCACCATCACCAATCAACACCACCAAACACCACCAACACCACAACAATGCCTAACCACAGTCCACCACGCGTCGTCAGAGGGCGTGTGAGCACCTCAACTCTCACACCCACAAAAATGATGACGTTAGTATGCAAATTGTTAATGTGAGTTAAATGAATTTGAATATAGAAGCGCAGGAGAGAGGGCCACAGGGACTTGTGGCCCAGGTGGACAGCGCCACTCGGGCCACCATGACTTGAGGAACTTGAGCCCAGGTGGAGAGAGTTATCAGGAATTGTGGTGTAAGTGGGTAGTGGCGTGCCGTCAGGGCCTCTGTTCCTCCTTTACCACATTACCACTAAGACTTGTGGCGCTGAGGCCCAGGTGGACAGTGCCCTAGGGCTTATAGTGCCACTTCGACCACAGCGTCACCCGTCAGAGCCGCCAGGATTTATGGCATAATAGCCCAGGTAGTCAGTGACACGTAGACCATTGTGTTACCTTGGTCACAGTGTCACCAATACTTGTGGCACTGTAGCTCAGGTGGACGAGGTCATAATATCACCCAAACAAAAATGCCATAGGTGGTAAATACCATATTGGGTATGAACTATAATGCTGCCTTGACCACATATTATTAAGGCCACTTCAACAACTGCCATAACCATTACCACCCGCCACTAACCGTTGCTAACCGCCACAACCACCTCCAACGATCACTAACCGCCACTAACCGCAACAACCACCTCCAACCGTCACTAACCGCCATCAACCGTCACTAACTGCCACCAACCGTCACTACCCGAAACCAATCACTACCGAAAAAGGAGAAAGAAAGAAAGAACCTATACTAAAAACATCTGGTCACAGGAGAACGAGTGGAAGGATCAGCCAAGCGCTTTAGGTTCCAATATTTGTTCAAACGAGATTACATTCTCCAATCATCATTAAAGACTTTCAAATAATTATTCCGACTAAAGTTGCTGAAATTATAATAAGGTGTTAGCCAGATTATTCATTATTATTATTATCATTGCTGCTCTTATTATCATTATTATTATTATTATTTCAAATTTCTATTACCATAAATTCTATATTATTATTATTAACCATTGGTGTCTGGAAATGCCCTACATGGCCAAATGTAAGAAATACTCTGTACATCCCACAATGCCCTAACAGTGTTTTAAGATACAAAATAATGCCTTAAAAGTATTAATAAAATATTTCAGTTACCTAATAAAAAAAAATCTCAATAACTCAATATAAAAAATATACGGACTAAATTCTCAATGTCCTTTAAATACTTCCCTTTAATTTTTTTTTATTTAAAGCATTCCACAAATACTAGTCCTTAAATTCTTTTCCAAAAAACAAAACAGAAAATACTACAAAACCCTAAAAACAAACGTCCTAAAAATACAGATGCCACAGAATCCTTAAAAAAAAAATCCAAGAAACGTAACCATTAAAAAAATCCTAGAAATTGACAAAAACACTCCTTAAAGATGTCCTTAAAAATGACCTTAAAATAAAACACTCCCCAAAAATGTCCTAAAACACAATAACACAAAACATACTCTAAAAACCATGTCCTAAAAATGAGAAAGAAGTGTATCGGCCTGTCCTTGGTGTCCACTTGAGAGCAACCACAAATATTAGTGGGAAAACACCTGGAGCTGTGTGAGTGGTGAGCCATCCATCACCCACCTCCCAAACATACATTATACTGTGGAACACCGATACTGCCTGGCGGTGTCGTGTGTATGTGTGGCAAGGCAAGGTGGGTCCAGGCAGGGTACGGGAGCGTAAGGATATGGCAGGGTAAGGTAGAGTAGAGTAGGGGAGGGTTGGGTAGAGTAGATGACGGCAGGGTAAGGTTGAGTAGGAAGTTGGCAGGGTAGGGGAGAGTAAGGGCAAGGTAAGGTAAGGTAAGGTAAGGTAGAGCAGGGGGTGGCAGGGTAAGATAGGTTAAGGCAAGGTAAGGTAGGGTATGTGGCAAGGCAGGGCAGGATAAAATAGGATAGAAAAAGGGCCAAGGAATGTACAGTCTAAGGCAAGGCAGGGTAAGGCAAGGTACGGCAGGGGAGGGTAGGGGCCAGAATAAGACAGACGTCATCATTTACAATACGGACAGTAATCAAACGAGTTCCCACTGTTCCCTGAAACCTGAATCAGCTCTTTAGGGTTTGGTTGAATCAACACAACACGCACACTGCACATTCTCGGAATTGTCCTGCGTCAGTGAGTCAGCCGTACTGTTTATAGCCGTTAAATGAGTCAGGTTTACGCCCCTACCCTCCCTTAGTGAGTCAGTTTTACCCCCTTTAAGTGAGTCAGGTTTACCCCTCCCCTTAGTGAGTCAGTTTTACCCCCGACTAGATACCACACTGTTCCAGATACTGACCCAGCACAACCACATTGTCCCAAACAATGTCCCAGTACCACAACACTGTCCCAAACATTGTCCCAGTACCACAACACTGTCCCAAACATTGTCCCAGCACCACCACACTGTCCCAAACAATGTCCCAGTACCACAACACTGTCCCAAACAATGTCCCAGTACCACAACACTGTCCCAAACATTGTCCCAGGCACCACCACACTGTCCCAAACATAGTCCCAGCACCATCACACTGTCCCCAAACATTGTCCCAGCACCACCACACTGTCCCAAACATTGTCCCAGCACCACCACATTGTCCCAAACATTGTCCTAGCACCATCACACTGTCCCAAACATGGTCCCAGCACCACCACACTGTCCCAAAACAATGTCCCAGTACCACCACACTGTCCCAAACATTGTCCTGCACCACCCACACTGTCCCAAACATTGTCCCAGCACCACCACACTGTCCCCAAAATGAGTAGCCCAGCACCAACACACACTGTCCCAAACATTGTCCCAGCACCACCACACTGTCCCAAACATGTCCCAGCACCACCACACTGTCCCAGCACCACCACACTGGGTCTCCAGCACCACCACACTGTCACACACACACACACACACACACACACACACACACACACACACACAAATGCCCATGGCCTCAGGTTGTGCTGAGACAACTATCGTGCTTATTGTCGATTTACAAACAAGGAATTTGAGCTTAGTGTTTACACGGGATTACTGCCCTCGTTACTGACACAGGGGCGGGGAGGGGGTGGGGGGAGGGGGTGGGGGGTGGGGGTGGGGGAGGGAGGGATGGGGGGGGATGGGGAGGGGAGGGGATGGGGGAGGATGGGAGGGGGATGGGGAGGGAGGGGGGGATGAGGAGGGAGGGGATGGGGGAGGGAGGGGATGGGGAGGGAGGGGGGGTGGAGGGAGGTGTTTTAGTGGGGGAGGGAGAGGTAGGGGAGGTGATGGGAGGGGATTAAAGGTAGGGGAGGTGGATGTGTAGGCAAGAAGAGAGAAGAGAGGAGGGAAGGAAAGGGGAGAGGAAGGGAGGGGATGGAGAGAGGAAGGGAGGATGAGGGAGGGGTATGGGAGGTAGGAGGAGATGAGGGGGAGAGAGAAAGGGAGGAAGAAATGGGAGAATAAGATAGGGAGGGGGGAGGAGGGAGAGGTATGATAGGAGAAGAGAATAAGAGGTGATGTGGGGGGAGGAAGGTAAGGGAAGGTACTGGGGAAGAAGAGAGGGGAGAGTAAGAAGAGGAGAGGGAGAAGACAGGAGCAGGGGCGATAGGTAGAGGAGGGGAGGAAAAGGATAAAAGGGGAGAAGAAGGAAGGAAGGAGATGGAACAGGGAAAGAGGGGTGGAAAGAAAGGGAGAAGAATAGAAGGAAGAAGAGGAGAAGAAGAGGAGGATGAAGGGAAAAAGAGGAGGAGGATGAAGAGGAAGATGAAGAGGAGGAAGAAGAGGAGGATGAAGGGAAAAAGAAGAGGAGGATGAAGAGGAAGATGAAGAGGAGGAAGAAGGGAAAAAGAGGAGGAGGATGAAGAGGAGAAGAAGAGGAGGAAGAAGAGGAGGATGAAGAGGAGATGAAGAGGAGGAGGAAGAGGAGGGAGAGGATGAAGAGGAGGAGGAGGAGGATGAAGAGGGGAGGGGAGGAGGGGAGGAGGAAGAGGGAGGGAGAAGGGAGGAAGGAGGAAGGAGGAAGAGAGGGAGAAGGAGGAAGGGAGGAAGGGAGGGGAGGATGAAGAGGAGGGAAGAGGAGGAAGAGGGAGCAGGAGGAGGGGATGAGGAGGAGGGAGGAGGGAGGCCGTGAAGGGGACATGGAAGAAGAGGGAGAAGGATGAAGAGGAAGAGGAGGAGGAAGGAGGGAGGAGGAAGAGGAGGAAGAGAGGGAGGAAGAGGGGAGGGGAGGAGGAAGGAGGAGGAGGAAGGAGAGAGGAAGAGGAAGAGGAGGGAGGAAGGAGGAGGAGGAAGAGGAGGGAGGAGGAAGAGGAGGGAGGAGGAAGGAGGAGGAAGAGGAAGAGGAGGGAGGAAGGAGGAGGAGGAGGAGAGAGGAGGAGGAGGAGGAGGAGAGAGGAGGAAGAGGAGGGAGGAGGAGGAGGTACAGGCCAGGGTGCCGTGACGTCAATAATAACTTTTAAAGCTGAGAAAAGAACCAGAGGACTGTACACCTCTCAGCCTCCTCCTCCTCCTCTTCTTCTTCCTCATTCTCCTCCTCTTCTTCTTCTTCCTCCTCCTCTTCTTCTTCTTCCTCATCCTCTTTTTCATCCTCCTCCTCTTCATCCTCTTTTTTTGTTCTCCTCCTCTTCTTCTTCCCCCTTTTCCTTTCTTCTTCCTCCTTCTGGCTTCTACTCCTCCCGTTTTACATTCTCTTTCTGCTCCTCATTCCTCTCTTCTCTTCTTATTCCTCTTCCTCTACCAACTGTACTTCCCCATCTCTTCTTACATCTTCTTCCTGTTCCTCCTCCTCTTCCTATATCACCTCTTCCTCCCGCCACAGTTCATGGCGAAGCACAGGAGTAGTGGTTGAGGTACCCCCAGTCGACCCAGTTGCAGCACGGGCACCTGACTTTACTACTGAGGAAAGGGAGGCGGTAGTCTCTCTCTCTCTCTCTCTCTCTCTCTCTACACACACACAAACATACACATATCTCACCGGACACATATCCAGTGTGTCCGGCTCTCTCTCGGGGGAAGGGGTGAAGGGGGAGTGAAGGGGAGGGGGGTGAAAGGAGGGGAAGGGATGGGAAAAGAGAAGGAAGAGGAGAAGGAGTAGGGGGGAGAGGGAGAAGAGGAGGGGAGAGGGAGGGGAGAGGGAGGGGGGAAGAGAAGGATAAGGAGGGGGAAGAGGAAGGAGGGGTCGAAACGCAAAGGAAAAGAGAGTGAGAGGGGAGAAACAGAGTAAGTGGAGGAGAGAGGATGACAGCCTCTCTCTCTCTCTCTCTCTCTCTCTCTCTCTTCCTCCTCCTCCTCCTCCTCCTCCTCCATTACCCGGGGTCAGGTCAGGTCACGCGGGGCGGGCCTTTGTGGCGACCAATCAGGGAGGCGGACCATTTTTCCCCTGAGTGAGACAGCTGACACGTCGTACAGAAGCGTCCGCCGGCAGCAGGCAAGCAGGTGTGTGGCTGCCAGACGCACGAGAAGGGTCGCTTTAACGACTGCATGACGCTCAGATAAGTCTTTTAAATTGATCCTGTTATAAATATTGTCAAACATATCGTACAGGAACAGCCAATGTTCCTGGTGGTGTTGCGCTGCCAGCTACGTCATAAAGATCCTGTTATTAGTAGCCAGGCGCATGATTAGATATTTTGTATTTATCATGTATTCTATCATACAGGACTGGATGACGGCAGCAGGCAGGAGGATGTTGTTGAGCTGCCAGATGCATGATTATGTTCAAGTTAATGGTTGTCAGACGCGTGATTAAGCCTTAAAATTGATCTTGTATAATTATAAATGGTGACTGTTAAGTCGTAAAGGAGCGGCCGATGGCACCAGATAAGCAGGCAAGTGTTGTTGGTCTGCCAGATGCATGGATAAGTTCATGTTAATGGCTGCCAGGCGCATGATTAAGTCTTTAATTAATCCTGTATAATATATGTTGACTGACATGTCGTACAGGACGGCAGACGATAGCAGACAGGCAGGGAGGCAGGCAGGGATTGTTGGACTGCCAGATGCATGATTAAGTTCGTGTTAATGGCTGCCAGACAGATGATTAAATCCTATAATTGATCCTGTATTATTAATGGCGACTATTATAAGAAATATGTAACAGAGAGATAATACCTCTGGTCATTTTATCCCTATTTTCCATCTTTCTTTATCTACGAAGGCACTGATTGGCTGAGGAGAATTTCACAGCGGCATTAATTGGGTGAATAGAGTTTCGTGGTGGCTTTGATTGGCTGAGAAGTGTTTCATGAAGTCGCTGATTGCCTGAGAGATGTATTTCGCTATGGAGCTGACTGGATAAGAAGATCTGGCAAAAGGAGGATGGAAAACATATCGTACTGGTGATTTCATTTTCTTTTTTCTTTACTCAGCCAGATAATCGGTCTTGGTGGTCGTACGTGCACGAGCGTGGTCATCTGTAAGAATGACTGAGCCGATCTTGCTCAAACAAACATCACGGTGGCCATAGCTTTAGATCACGGCACCACTGAAACGATCTTATTGCACGCCATCCCCCTGTTACTCTGTTATTATTACCATTCTTTACCTACAATGTCTTCTCCTCTCCCATACACACCAGCCGGCAGATATCCTTTAATGTTAAAACTTCATCACTGATCATCACACCATCACTATCCCATCCCACCACCACCACTAACTACTTCATAACCATCACTACTACCCAACCACCACCACCCAACTGCTATTACCACCACCACCATCACCACCCAACCACTATCACCACCACCATCAGGAAACTGTGTACCCGGCAGAAGACATAAATAAGACATGTATCATCAAGAAACTCTACCTGGCCTTACAATAACCTGTCACCACACAAGGTATAGTCCTCTCTTGCCGCTCCCCTTCACTTGTACCACAACACACACGGGAGAGGAAGCTGTCATGTATGTGGTGGTGGTGGTTGGCATGTGGTAAAGGGTGGTAGGGGGTGATGGTGGTGGGGGTGATGGTGGTAGCGGTGGTGATGAGGGTGGTGGTGGTAGTGATGGTGGTAATGGTGATGGTGGTAGTTGATTTATATAGGGTGATAGTGGTGGTGGTAGTGGAAGTAGGGGTGATGGTAGTGGTGGTAAGGGTGATGGTAGTGGTGGTAGGAGTGATGGCAGAAGTGGTAGGAGATATGGTAGGGGTGATAGTGGTGGTGGTGGTAGGGGTGAAGGTGATAATGATGGTGGTAGTAGTGGTAGTGATGGGGGTGGTGGTGGTTAACTTATATATGGCAGTGATAGTGGTGGTTGACATATTGTGGTTCAAGTTGCCATACATACATAGTAATAGTAGTAGTAGTAGTAGTAGTAGTAGTAGTAGTAGTAGTAGAGTAGTAGCAGGCAGTAGCCGACAAAATTGGCTATTCACTAAGTCAGAGATGCTGCTACACTCCACGGGCGTCGCCGTATACTGGCCGGACAAGAGAGATAGTGTGGTACAGACCCAAGAAAAACGTTCAGAAACTTGTCTCTTGTTGGTTACTGGGCGGCTAGTGGTGAAACGTTGCCGACTGGGGAAACGTTGTTGAGACGGAAGGAGCAACTTGACTGGTAAAACGTTTGTTGAAGGTGGTGGTGGTGACCTGAGCAACGCTTATGAGGAGCAAGATGCAACCATTCACGCCAATCA
The DNA here is from genome assembly GCF_018991925.1 of Homarus americanus. Classification (NCBI taxonomy): domain Eukaryota; kingdom Metazoa; phylum Arthropoda; class Malacostraca; order Decapoda; family Nephropidae; genus Homarus; species Homarus americanus. The sequence goes on along the minus strand of NW_024744357.1, from coordinate 1,730,605 downwards.
AGTGGAAACATTTCCAGGCACTAGTATGACAACCCAGTGTGTGTGTGTGTGTGTGTGTGTGTGTGTGTTTAATTAAAAATGATAATAAATAATAAATATCAGCCATAAAAACTGAAAATACAGAGGAATAGACATGACATGAGCTTCATATAGTGAGACTGCACAATGGAACCTACAGTATAGTGAACATACTGGTTGAGAAGGTGCTGATGCAGCTGTGGGTGAAGGAGATGGCTGGTGGTGTTAGCGAAGATGATCCAACAGCTCTGAGTGAGTCTTGGTAGATGGATAACAGTAACATCGTAACACTCGTTCACGGATCTATTGTCTCGGCTCACAGTTCACGTGGTGTTGGTACAGCCTCATATGTACCGTAATGTGAGGAATCTTAAGTGTAGGTGTGGGCCTCTGCACTGCCCGACCCATACTGAACAGGACCACATTTGTATGTGTAGTGATGGTCAGTTTCACGTGGATGGCTGGACTTTGCTCAAATGATGGGGAGGGGGTCGAGGACTTCCCAATTAGGTGCACAGAGGCCGCTGGTGGCCCGACCTCTGGTTCTTACTCTTAAGATGTGTTCACTGTTGTAGTGCTGCTAGGAGTTCTCCTTTCCTACCTAGTACACTAGAAGCCCTCATTTCTCACCGAGTAATGTTGTGAGCCCTCATTTCCCACCTAGTGTTGCTAGGAGCCTTCATTTCTAACTTGGTGTTGCTAAGAGCCCTCATTTAACATTTGGTGTTGTTAGGAACCTTCATTTCTCTTCCGGTGAGCGCTGGTTTTCAAATATTTCCATTGTCCAACCTTAATTTCCATTCGTTTTGAGTTGAAATTGTCACTTGTGTGTTTAAGTCGCGGGTTGATCGTCAATCTCTGCACTGTGTTCTTGATGGAGAGGGAGGGATTGTGTTGATAAATACTCGTGAGGAGGAGTTGAGCGCCCCAGTACACGTCCTTACTACCTGAGGACTGTGTGTGTGTGTGTATGTGCGCACAAGGCGGTGTAATGCAGGTGTGGCACCATTATGTTAGTGTTAAGGTGCAGGCACTGTTTGCTTTTTCTCGCATTCAACTAGCGCCGCTGCCTAGCCCTCATGGTGAACAGGGAAGCAGCCTTGCATATGTCTGCCCCTGCCAGTACACAGCCTCTTTACCATCAAGACTCCTGCTTGCCTCCTCGTGGCAACAAAGGGGATCTCGGAACAACAGTAGGCCCCAGAGGGACGGCACATAGGCCCACTGGTATGTGGACACATCCTGGCACTTAGCAACCACTGCCCCGCTGCCTTGCGGATTAACCTTGGTAGGTATAAGGCTATGGGAGTAAACCCCGAACGAAAACTCTGCGGTGGAGCCTCGCATCAGGCAGGCATGCTTACAGAGCTCCAGTAAGACTCCAACAGTGGAATAGGCGGAAGAGCTGACCAACACGGAAAACCAAGGACAACACCATATGATGAAGGCAATGCATGATTGACAGGCTACGAAGGCGAAACCCAAAAAACTGGGCTTTCGGCAGTCCATTGCAACTCTCCCTCTCCCCAGTTGTTGCTGCTACTTAGACCACTGGATACCGAGGCAGACAAACGCCAACGCCGGAAAGACGCTGCCGCCGCCCCTCCCGCACTAGATGTAGCCCTCCACACGTGCAACATCTGTGGACGGCCCTGCCGGTCCCGTATCGGCCTCTTGAGTCACATCATAACTCACCAACCTAGGTGATATCCCTAATAACTCATATCATTGTATCATATCTGGATGATCGTCATACTCGATTCCGAGTGACATCAAAGTAGTAGTAGTAGTTGGGGAACGAGAACATCGGCTCCAAAGCTAACAACAGTCGAAGATATTGACTATGAGGCAACAGTCACTGTGAATGCCGCACAGATCTGCGGCTCAACTAACTCAACACAGCTAGGATAGCTACTTATGTATTAGGATATTTAATATTAAGGTAATAAAATGGCAGCGAAGGTGTGGCTATTGGGGGAGGCTGGAGGCCACGTTAAAAAAAAGTAATGGTGGTAGTGTGTGTGTGTGTGTGTGTGTGTGTGTGAAGGAAAATATTGGTCGATGTAGGTAATAGGAGGGAAAATAAAACAGAAATAATGGACGAAGAAAATATTAGTAGAGAAAACAATAGGCGAGAAAAATACTGTTTAAGGGAAATATTAGGGGAAGGGAATAGGAGGAAAATATTGAGCTAGGAAAGTAATGAAGGGGGAAAATAATGGCGAAGAAATAGTGATGGGAAAGAGAAATCCATGGGAACCACATTAAGGAAAAAAATAGCGAAAAAATCTCGTCAGAAAAAATCGTCAGTTTAGTTTCTCTAGTAACTCACGACACAGAGGTGGATTCTTCAAGTTCCTTACGTTATTTTTCTTCCCTCCTCTAACTTACAATAAACTACAACAAAAACTACTACATACAGAACATTCTCTGATCTCTAAACAAAACTTAGCTTATGAGCTTTTGAGAATTCCATCATCTTGAGTAAAGTAAATTTTTCTTCACCTTAAAGTGTGAATGAGGTAAATATCTGGTTAAGGTCGAGTCTCTGTGCAATTCCAACGTCATTTTCGCCACAGTCTTTGTATCGTAACTTAAGTGAACAAGTTAGATAGGTTCTCGCATTTCCAATTAAGGGGAAAAATTCTAACACGGTGTACGATAATTCGGACCCTGACATCTTGGTGTCGCGCTGCCAGACGTACAACAACCGAAGAGACAGCACCGTGCTCTCACTGCTGCCAGACGTACAGCAATTTAGTAGATAATAACTATCAGTAGAACACACTGTACGGCATCATAACATCACTGCTGCCAGTAAACAACACACCTTATAAAACTACTATAAATCACTTCAACATCACTTCCTAAAGGTGCAACTCAGGCGGAAAACTCTATGATGGAGCTTCGTGCCATCAAAATATTTATAGCGAGTGTTTACTGGCGCCTTAGTGGTGTTACGGCTGGACGAAAACACTTATTTTGATTGCGATATTAATGTGAGTTTTATTAAGTATTTATCGTTCAAATGTTGTGTAAATTCTGGAGAGAGATTATTATTAGTAGTAGCCGAGAACAGTTGCAGATATTGACAATGAGGCAACAGTCACTGAATGCCGCATAGATCTGAGGCTACTTATGTATTAGGATATTAAATTTTAAGGTAATAAAATGGCGGGGTAGGATGGAGACCACTTAAAAAAATAGTAGTAGTAGTAGTAGTAGTAGTAGTAGTAGTAGTAGTATAATCACAACTACTATGTCGGAATAAACCATACCAAAAAAAATCACATTAAAGGCAAAAAAAAAAAAAAACAACGAAAAAGTCTGAGAGAAAATGGAAGAGAGGGAGAGAAACGGGACAGGGAAGGCGGCATATTTTAAAAGCTCTCCACCAACCCTTTCTTTCTTACATTTTACCTTATGGGAAGGTAGGAGGAGGAGGGAAGATGGGTGAGAGGTGGTGAGGGAGGAGGAGTGGGGCAGTGTGTATCCCTGGAGATGGAAGATGGAGAGAGAGAGAGAGGGGGGGAGTTACTGACGGACAGAAGGGTGGAAGGAGGAGAAAAAGACAGGCAGACAGACAAACGATACTATAACGATGATAAAAGCCTTGAAGAAGAAGAAGGTAAACACTTAATTCTCGAGGTCTACGAAAACAATACAAAAACAACAAAGACAATCCCTAAAAAAAATAAACAAATAAACAGAATACAAAGAAGGAAATAAACCACACCAGAAGAAAAAGAACCAGAATAACAGAAAATTAATAACGAATGAGAATAAACATGGGGACGGAGAGAGCAGTGATGAAGGCGAGAGAAAATGGGTGAGAGATGTAATGGGAGGGAGGAACAGCGAGTGAAGATGGAAAGGAGGGTGAAGTAGGTGTAGGAGGAGGTAGGGAGGGAAGGAGAAGAAGAAGGGGCTGGAGGAAGAATAGAAGGAGAGAGAAGTGGAAGAATGGGGAGAACCCGGAGAAGGAAGGAAAGGAGAGAGAGGAACATAAGAATAGAAGAAACTGCAGCGGGCCTATTGGCCCATACTGGGCAGCCAGGTTTAACACCCAACCCCTATTGCTCATATATCCACCCCCAACCCATGTTTGAAGCTATCCAGCGTATTCGAGTTAATGATGATGTTTGGTAACTTGTTCCATTCATCCACTACTCTATTTCCAAACCAATGTTTACCGATCTCGCGCCTAAATCTGAATTTGTCTAATTAACACCATTGTTACGAGTTCGCTCCTGGTTGGATAGTTTGAGTACCTTTGTTATATCACCTTTGTTTAGCCCTGACTTCCATTTATACACCTCTATCATATCGCCCCTCACTCTACGTCTCTCGAGGGAGTGCAAATTAAGATGCTTTAACCTGTCTCTGTCCTCAAGGTTCCTAATGTCCGGGATTAGTCTGGTCACTCTCCTCTGAATTCTTTCTAGGGATTCTATATCCATTCTGTAATACGGTGACCAGAATTGAACTGCGTAATCCAAGTGAAGTCTCACAAGCGCGAGATATAGTTTAGGATGACCTCGCTAGTCTTGTAACTAACACTCCTTTGTATGAACCCAAGTACTTTATTAGCCTTGTTTCGAGCAAATACACATTGTTTACTTGGTTTAAGATTCCTACTTATCATTACTCCTAAATCTTTCTCACAGTAGGACTTCTTTAAATCATCGTTGTTCATCTGGTATCTGAATTCTCTGTTTACATCTCCTAGAGACCTAGACTAAGTACTTTACATTTGTCCACATTAAATTCCATCTGCCATTTTCAGACGACTCGAAAATTTTTTTGATCTTCCTGTAGTTTTGCGGAGTCCACGTCAGATTTAATTACACGACCTATTTTAGTGTCCTCAGCAAATTTACTTATGTTGCTGTCTACGCCTAAATTTATGTTGTTTATGTATATAATAAATAGTAATGGTCCAAGTACGCCTTGGGGTACTCCACTAGTGACATTACTCCAATCGGATTTAGTACCATGAATGATCACTCGCTGTTTCCTGTCCCACGCCCTAATCCATTTTAGAATATCTCCTCCAATGCCACGAGCCTCCACTTTTCTTATGAGGCTTTCGTGGGAAACTCTGTTGAAGGCTTTGCTAAAGTCGAGGTATACCACATCATAATCGTGCCCCTCGTCCACCGAGTCGAAAAGAGCTGAAAAGAATGTTAATAGATTAGTTAGACATGAGCGCTCACTAGTGAAGCCATGCTAGGAATCATTGACCAATTTGTGCTTCTCCAGGTGATTTCAAATAGAGTTTGAAATTATTGTTTTCAGCAATTTGCCTACAATTGATGTTAAACTGCTTGGACGGTAGTTAGAGGATAGTGACCTATCTCCCTTCTTGAAAATCGGTATTACATTCGCTATCATCCAGGATTCTGCTATTACACCCGTTTTTAAGGACATGTAAAACAAATTTGCTCAGGGTATACTAAGTTATTCCTTACATTCCTTTAATACTCTGGCAAATATCTCATCGGGACCTGGTGACTTATTTGGCTTTAGTTTGTCTATTTGTTGACTAACATCGTTACTAGTCACTACTATCTCGCTTAGTCTATTTTCTTCACTATCTCTGTATATAGTCGGTGCCTCGGGTATCATGTTTAAATTCTCGGTGGTGAAAACTGTTGAAAAATATCTATTCAGATTAGTGATCATTTCTCCGTCGTTATCAGTTAGCTCGCCGGTATCTGACAGTATTGGTCCAATCTTTTCTCGTGTTTTAGTTTGATAAATTTGGAAGAATCCCCTGGGGTTTGACTTCGCCTCCCTTGGGATGAGGATATGGATGAAAAAGAGAGGGAGAAGGGTAGGGAGGTAAGGAGGAGAGGAAGGAGAAGAGACTGAAGGAGGAAGAGAGAAACGGGGAATAAGAAGGAAGGGAGGGAGAAGAGATTGGACGAGGAGGAAAAATAGGGAGGAGAGATTGGAGGAAGAAGGAAGAGAGGGGATAAGGAGAGGAGGAAAAGGAGAATGAGAGAAAGGAAGAAGGAAAAACAGAGAGAAGGATACAGGAAAATTCCTAAATTGAACCCTAAAACGCCATTATAAACCTTAAAACGCCATTAAGAGATTTACAACGCCATTATAAACCTTAAAACGCCTTTACGAACCTTAAAACGTCATTATGAACCTTAAAACGCCATTATAAACCTTAAAACGCCATTAAGACATTTACAACGCCATTATAAACCTTAAAACGCCTTTACGAACCTTAAAACGCCATTATGAACCTTAAAACGCCATTATTAAATTTAAAACGCCACAACGTCCCCCTTGGCGTGACCTCTGAACTCCCTGCCCCTCCCCTCCCCCTGACACTGGCTGACATAATTAGGGAAAGGTTAGTGTTGTCAGCGCATGAGGAAAGCCATTACAATAGAGTCGTCGCCGGCATACACACAATTAAGGTCCTCCCCCCCCCCTCAAGCCCGGGCCTCTCCCTCTCTCCTTCCTCCCACCACCAGGCCCTCTCCCTCCACCTGGCCCCCTCCCTCACCACCTGCCCCTAACCCCACCCTGGCCCTCTCCCTCCAACACCTGGCCCTCTCCCTCCACCACCTGGCCCCTCTCCCTCCACCACCTGGCCTCTCCCTCCACCTGCCCTCTCCCTCCAACCTGCCCCCTAACCCCCACCACAGGCCTCCCTCCACCCCCTGCCCCCCTCCCTCCACACCTGCCCTCTCCCTCCCACCACCCCCCCCCCACCCACCTGGCCCCTCCTCCCCTGCCCCCCCCTCCCTCCACCACCTGCCCCTCTCCCTCCACCACCTGCCCCCACCCACCTGGCCTCCTCCTCCCACCCCCCCTACCCCACCACCTGGCCTCTCTCCCACCTGCCCCCCCCTCCCTCCACCACCTGCCCTCTCCCCTCACCACCTGCCCCCTAACCCCCACCACCAGGCCCTCTCCCTCCACCACCTGCCCCCCTCCCTCCACCACCTGCCCTCTCCCTCCCACCACCTGCCCCCCCTACCCCCAGCCTCTCCCTCCAACACCTGGCCCTCTCCCCACCACCTGGCCTCTCCCTCCACCACCTGCCTCTCCTCCACCCCCTACCCCCGGCCCTCTCCCTCCACCACCCCCCCCTCCCCTCCACCACCTGCCTCTCCCTCCCACCTGCCCCCTAACCCCCCACAGGCCTCTCCCTCCCACCCTGCCCCCTCCCCACCAGCCTCTCCCTCCACCACCTGCCCCCCCTCCCCCACCTGGCCCCTACCTCACCACCTGGCCTCTCCCTCCCCCTAGCCTCTCCCTCCTCCCCCCACCCCACCCTGGCCCCCTACCTCACCACCAGGCCTCTCCCTCCACCACCTGCCCCCCCCTCCTCCACCACCCCCTACCCCCACCACCTGCCCTCTCCTCCACCTGGCCTCTCCTCCACCACCTGCCCCCTCCCCCACCACCTGGCCCCCTAACACTCACCACGGCCTCCTCCACCACCTGGCCCCTCCTCCCCACCTGCCCTCTCCCTCCACCTGGCCTCTCCCTCCCACCACCTGCCCCCCCTCCCCTCCCACCTGCCCTCTCCCTCCACCACCTGCCCCCCCCCACCCCACCCTCTCCCTCCTGCCCCCTACCCCTGCCTCTCCCTCCCCACCTGCCCTCTCTCCCACCACCAGCCCCTCCTCCACCACCTGGCCTCTCCCCACCACCTGGCCTCTCCTCCCACCACCTGGCCTCTCCCTCCACCACCTGGCCTCTCCCTCCACCCTGGCCTCTCCCTCCCACCACAGGCCCCTCCCCTCCACACCTGCCCTCTCTACACCTGGCCCCTCTCCCTCACCACGGCCCCTCTCCTCCACCACCTGGCCCTCTCCCTCCACCACCTGGCCCTCCCTCCACCACCTGGCCCCTCTCCCTCCACCACCTGGCCCTCTCCCCTCCCACCACCTGGCCTCTCCCTCCACCACCTGGCCTCTCCCTCCACCACCTGCCTCTCCCCTCACCACCTGGCCTCTCCTCCACCTGCCCCCCTACCCCACCTGGCCTCCTCCACCACCCCCCCACCCCACCCCTCTCCCTCCCCACCCTGGCCCTCTCCCCTCCACCACCTGCCTCTCCCTCCACCTGGCCTCTCCTCTGCCCTCTCTCCCACCCAGGCCCTCTCCCTCCACCACCTGGCCTCCCTCCACCACCCAGCACCCCCTCCATCCACCACCTGGCCTCCTCCCACCACCTGGCCCCTCTCCTCCCCACCTGGCCTCTCCCTCCTACCTCCACCTTCTCACCACCTGGCCCCTCTCCCTCCCACCTGGCCTCTCCTTCCACCATCCCCAGCCCTCTCCCTCCACCACCTGGCCTCTCCTCCACCACCTGGCCGCCCTCTCCTCCACCTGCCCACCCTCCTCCACCACCTGGCCTCTCCTCCACCTGGCCTCTCCTCCACCACCTGGCCTCTCCCCTCACCACTAGCCCTCTCCCCCCACCACCTGCCCCCCTAACCCCACCTCTCCTCCCCACCTGCCCCCCTCCCCACCACCTGGCCTCTCCTCCACCTGGCCTCTCCCTCCACCACCTAGCTTTCTCCACCCCACCTGGCCTCTCCTCCACCACCCCAGCCACCTCCCACCTCACCACAGCCCCCCTCCCTCCACCACCTGGCCCCCTCCCTCCCACCACCTGGACCTCTCCTTCCCACCACCTGGCCCTCTCCCTCCACCACCTGTCCTTCCTCCACCTGGCCTCTTCCTCCACCACTGGCCTCTCCCTCCACCACCCAGGCCCCCCTCCCTCCCACCACCTGCCCTCTCCCTCCACCACCTGCCCTCTCCCTCCCACCACCTGCCTTCTCCACCACCGGCCTCCCACCTGGCCTCTCCCTTCCACCACCTGGCCCCTCCTCCACCACCTGGCCTTCTCTCTCCCACCACCTGGCCCCTCCCTCCACCACCTCGCCCTCTCTCTCCACCACCTGGCCCTCTCCCTCCCACCACCTGGCCTCTCCCTCCACCAACTGGCCCCTCTCTACCTGCCCCTCCCTCACCCCAGCCTCTCTCTACCTGGCCTCTCCCTCCACCACCTGGCCTCTCCCACCTGCCTCTCCCTCCACCACCTGGCCTCTCCCTCCCCCACCTGGCCCCCCTCCCTCCACCACCTGGCCCCTCCCTCCACCTGCCCCCAAACCCCACCACCTGCCCTCTCCCTCCCACCTGGCCTCTCCCTCACCATCTGGCCTCTCCCCTCCCACCACCTGGTCTCCCTCACCATCTGGCCCTCTCCCTCCACCATCTGCCTCCCTCCACCCTGCCCCCTCCTCCTTAATGATTGTAGCAACATCCTGGTGCTGCTCATAAGTCTTCACCTGTCTAAATATTTTCACTTTATTTTCAGGGTTGGTGTAAATTTTTTTCTCTTTAGCTTTCTATTTGGTTTTCTTTTGCTTTCTATATGATTATTTTTTTTACGCTTTTTTATTGAGTCCTCTTTAATTATTTTCTTTCTGCCTCTTCAGTAACTATCTCAACACCTTCTAAGGACTTTCATTGTGCTTTCACTCTGCTTTCTAAATGTTTTCTCCACCTGATTCGCTTCACCTTAATGACCTGCCGCGTTATCCAGGTGGAGGTGATGATGACGATGGTGTGCTTTCTAAGTGCTTTCTTCTTGCCGGATCTAGGTAACACACATCTCTATACTTTCTAAACGCGTTGGTCGAACTTTCTTTCCCAATACAACTAACCCTAAAAGGCTCTACGGCCTTCTACGTGTATATGCTTTCTTTTAATGAGGTTTATTTACTTTCTATGCTTTCATCACCCTCATTGTGGTTTCTATACTTTATCAGTTTCTTTAATCAATTTTCTTCTTTTCTAAATTGTTTCTCCTAATTTCTTTGTTTTGATTTTCTTTATACTTTCTAACAGCTTTCTTTATTTATCTCTCTCTATTTTTTTTAGTGCTTTCTCTTAAGCTTTCTTTTAGGTTTTAATACGACTGTTATAGGCTATCTGAGAAAATGATGATAATGATAATCATGATGAAAATGATGATGATGATGACAATGATGATAGTGTTAATAACAATGATGATAATGATGATGATAATAATGATGACAATGATGATAGTGTTAATAACAATGATGATGATGATGTATGATGATGACAATAATGATAGTGTTAATAACAATGATGATGATGACAACAAAGAGATTAAAGAAAAAATTGACAATAATAATGGAAAATGACAATGACAATGATGATAATGATTCACAATGATTCTAACAAAGGATGATGATAGTCCCTTTAAACACTTTCACCCTCACACCTTTCTTTACTCTCTCTTAAACACTTTCTTTACAGAGTTCTTTTCAACCTGATTTCATTACACTCTCTCTCTCTCTCTCAGGTAATATGCTCCTCGTTAATGAGTTCTTCTTGTGATATCTATGAGAGAGAGCGGGAAAGAAAGGGTGAGGGGGGGGAAAGAGAGGGGATAAAGAGAGGAGAAAGAAGGGGAAAGGGAGGCAGAGTGGGTGAAAGAAGTGAGATAGAGAGAAAGTAAGAGAAAAGTGAGAGGGGAAAGGAAGTGAGGAAGAGAAAATGAAACAGCTGTTGCTTTCTTCTTCTAATATCCACGAGGAGAGAGAGAGAGAGAGAGAGAGAGAGAGAGAGGCCTCATGCCTTTTCCTCCTTTCTAATTATCTGCTTTTATGATAATGTTGATGTTGTTGCTGTTTTCTGTTTCCTAGTTTATAAATAATACTTCCCTTCTTCTTCTTCTTCTTCTTCTTTCTTCTTCTTCTTCTTCTTCAATGTTCGGTGTGTGCTTTCCTTGTACTGAGGCCTGGTGAAAGTGTTGTGTTATACTTTCTAAATACTTTCTTCCTTTCTCATATTAGTGTTTTTTATCTCTCATTCTATTTGTATATATTATCTCACTCTCTCTCTCTCTTTCACACACACACACACACACACTTTCTTTCTTTCTCTCTCTCTCTCTTTTAATCTATATGTCTGTCTGTCTGTCTGTCTGTCTGTCTGTCATCATGGAGAGAATTTAACTTACGTATTTATCGACAATTAATATTTTTATCGTATCTTAAGAGAATAGAAAAAATACATCCCTGAGTATAGGTTGAGAATTACCAGGAGACCAAGAAGAAATTTTTACCTTACGATCAGAATTTCACTTACGAGTTACGACAGTGTTGGTAACCGGGAGAACACCTTTACCTGTAATTAAGACAATACGTTAGAAATAGATAGCGTAGACACATACACACACACACATACATACATACATACATACATACATACATACATACATACATACATACATACACAAATGCTCGTTCATGCTTATACACATGTAAATGCACACATAAACTGTACATATAAATAAACGTATGTAGACACAAATACATAAATACACACAAACACACATACAGACATACACCCACAGAGAGGAGAGAGAGAGAGAGAGGTCGTTATGGAAGGTAAGGAGGCCGCTCGTGACGTCATAGATGGAACACAGGAGGAGGAAGGTGAGGAGGAGATGAAGAGGAGGAGGAGGTGAGGAGGAGGTGGAGGAGGAGGAGGTGAGGGGGAGGGGAAGGAGGAAGGAGATTGAGAGAGGTGGGGAGGGAGGAAGGGTGGGGAAGGACATGTTAGATTAGGGTTGGTAGGAGAGGGAGGAGAGTCATATGGACGTCCGGTTCGATAACACTAGAAGTGGGGGGAGGGAGAGAGGAGGAGGGAGGAGGATAGTGGAAGAGGGAAGAGGAAGAAAGGTGAAGAATGACAGAGAAATGGGAGGTCTAAGGACGAATAATGGAAGGAGGAAGAAAGAGGGAAGAAAGGAAGGAAAGAGGAAGAAGGAAGAGGAAAGAGGAAGGGAAGAGGAAAGGAGAATAAATTTTACTTTGGGAGATAAAATTTTGGTTTATTTTGGGTGATAGACAAAAAGAAAAAAGACAGAGACACACACACACGCACGCACACACACACACACACACACACACACACACACACACACACACACACAAACATTGTACACACAGAACGTTTATAAACACAAATTTCAAAGCTCACCACGAACGTTTATAAACAACAAACATTTAACCCACCACGAACGTTTATAAACAACAAACATTTAACCCACGAACGTTTATAAATACAAACATTTAACCCACCACGAACGTTTATAAACAACAAACATTTAACCACACGAACGTTTATAAACAACAAACATTTAACCCACCACGAACGTTTATAAATACAAACATTTAACCCACCACGAACGTTTATAAACAAACATTTAACCCACACGAACGTTTATAAACACAAACATTTAACTCACCACGAACGTTTATAAACAACAAACATTTAACCCACCACGAACGTTTATAAACACAAACATTTAACTCACCGCATTTATAAACAAACAAACTCACCACGAACGTTTATAAATACAAACATTTAACCCACCACGAACGTTTATAAATACAAACATTTAACTCACCACGAACGTTTATAAACACAAACATTTAACCCAACACGAACGTTTATAAACAACAAACATTTAACCCACCACGAACGTTTATAAATACAAACATTTAACCACGAACGTTTACAAACATTTAACCCACCACGAACTTTATAAACAACAAACATTTAACCCACACGAACGTTTATAAATACAAACATTTAACCCACCACGAACGTTTATAAATACAAACATTTAACCCACACGAACGTTTATAAACACATTTTAACCCACCACGAACGTTTATAAATACAACATTTAACCACACGAACGTTTATAAATACAAACATTTAACTCACACGACGTTTATAAATACAAACATTTAACTACGAACGTTTATAAACAACAAACATTTAACCCACCGAACGTTTATAAACACAAACATTTAACCCACCACGAACGTTTATAAACACAAACATTTAACTCACCACGAACGTTTATAAACACAAACATTTAACCCACCACGAACGTTTATAAACAACAAACATTTAACCCACGAACGTTTATAAACACAAACATTTAACCCACCACGAACGTTTATAAACTCATTTAACTCACGAACGTTTATAAACAACAAACATTTAACTCACCACGAACGTTTATAAACAACAAACATTTAACCCACGAACGTTTATAAATACAAACATTTAACTCACCACGAACGTTTATAAACTAAATTTAACTACGATTTATAAACAACAAACATTTAACCCACCACGAACGTTTATAAAACACAAACATTTAACCCACCACGAACGTTTATAAACAAACATTTAACTCTACGAACGTTTATAAACAACAAACATTTAACTCACCACGAACGTTTATAAACACAAACATTTAACTCACCACGAACGTTTACAACAAACATTAACCCACCACGAACGTTTATAACAACAAACATTTAATCCCTACGAACGTTTATAAACACAAACATTTAACCCACCACGAACGTTTATAAACAACAAACATTTAACCCACCACGAACGTTTATAAATACAAACATTTAACCCACCACGAACGTTTATAAACAACAAACATTTAACCCTACGAACGTTTTAAATAAATTTAACCACGAACGTTTATAAACACAAACATTTAACCTACGAACGTTTATAAAACATTTAACCCACCACGGTTTATAAACAACAAACATTTAACCCCACTACGAACGTTTATAAATACAAACATTTAACCCACCACGAACGTTTATAAACACAAACATTTAACCCACGACGTTTATAAACAACAAACATTTAACCCACCACGAACGTTTATAAATACAAACATTTAACCCACCACGAACGTTTATAAACACAAACATTTAACCCACCACGAACGTTTATAAATACAAACATTTAACCCACCACGAACGTTTATAAACAACAAACATTTAACCACACGAACGTTTATAAACAACAAGATTTAACCCACCACGAACGTATAAACACAAACATTTAACCCACCACGAACGTTTATAAACAACAAACATTTAACCCACCACGAACGTTTATAAATACAAACATTTCCCACCAAGAACGTTTATAAACACAAACATTTAACCCACACACGAACGTTTATAAATACAAACATTTAACCCACCACGAACGTTTATAAACACCAACATTTAACCCACCACGAACGTTTATAAACACAAACATTTAACCCACCACGAACGTTTATAAACAACTAAACATTTAACCTACGAACGTTTATAAACACAAACATTTAACCCACCACGAACGTTTATAAACAATAAACATTTAACCCACCACGATCGTTTATAAACAAAAAGATTTAACCACGAACGTATATAAACTATTTAACCCAACGAACGTTATAAATACAAACATTTAACCCACACGATCGTTTATAAACACAAACACAAAAACCAACAACCATCAGAACGTTTATAAACAAACATTTAACCCACCACGAACGTTTATAAACAACAAACATTTAACCCACCACGAACGTTTATAAACAACAAACATTTAACCCAACGAACGTTTATAAACAACAAACATTTAACCCACCACGAACGTTTATAAACAACTAAACATTTAACAGCACGACGTTTATAAACAAAAGATTTAACCCACGAACGTATAAAAAATTTAACCCACCACGAACGTATATAAACAACTAAACATTTAACCCAGCACGATCGTTTATAAACAACAAACAACAAAGGCGAAGTGGCCAGCAATCCCCAAGCCAACAACTCATCAGGAACGTTTATAAACAAACATTTAACCCACCACGAACGTTTATAGACAACAAAACATTTAACCCACCATTAAATTCTTAAAACCAGCTGTTGACTTGAAATACAAAACACCAGATATCGGGCTCTTAGTAGGTCTTGGGTGTCCCGAGGAAGGAAGCAATCACTGATGAAAGTGAAGATAATGACAAGGGCCGATAATGGAGGTGGTGGGTGGCGTTAAGTGGTGTTAAAGGGTGTTACATGGGTGGCTGATGGTGTTAAGTGGTGTTACATGGGTAGTGGGTGGCGGTAAGTGGTGTTAAAAGGTGTTACATGGGTGGCTGATGGTGTAAGTGTTACATGGGTGGTGGGTGGCGGTAAGTGGTGTTAAAAGGTGTTACTTGGTTGTGGTGGGATGGTGTTAAGTGGTGTTACATGGGTGGTGGGTGGCGGGAAGAGGTGTTACATGTGTGGTGGATGGCGGTAAGTGGTGTTAAGAGGTGTTACATGGGTGGTAGGTGGTGTTAAAAGGTGTTACATGGATAGCGAGTGGTGTTACATCAGTAATGGGTGACGGTAAGTGGTGTTAAAGAGGTGTTACATGGGTGGTAGGTCGCGGTTAGTGGTGTTACAAGGTGTTACATGGGGTGCGTGGCGGTAAGAAGTGTTACATGGGTGGTAGGTCGTGTTAAGAGGTGTTACAAAGGTGGTGAGTCGTGTTACATGGGTGGTAGGCGACGGTAAGTGGTGTTTACACGAGCGCTAAGTGGTGTTACACGGTGTTATATGTTGTTACACGGTGTTATATGTTGTTACAGGTGTTCAGTGGTGTCAAGTTAGGTAGAAGGGATGAATTCAGACACAAGACGCCTTAAATACACCGCAATCAGCTGTGTTTGTTTAAATATGTGACGTTCTCTCTCTTATGGTCTTCGGGATTTTATGGGTAACTTAAAGATTTATTTTCATTAATCTAAGAATATTTTTGCTTTATCTATTTATATATAACAATCATTATTATTATTAGTAGTAGTAGTAGGATCTTCTCATCCCTTACGTCATTAATTGCAAATATTCTGTGTGTCCACCGGCGATCACCAAGTGAGTAGTGAGTGTTTGGTGGGGCGGTTGGTGGTGCCGGTGTGGGATAGGACGACATTGACTGGGCCGGCCTCGCGACTCCCGCCCCTGAGGTCAGTGACAGAAGGCCAACTGTTCTGTGCCTGCTGTCGCCCCACAATAACGGTCACTCCATACAGTGCCAACCGATCACGTGAGTTTTTATAACTAAACTTACATCAGTGCGACCATAGAAATAGTGATTATTCCTGCCATAGATATATAGCAATTGTTAGGTATGACAATTTTGTCCCAGTGTATCACTCTGACTGTCGTCCTCACCCCCCAAAGGTAGTACACCTACGCCACATGTATGCCCCTTCTGCCGGACACAGCAGCCCAGCCCTGCCCCAGACATTGTTGAGTTTGGCGCTTGCCAGAACCAAAATTGCACAAGCTGTGATTGTGCAAGGAACAACCGACCATGTGTGGTTTGCAGAAAGGGAAACAATTGCCGAAATCCATACGGCAGGGACCCACACAGGAGGCCACAGTGGATATCGCCCATACACAACCGCCCGACGATATTCTGAAAATGTAGTACCAAGGACACACGAAAGGACTAAGCACAAAGAATATGCGGCAGCAATGAAGAGAAGATTGACAACGTGGCAAAATGGAGCCCTTGATGATCTCCTATGTGAAGCAAGAACACTGCAGGAGAGACTAAAATTTCCAGGTGACGGAAAGTAAAACACTGATGACGTTGCAAGAAAGCTTGGAAACAAAATGCGCATGAGAAAAGTGTCTTTGGCGGTCAGATCTCTCATGGAGGAATCCTCCGATGTTGTTCTGCCAATAAACAGAGAGACATTAAAACAACTGAAGGAAAAACATCCCCCTGCAAGTGAAGAGGAAGGCATCAGGTTCCAGGGTGACTATAACTCACCAAATGCTGTCCTGTTCGAAGAAATAACAGGAGGGATGGTGTGGATAAAGGCACTGAAAGCTCAGGGAGGTGCAGGCCCTTCAGGTCTGGATGCAAACGGTTGGAGAGTCATCCTCAGCACTAACAAGTTTGGCCCTGTAGCAAGTGATCTCTGCACTGCCATTGCCGTCCTTGCAAGAAAGCTAGCAACCTCGTGCTGCCAACACTTCCAAGCTCTGACGGCCTGCCGCCTCATTCCTTGCACTACCACCGAGACTGGGAGGAATGGGACTGCCCAATCCAGAGGAGATTGCTGCCACCGAACATCAAAACTCAGTTAAGCTCATGGCAGCCCTCACCAACCACATAACTCAGAACGCAACAGGCGTGGTGGACACCAGCAAAGTAAACAAGATTTGACGGTCCATTACGACAGAACGACAGCACAGCCAAAGCGATAAGTTGCAGCAACTGTTGCTGCAAGTACCAGATAATTGAAAAAAAAAGTAGCTATAGCGCAGGAGGTGGGCGCCTCGAATTGGTTAACTACGTTACCGATAAGGGCAAATGGTTTCAGTCTTAATCAGCAAGAATTTACAGATGCCATTGCTCTAAGGTACGGTATGCCAGTAGAAGGTTTGCCCTCCCAATGCGTGTGTGGCTCTTCCTATGACGTTGATCACGCCATGGTGTGCAAGAAAGGGGGCTTCATATGCATGAGGCATGACGAAGTGGGGATCTCACTGCAAATATGTTGAAGGAAATCTGTAGTGATGTCAGGGTAGAACCAACCCTCCTTCCATTGGACGGTGAGAATTTCCAACATAGGACTTCAAACACATCCAACGAAGCCCGTGTTGATGTCAGTGCTCGAGGATTCTGGACGCGGGGACAGCGAGCCTCAGTAGAACCACAGCCTTTATAGAACCGGTGACCTTTATAGAACCACAGCCTTTATAGAACCGGTAACCTAACAACACAAAACACCACCCTAGCATCATAAGTCAATCCCTCAGTGTTACCAACCGCAAGGTGACGTCTTTAGGTGTTATAATGAGGATAGTAATCTTGGCAACACTGATAATCTGTTATTCAGGGTGGTAAATTACACTAAATTATAGTCTTTTGTTAACCTAGGATCACCTCCACCCCCCCACCACATTCGTCTCCTACTCCCCTGCTCCTCTCTTCCTTCCTTCCTTCTTCTCCCCTGCCCTATTTTCCTTCTTCTTCTCCTCCACCCCCTCTTTTCTTCTCCTTCTCCTCCCCCAATGTTACCTCCTCACTCCTTTTCACACAGTGACTTTGGCGTCAACATCTTTTAGTTTTCTGTAAACATGTTGTGGAAGGGCAAGTTTTACGCCGTCTCTTTTGCTGTAAATGAGACGCGAAATGTAAATAAGCTGTAAATGTTTTGTTTTTTTCAGCGAGATGTTTTGTAAATAAGTGATATGGGAAGATGAGTTTGCCTGTAAATAACACTTGATTGTATTTGTAAATGAAAGTATACCTGTAATTATACCTGTGCTTGTGCTTGTACCTGCGTTTGTGTGCGTGTGTGTGTGTGTGTGTCTGTCTGTGTGTCTGTCTGTCTGTCTGTCTGTCTGTCTCCTGCAGATTTCCTCATGCAACTCTGATTATTCTAAATTTCTTGTTATCATATTCAAGGGGGGGGGGAGGTGGTTATCATACTCAAGGGGAGGTTATCATACTGCAGGGGTAGTACAAGCGTTACTGGGTTGTGACAAGAATGTAATCCGGAAATAAAGGGTACACAAGCCTGTTTTAAGACACCACTACTACCTGTGTGTGTGTGTGTGTCTTACAGTAGGGTCAAGACCTACCAGGCGCAGCTGCCCCTGGCCAATGTTCGGCCCATTTCAAGTCCCTCCCCGACCCATTCTCACCACCGGGATATCAACATAATCAAAAGTGACAATTTCGTTTCGGAAAGAAGTGGGATCATTGTTGAACAGTGATGAACAGTGTTTAAACCAGTGAATTCAGCACTAGACAGTACCAGTGAGAACCGTAACCCACCAGTGAAGTTCACACCCAGAGTTAAACACCCCTTGGAGCTAATCACCATCTCCTGACCAGGCGGTGTTAACCAGTCCACCCTGGGAACAACCGTGAGTCGATCACACCTGACCACGAGATAACACAACACTACTCAGCAGAGAGTGAGGTAATGTGACACCACACTACACGACCTGGAGTCTCCATGACCATGTGTCAACACCTACGGACGAGTTACTACAGTACATCGTACACTACCCGATGTCTTCATGACCACGTGAGGTCCTTCATGTCAACACCTACGGACGAGTTACTGCACCACGTGGCCTAAGTGGCCTCACACAGTATGGCAAGAGACCAGCCCGGGCCATCAACTGCAAACTATAATAATTTTGTTCCATTCATGTTCCTTCTTCTTTCAGTAATCAAAGCTTTTGTTAAACGACCCACCCACCCCATGTCTTTGTATGTAATAAGTCATTTTTGTCCAATGTATATTTTCAGCCTTCGGGCTGCAGAACTTTTTCAATAAACCGTTAATTATTATTATTATTATTATTATTATTATTATTATTATTATTATTACACACATCATCATCATCATCAACATCATCCTCTCTCTCTCTCTCTCTCCTTTCTTCCCTCCCTCCACTTCTCCACTCGTTCCTGTGTAGCGAGAAGGTAGGGGGAGAGGTGAGGAGTGAGAACTGAGGGAGAAAGGAAGGAGGTGAGTGGGAAAGGGAGAGGTGAGAGGGAGAAGAACTGAGAGGTGAGGGGGAGAGGAAGGGAGGGAGGGGAGGAACTGAGAGGTGATGGGGACAGGAACTGGAGGTGAGGGGGGGAGAGGGAGGAGAGAGGTGAGGGGAGAAGAGAGGTGAAAGGGTGAGGAAGGGAGAGGTGAGGGGGGGGAGGAACTGAGAGGTGATGGGGACAGGAACTGGGAGGTGAGGGGGAGAGGAGGAGAGAGGAGGGGAGAGAGGTGAGAGGGAGATAAGGAGGTGCATCATCATCATCATATGACAGACAAACACTCACCCAGTCACAACGGCGTCTTGTTAATCTGGGCGCCTGAGGAAGTCGAGTGAGTGAACGCTGTAGCTACGGGGGTGGAGGAAGATGGGGAGGGGTGCAGGGAGAGGAGGAGTACATGAGAACACAAGAATGGAGGAAACTGCAGCGGGCCATACTGGGCAGTCCCATTTACACCAACCCCTTATTGCTCATATATCCACCCAACCTATGTTTGAAGCTATCCAGCGTATTCGAGTTAATGATGATGTTTGGTAACTTGTTCCATTCATCCACTACTCTATTTCCAAACCAATGTTTACCTATCTCGCGCCTAAATCTAAATTAATTTAATTTAAAACCATTGTTACAAGTTCGCTCCTGGTTGGATAGTTTGAATACCTTTGTTATATCACCTTTGTTTAACCCTGACTTCCATTTATACAACTCGATCATATCGCCCCTCACTCTACGTCTCTCGAGGGAGTGCAAATTTCTAAGGATTCTATATCCATTCTGTAGTACGGTGACCAGAACTGAACCGTGTAATCCAAGTGAAGTCCCACAGGACATAGTTTTAAGGAGTATAGAAAAAAAAACACGACAAAACCCCAGCAGGACAAAACCCCTTCAAGTAAAGTGCAAAGCAGGACAAAACTCCCTTATTTAGAGTATAAAAATAGGTCAAAGTTCCTAACCTAACCTAACATAACCGAACCCAACCTAATTTAACCGAACCCAACCTAACTTAACCGAACCCAACCTAACTTAACCGAACCCAACCTAACTTAACCGAAACCAACCTAATCTCACCTAAAATTATTAAAATGGACTTAATCTGAAAATAGAAAAAAATGGGGACTTTTGTCCTATTTTTTTATCTCTAAATAAGGGGGTTTGTCCTACTTTGCACTTTACTTGACGGGGTTTTGTCCTGTGGGGTTTTGTCCGGATCCAAGTTTGAGGATGACCTCGCTAGTTTTTAAACTAAAACTCCTTGTATGAACCCAAGTACTTTTATTAGCCTTGTTTCGAGCAAAAACATTGTTTACTTGGTTTAAGATTCCTACTTATCATTACTCCTAAATCTTTCTCACAGTCGGATTTCTCTGTAACACCTTTGTTCATTCGATATCTGCTATATCTCCTAGACTAAGTACTTTACATTTGTCCACATTGAATTTCATTTGTCAATTTTCAGACCATTTGAAAAATTTGTTTTGCTCTTCCTGTAGTTTTGCCGAGTCCTCGTCAGATTTAATTACTCGACCTATTTTAGTGTCATCAGCAAATTTACTATGTTGCTGTCTATGCCGATATCTATGTCGTTTATGTGTATAATAAATAATAATGGTCCAAGTACCGAGCCTTGGGGTTGTAGCTACTTCCGGTTACCTGAGCTTGGCTGATGAGAGGTAACTTAGTAGTCACGTTTAAAAAAAGTTTATGGGTTAAGTTTGCAAACCAAATGGGCGTTTCTCCATTTATTTAGAAGAATAAACTATGCACAGTCAACAAAGATATTACCATAATTAACACTAACCTGTGAGTGTTAATGAAGGGCGAAGCTTATCAATAATAAGCTTTTATGTCACACGTCCATCTATCGTGAGGGTCGAGTGGAGGGAGCCGGCTCTAAAGAAGCTAACGTTGCACCTTTAGAGACGCGACTTGATGGTGGAAAGTACCCATCACATGGTCTGAGCATGCTACCTCACTGCCTGCGGAAAACTACAGTGGGTGATGTAATTATATGAACCTAATGTATATAACCCATATTTATATTAGTACTATTAGGGGCTAATACAGGGTACCACTAGTGACGTTACTCCTATCGGATTTGTTAACGTTCTATATTCAAGAACAGTCATGGGATGTACGACGCCATTTACGATGACCTTCTTGCCCTGATCTTGTTTCAGGAATACCACCTTTTCGAAGCTCTGGAGAGATCTCGAAGTTTCGATATTTTGAGTACAGCACTAGCTAATAACTCCCACCAGGAAACTTACTTCGAGACTCCTCCAAAGCTTCGAAAAGTGCAGAGTTCCATGTATTAAAGGCGATATTGTTGAAAAAAGACCAGGGAAAGAAGGTCATCGTAAATGGTATCGTACACACCATAACTGTTCTTGAATATGTTTGTGCTGTTAATGCTCACTCGCTGTTCCCTGTCCTGTAACCACGCCCTAATCCATTTTAGAATATCTCCCCCAATGCCATGAGCCTCCACTTTTCGTATTAGTCTTTCGTGGGGGACTCTGTCGAAGGCTTTGCTATAGTCGAGATATACCACATCATAGTCGTGCCTCTCGTCCACTGTACTTGAAACATCACAGGGCCTCGCTACCCCCACAGGCGTCAACAACAGGTATAATATAATTGGAACTGACCATGTGGCGGCCATTTCTTATCGTCAGGATATTCTTTTAAAATTTAGTAACAGGGGGAGGAGGGAGGGAGGGGATGAAGAGATCAAGAAAAGAAGGAAGGTAGGAGGCAGGAAAAAGGGAGGGAGGGAGGGAGGGGGGAGGGAGGAGGGAGAGAGGGAGGGAGGTGCTTGACATATATCGCGTGTTAGAGGTTAGTGCTCTACTCTCACCACGATGACCGCTGTGTGTGTGTGTGTGTGTGTGTGTGGTGTGTGTGTACTGCCGGTGGTGATAAATCCTGTTTACTGTAACTGATGTAGTTTACTCGGAGAGAGAGAGAGAGAGAGGAGAGAGGTGCTATTTCATCTCTTTGTTCTCATCTACTTTTTCCTTCTCTCTCTCTCTCTCTCTTGCCTCTCTCTCTCTCTCTCTCTGCCGCAGAGACTGCAGTATGTCAGGGTGGTGGGGGAGGGGGCGTGTTCGTGTGTACATGACAGCTTCCTCAAAACAACCCGCACACGGATGCATTGAAACCCACGTATCCGGGCATAACGTGATCTCATTGGTGCACTGGTTTTTCTTCTCCTCACCTTCCCCCAACCCCTATTGGCCCAGGAGATGTACGTCATCTGCTTGTGTGACTTGAGATAATCTGTTAATGTAGTGACCTGACCTGATCTGACCTCTGGGTTGTGATGAAATGAACTCCAGACTAGCATGAGTGAACTTAACCTAAAATAAGTTAACCACACCTGTTAATTTACTTTAACCCATTCCAATCTAACCTAACCTAACCTACTATAACCGAACTTAACCTAAAAAAAGTTAACTTACACTTGTTAATTCATTTTAACCTAACCTAACCTAATCCTACTTAATCTTACCTAAATCAAGCTAAGTTAACGCTACTTCCCTTAATCCAGCCTAAGGGTAAGGGTGAGGGTAAGGGATAAGGGTAAGGGTTAAAGGGTAAGGAATAAGGTATAAGTTAGGGGGTTAAAGGGTAAGGGAGGTGTCCACGTTCTGGTATAACCTGGTTTATGGCAGCAATGTGGGATGTGGGTCTTAACTCATCCCACATTTAACCTAACCTAACCCCCCTCCTCTCTCTCTCTCGTAACAACAGTTTCAGAGTAGCTTTGTTTCGCCATATTGTTGATCTTTATGTTTATAAGCTAGGGGAAAAATTTAACTTATAAAATTAAGAATCCATCTTTGTGTCGGAACTGAAATGAATTAGGTTAGGTTAGCGTTGTTGCCAAGCAGGTTGGTTAGCTTTTAAGTTGGGTTAGGTTAGTAAGTTACGATAGGTTGGGTTAGTTGCTAGCGTTAAGCTGGTAGGTTAGGTTAGCTTTACGTTGGGTTAGGTTAGTGTTACGATAGGTCGTGGTTAGGTTGGTTAGTGTTAAGCTGGGGTTAGGTGTAGGTTAGCTTTAAGTTGGGTTAGGTTAGTGTTACGATAGGTTGTTAGCGTTAAGCGGGTTGTAGGTTAGTTAGCTTAAGTTGTAGGTTAGTGTTACGACAGGTTAGGTTAGGTTAGTTAGCGTTGTAGCTGTTGAGAAGTTAGCTCAGTTGGGTTGGGTTAGTGTTACGATAGGTTTGGTTGGTTAGCGTTAAGCTGGGTTGGGTTAGGTTAGGTTAGCTTTAAGTTGCCAGGTTAGTGTTACGATAGGTTGCTACGTTAAGCTGGCTGGGAAGAGGTTAGCTTTGTTGTTAGGTTAGTGTTACGATAGGTTAGGTTAGGTTGGTTAGCGTTAAGCTGGGTTGGGTTAGGTTAGGTTAGCTTTAAGTTGGGTTGGGTTAGTGTTACGATAGGTTAGGTTATGCTAGCGTTAAGCTGGGTTGAGAAGTAGGGTTAGGGTTAGCTTAAGTTGCTAGGTTAGTGTTACGATAGGTTAGGTTAGGTTGAGTTAGCGTTAAACTGGGCTGGTTAGGTAGGTTAGCTTTAAGTTGGGTTAGGTTAGTGTTACGATAGGTTAGGATAGTTGTTACTGTAAAGTTAGTGTTGACAGTTACTGAGGATGAAATAAGCTAGGAGGATAATCTTCAGGTAATCCAGTTTAATTCACAAACTTTAGAGAATTACCAGCACAATTCCCCCTCCAGCCCCACCCCCCTCGACATTTAGGCTACATCTACAGGGTACAGTGTGGGCGGAGAGTGAGGGCATTGTGTTGATGGTGGTTGTTGAGTTTGGTGGTGGTGGTGGTGTGGTGTTGGTTGGTGGTGGTGGTGGTTGTGTTGGTTGGGGTGGTGGTTGGTTGGTTGGGTGGTGGTGGGGGGGGAGAGACAGAGGAGGGTCTCTGGGGGGGGTGGTGACCAGGTAAACTGTCTAATAATTGACAAATAGCCCACCTGTCCACACCTGTGATGATTATTGACATTACCTCTGGACCCTTACCTGTTGTGTTGCCTTTACCCACACACACACATCCATTCACCCACCCACCCCCTGCCCACCTCCACCCACCTCTTTTCCACCTCACCCACCTCTTTCCACCCTCACCCACCTTCTTCCACCTCACCCACCTTCACCTCACCTCTTCCACCTCACCACCTCTACTCCACCTCACTCCTGCCTCATCCACCTCACCTGCCTCACTCCACCTTCTTCCACCTCACCCACCTCTCCACCTTCACCCTTCTGATAGGTTGGGTAGGGAGGGTGAACAAGGAGGAAGGGGAGGAGAGAGGGTGTTGGGGAGGGTGGAGGAGGAGAGGGTGTGTTGGGGAGAGTGGGAGGAGGGAGAGGAAGGGAGGAAGGGAGGGAGAGGGTGTGTTGGGGGGAGAGGAGGAGGGAGAGGAGGGTAGAGAGTGAGGGAGGAGAGAGGAGGGGTTGGGGGGAGAGGAGGGAGGAGAGAGGGTGTGTTGAGGAGAGGGAGGGAGGGAGAGAGGGTGCGTTGGGGAGAGTGAGGGGAGGGAGAGGGGTGTTGGGGAGAGTGAGGGAGGGGAGAGAGGTGTGTTGGGGAGAGTGGAGGGGAGGGAGAGAGAGGGTGTGTTGGGGAGAGGAGGGGAGGGAGAGAGGGGTGTGTTGGGGGAGAGTGAGGGAGGGAGAGAGGGGTGTTGGGGAGAGGAGGGAGGGAGAGGTTGGGGAGAGTGAAGGAGGGAGAGAGGGTGTGTTGGGGGGAGAGGAGGGAGGGAGAGAGGGTGCATTGGGGAGAGGGAGGGAGAGAGGGTGTGTTGGAGAGGTGAAGGAGGGAGAGAGGTGGGGTGGGGAGAGGAGGGAGGAGAGAGGGTGTGTTGGGGGAGAGTGAGGGAGGGAGAGAGGATGTGTTGGGGGGAGGAGGAGGAGGAGGAGGCAGAGAGGGTGCAAGTGGGGGAGAGCGAGGGAGGGAGTGAGGGGTGTGTTGGGGGGAGGGGGAGGGAGTGGAGGAGGAGGGAGAGGGTGCGTTGGGGAGAAGGGAGGGGAGGGAGGTGTTGGGGAGAGTGAGGGAGGAGAGAGAGGGTGCGTTGGGAGAGAGAGGGGAGGGAGAGAGGGTGCGGGGGAGAGAGAGAGGGAGGGAGTAAGGGGTGTGTTGGGGAGAGGAGGGAGGGAGAGAGGTGCGTTAGGGAGAGTAGGAGGGGGGAGAGAGGGTGGGTTGGGGAGAGGGAGGGAGGATAGAGGTGCGTTGGGAGAGTGAGGGAGGGAGAGAGGGTGTGTTGGGGAGGAGGGAGGAGGGAGAGGGTGTGGGGAGAGTGAGGGAGGGAGGGTGTGTTGGGGAGAGTGAGGGAGGAGAGGGTGGGTTGGGGAGAGTGAGGGAGGGAGAGAGAGGGTGTGTTGGGGGAGAGGAAGGGAGGAGAGAGGGTGTGTTGGGGAGAGTGAGGGAGGGAGGGTGTGTTGGGGAGAGTGAGGGGAGGGAGAGAGGTGTGTTGGGAGAGTGAGGGAGAATGAGCCTACGGTGACAACCAGCCATATTCAATAAATCGTACGTGTGTGTGTGTGTTGTGTGTGTGTGTGTGGTGTGTGTGTGTGTGTGTGTGTGGTGTGTGTGTGTGTGTGTGTGTGTGT